>NC_051279.1:30766960-31092460 GCF_015220745.1 Sebastes umbrosus
TAGCAACGGTCACACAGTGTGCGGCTTTATGTACAGCCAAATCTGTGTGAATGCGGTGCAGTCATGCTCTCGCCTCAGTCACATTTCATAATACCTCGGTTTTAACATACATTCCCCAGCCAAAGCATATTCTGTCATTTGGTATCACTCTCCGGCTGGAAGAATTATGAGCTGAAAGGCGACTATCAGAGCTGTCTTTTAGAAGAGATGAAGGGTTGAGAGGGTCAGCATGGGACCAAGGCTGCATTCAAAACTTCCTCCCTCAGGGTATCTTATGGACCCCCCAACGCTACACATACTTACATACATACATACATACACTATATCCACCAACCTTATCCCACTGCAGCGGGCTTTTAAAACCCCAGTTGTGTTCGCTGCCAACCAACAACCAGCCTGATCAAGGCCTGAGATTGCCAATATCCTGGAAGCGTGGTTTAAATATCACAGCTCAGTCAGTGCCAGCCTAATGTCCCACTAGAGACTCCTCTGTCAGGGGTAATTGTTTTGGATTGCCAATTGTGATTTATTTTTTACTGCATTTGTCGGACTGAGGAAATCTGTTACCAAATCCTATTGTTATATTTCTCGCGGCTTTGTCACATCGAATTAGGGCTGGGAGCAGAAGGTGATTGGATGTGACTTCTCCAAGATCGTTTTAGATTTAAAGTGGGTATCGTGGGAATTCGTCGGGTTGGAGGTGGATAAGAGCCATGCATAGTGGGCCTCGGCCAAATTGGTACCAAGGCCGCATAAAGGCACTAATACGGGTTTTGCAACCTTTAGCTGGCAGCGCTGGCAGCCTCTCGGCGTCTCTCATTCAACTTCTCTCTTTCTCGCTCTGATTCTGAGCTTGTGGGTATTTCCATTGCACAGTCTAACCGACAAAAAGACCAGTTGCTTTTGGCCTTTGAGCTTTACCAAGAGACATTTAATCATCACAGCTTTACTCACGGCTCTGTCAGATTTGCCAGACAATACAATGGACCCACCAAACCGAGCCCTGCTTCCCGGGACATTACGGCCAGACGCAGAGTTGAATCGGGTTATTTTTCACAACTCTGCGTAAGTGTATAGTGTGAGAGGAAGGGCCGGCTGTCTGTGCTTGACCACTGTCTGAAGCTTGGGCTGTCTGTGTGTATGCTGGAGCTGGCTGAGCACATCCAGGAGCACATCGTGGCAGGTTATATCACAGACTGTGTTCCTTGGAGTGAAGAAGCTGGGAGGACCGCTGACACATCTGTCATCGCCGTTCTCTCTTTGGGGGATGCTGATTGACGGGAACACCACCTCTGCTGCACCTAGCTCCACGCTGGCCGCACGGAGGAGCACCCAGGTGGAAAAAACAGCACAGAAAGACCTGGGAAGAACATGGCAGCTCTGGCCTTTGCCATGAACTCCTGCCATCTGCAGCTCCCCACGACATGGCTGGGTGGCAGCGAGCAAGCCAAAGCTTCCATGTCAGCCAAACCCGAGGGCCTAGAGAGTAGGTCAGAGCTGTTCGACTCAGCTTGGAGGCAAAGGATGGAAAAATGGGGCTTGTTTTCCCCCTCGCACTGCCAGGCCTTTTACGACACGGACACTCCTGCTGTGCAACATCGGTTCTGGTTAGCTTTCTGGAGGAGGCTGAGACTCTCTCGGTAGGCTGATGAGTGGGTCCCACAACCCGCCCTCCGGCTCAGATAACGTGAAACACCCCGTTTGGAACACGAGAGAATTCGTCCTCACAAAATGATTTAGCACCCTTTCTTTACGCAGTGAATATTCATGTAAATAAATAGAGTGATTACACATGGTGCTGTCAGGCTGCGGAGGAACAGAAGTTGACTGGAGCTGACTTGAGGCTTTGCGTGTCCATGATAAAATCGGCGGGTTCCCTATCCAGACCACAGCTGAGGGACCATCTTCTGCCAAGCATGCACCATTAGAGCACAAGTGATGCTCTGTGACTCATCTCTCAACTTCAAATGCACTTGACATGCGAGCCACATAAAATCCAAGTGTAAAGTCAAACAAACAAAAAAAAAAAAAGTGTAACGGAGATACGGGTAACGGTGGAACCGCTGCAGCGCTGGCGACATCTCTTCAAATCGCGCAAACCTCTGCCACTTCACCCGCAGCTTTTGAAATTCCTCTCAGGGAGGCTTTTTCCTCCCGTGGTCATGATATAACTCACAGCCAGAACCAGGCTGGGAGATAATGATGATAATACGTTTAAGTCCCAGGAACACCGGGCCTTCAATGGGATCTGATGACCTCATTATTTCTCATTAGTCTCCCCGAGGCACCTAGAGGAAGATTTTAAAGGTGGTCCAGAGGTTAATCCTGCGGGGAGAGTGAACCCGCTCCCCTGTATCAGTTTCTGGAGCTGCTGGACCAGCTGCCCGGCTACCGACCTCGCCATTGATCAGTGTGGGAGCTTCTCCAGTGTCACAGATAGCCCACGCTGTCCCAGATAGCCTTTTTGCCAGATAACTGGACAAGAAGGATAAATGTCTGTCATAGTGATCCCTTCCTACCCACCGCGCTCTCTGATGACCTCTGACCCCCTCCAGCTTCACCTCCCCTGCATTCTAACTCCCATGGAGACGCATTGATGTGTCATCCACCTCATCCATCTCACAGAGCGACATTATTACTTATCTTCTATTTAGAAAACAACGTTTCCGGGCATTTTTTTACACCATCTGAAACCGCCTGTGATGTTTGAATCAAAAACCTTGTAAAGTGCTACTGCTACTACAAGGATACAGTATTCCACACAGCTGTGTTGCTCCTATTTACTGTCAATAACTGGGGATTGCACAACAACTCCAGTGCTTGAGAGTACTGCCAGATGTTCTTGTTCCCCCTTCTTACTCTTTGTTTTGTTTTTTTTTTGTTTGGGAGCTAAAAGTCTCTCAGGTGATGACAGGCCTGGGAAGTGTGAAGGGTAAAAGACAGCTTTGTGCTTTCCAATTAGCTCGGTGATTTATTAGTCTAGCTCCTTGTATTGGGTTTGTCTTGTATCAAACCCCAAAGCATGACTGATTCAGTTTCACCCAGAGCGAAGTGGATGAGAGGCAGAGAGCTAAAAAAAAAAAAAAAAAAGGACAGCGAAATTCATTTATACTTCCTTTAGACGCACACATTCCACCAAAATCTCCACAGCACTGCGTAACTCCAGAGATCCAAGACATATGTTGAGATATAAGATAACATGGAGCGAAAGAAATGCCGAGATAAGATAAATAATATCAGATGATTGAATTAATAACATGATGGGAGAACACAGGAAATTACCAAAGAGATCAGCGATTTATGGTCAGCGTATCTACGTTTTTTTTAATGTAGAATGTGGAGTACAGCTTCATTGCAGAGTGGGTTTATATATCTCCAGCCATATCTGATTGGTATGTGTGTGTTTGTGCATATGTGTGTGTGTGTCCACAGTTTGTTTAGACTGGTCGGGAAAGCGTGAGACCAGAGTGAGTGGGCAGAGGCCATACTTTAGGGTTCAAAGTGAAGCGGGGAGGGACCCCCTCGTTTTGGAGGAATGTCGAGGAGGAGGCCTGATGGTTAGCTGGAGATGGTGTAATTAAGGGGTGTGATTGTGAGAACCTTCCCTTCCCCGGGCCCTGCAAGGGTCACAGATAAAAGAGCCTCCGTCGCTCTCACATGTGGAAGATCACAGTTAACGCAGGTTTTGCGTGCCGAGAAATCCGCTAATGCGTGGTTGCGTGCCCCGTGCGAGACACGATCGGAGGAGCAGATGATACCTGGGAAGCCCCTTCCCCTGTGGGTGACGGCGGCTGCAGGTCATAGATTGTGGTTCCCCCCGACATTGGAAGCCCATTGGGCAACATAGAGCCTCTGAGGAACGTCATAAATTAGCCAGCTCTGGGAGGCTCCTTCTAATCATGTGGGCCCGTGCGTCGCCCTGTTGGTGTGGTTGTAGTAATTTGGCCCTGCCTGACATGCTATTTGCAGAGCGAGAGCTTGATGACACATTGCCGTGCCTTTCTTTGCGAGCGCAGGCGCTGCGTGTCATGCGCAGCAGCAGGGTGTGGCGTGGGAGGATAAGTGTGCTGCTGTGTTGTGTTTGCTGACTAAATGCATCAGCATTTGTTTGGCGAGGCGGCGTGAAATGTTGTTGTCCCCCCCATGCATTCCCCTTCCTAACCCACCTTCCCCCTTTCATTGCCAGAACTTAAAGGAGCCACGCAGATGGGCCGGCATTGTGATCACGAGCCATCATTCCCCCTTTAATGAAAACCTGACTTCCCAATAATCCTCAGTCATGGACACAGATTGGAGCAGTGTGGGGTGATAGGGTAGCATATTAAGGACACCATTCAGAGCCCTAATGGGATGTATTCTTCCTGTTGCAGCAACACCGTTAGTTGAAAACATATGAGCGGGCGTGTGTTTGTATCCAGACTGTTGGATGTTGGTGCAATTTGTTGAAAGAGGTCAGCGTGACATGATTCCTCACCGGCTCCACTGTTGCGTTTTCACGCTCACTCTGAACACGAACAGGAAGATGAAAAATGAAATATCTGTCAGGCGAAACAGGTTTTGTGAAATACACATTGAGCCCTGGAGAGAAATGATTCACAGGGCATCGACGGCTTTTTTTTTTTTTTTTGCGGGAGGGACAGCATAATCCTTTCAAGAACCCCCTTCCCCAAACCCCTTAGCTTTCGATCAACTCCAGATGAGAGGGTTGCTCAGGCCCTGATGACTCTCCTCTTTTCTCTCCTCCTTCCTCCAGGGTGCAGGATAGAGAACTGCGAGTCCTGCTTCAGCAAAGACTTCTGCACCAAGTGCAAGTCGGGCTTTTACCTACACAAAGGGCGCTGCTTTGAGAAGTGCCCCGAGGGCTTTGCCCCGCTGGAGGAAACCATGGAGTGTGGAGGTACGTGAAACAACACAATAATGTACAAACAATTTAAAAACTGTCAAGAGAGTAAACTACTCTGTCTTTTACACCTTTCCTTACCTGTAGCACCTGGTTCAACTGTTATCAGTCCATTAAATAGGCGTTATCAGTCGCTATAAGCACCATAGATGTGGGTCAGTAAGGCCTGCTACGCCTACTACATTGTAAAAGTGAAAGCGAAACTTAAAACAACTGTTCTAAGACATTGTAAAACTGAATGAAATTTTTGGACACAAACAAAAAGGCTTGTTTCAGTTTAGGCAACAAAACTACAACTTCTTGAGGTCAAGGAAACAAAAACAGTGAAGTTTAGGGGAAACTGTTTTGGCTTAAAATAACTACATTTCAGAAGTGAAAGTGAAACTTTGCGCTTGTGAACACAAAGACAACTACATGTTGTTGGTTACACACAGGATGCAAACTCCGGTCTCCTGGGTGAAAATCATGTGGACTCATCCATCAGCACTCGACCTCCACCCCTTATGGAGTTGCATGCTGTCTATACTACAGCGCCTCACTTCCACTTCTGCTCCTATCATAATTACTACGCTCGCCAGAGGTTGCTGTCGTTTTCTTTTATTCCTTCTTTCGGTGATCTACCATGTGAATAGATAATAAAACCTACTAGTGGGTGTAGCAGGCCCCTATTGAGCCATATCTATGGTGTTTATAGCGACTGATAACGCCTATTCAATAACCTGACGCTGCCTGTACACAGTATTCTGTAACTTTTCAGTTGGCCTGCTTATTTTGGACCGAAAAACAAGCAGTTGAACTGGGACCACACACAAAGAGGTTACAGCATCCCAGTAAAGCTTCTTCGCCCTGTATTAAAGCTTGACCTGAGGTCTCCGAGTTGCCTCTGCTGCCGTTTCACTGCACATCATCATTTCTGTGTGTCTCTTGCAGAGGGCTGCGAGGTGGGCCAGTGGAGCGAATGGGGAGCCTGCACCAGGAGAAACAAAACCTGTGGCTATAAGTGGGGTCTGGAGACCCGGACGCGGCACATTGTAAAGAAACCACCCAAGGACACAATACCCTGTCCCACCATCGCCGAGTCCAGGATGTGCAAAATGGCCATGAGGCACTGCAGGAGAGGTAAGGATGTTATACAGCCACATGTTGATGTATGTGTGAGAGATATTCTGTCAGTCGGCCCCAACTCCATCCATGTTCATTTTAAAGTTTACACTACTCCGGTGAATATTAAAGAAAAACAGCCCACGTATCCCACAGGAGAGTTCCACCTGTTTCATGTAACCCTTGTACCGTCCACTCAGCCTTGTTTTTTCACCGTCTGTGTTTTTGAGGTGCACAGTGGCGTTTCCGTGCATGAAATGAAATCAGTATTTTTCCATGGCGGCCTTGTTCGAGCCAGCTCCTTTTTTCTGAGGTATATTTTTCCCCCCTCTCTCTCTCTCTCTCTCTCTCTCTCTCTCTCTCTCTCTCCCATCTCCCTTCCCCTCCTCAGTGGAATTCTTCAAAGTACGAACTGCAGGTTTCCTCAATGGCCGTCTCTGTTTCCTCCCGTCAGCTCGAGAGATATTTGCGGTGCACACAGCATGTATGTCAGGCCATTAAATGAGAAGTCAATTCTGGAATTTCTCTCTCTGTGAGAATTCGGCTAAGGGAAATATTTTTTTTCAAAAAGTAAACCATTTCTCTCAGACGGTCCAAACACCATTTCGGGGTGATGGCCTCAGTTAGCAGTGCTTTTAAAATAAATGTCTTTCCCCTTAATGCACTTTAACGTCTCTCATAAACTTTGGATTAGGATAGGCCAAGTGTAAATATTTAATTCACCAAATAAGGAAGCAATTACAGTGGCAGATATCATTCAGGCTGTCAAAACAAGAAAAACATTGTTTAACAGAAAGAGGAAAATATCATAACCTCGAGGATTTTTCTCCATTTTTGGCCCGGAGTGTTGGATGGGAGGATCATTTAGTGAAGTGGTGAAAGTGTAAATAAACTTGAAATAAACCCTGATAGTTTCTCATATTTCAGCACCAGCAAGGCAGTCGCTACTCTCTGGGTTGGAAACTGTGATTCCATGGCACATTTAGTTCCTAAAGCCCCGTCCTGTTTGTTGGGGAAATTCTCCCCAACCCCCGCGCACCTCTTCATGACTTTGCTGCGCCTGCTTGACCTTTTCCGAAGAAACTTTATGACCTCCTTTAATTAAAATTTGGCATTGTTGCGCATGGTTACTGCCATCAATTATCCCAAGCATGAAGTCACTGATGGGAAGTTGTTGTGAAATCTAAATTGAGTGCATAGCACAGCCATTCTTCTTCGGTCCTTTATAAACTGACAGCAGGCTCCCTGTGTCCATTTTACTTAAAGCTACTGTTCATTACAAACCACTCAGTACAGTTCCTTATTATCCAACGACTGAGTTACTTCTCTGTGGAAGATCAGTGGCCTCGGCCGTGTGGTTAAAAGCTCTGCGTAAACGTGTCACTGTGTGTGCATCTTAGGACTCTCCGGGCTCGTGAAGTGCTGCGGTGGCCCGTTTAATAAAGGTAAATTTCAGACTTGGGCATGTGTTGTTAATTCCCCCACTGCTCCACCGCTAGTGAAAAATCCCCACTTGGCAAAAGGCAGTGAAACGCAACACTTTTCGGTTCAAATAAATACAAATGTAAAAATGTAAGCCGCCAAATTCGAACGGGAGGAGATCCAGTGGCGTCGCATGGGAGCTGGACCGACTGACATTGTAAAATAATCACTTCCCGTGAGTGATAATAAAGCGTAGCCCGACGGGAGGAGAGGCTGCCCTCTGAAACACAGGTGATCAGGAACTGGAGGTTCAAGAAGGGGCTGAGGTCATCCTTAAATTAATACAGATTTCAAGGTCTTTGTAAGCAATAGGTCCCTAGTACAACTTAAACTAACAGGATTTGCAGTGCAGTATGGAGTCTTTAAATATAATTTATAAAACCTCAATGTATGGATTTTATATTCAGAAGGAAATATAAATATAAGAAGTGTGTTTCATGATCACTTGGAACTTAAGACAGTCTAAAAATGAACATTTTTTTTATCAGCTCTTCTCAGCGGACACCAGACACCAATGTTTAGAATAAGCACAGGATTATATAACTGCAGACCGTAAAGACGCTGTGGATTAAATGGAGACAGGAAATAAGAGGACGCAGCATGTAGGTAGACACTATTTATGGCAATGCTTTATCTGATCACCCCGGCTTGCATTTCTACATATCTACGTATTTAAATTACACTGGACGTCATTGACAGATCCCTGTCTCCCGGCTTAGCGGAGAGACGCACGAGAAAAAAAAAAGAAAAAAACGCGAATGATCTTCTTCTTTTCCCCTCTTTGTCGGCAAAGATCTAATCCCTCTGTAAAACACTCACAAGGAAGAGAAAGTAAAGCCCAGATAATGTCAAGAGGCGAGGCATTCACAGCGAACATGACGAGCTGTGTAAACCGTGTCTGATGCGTTCCGTACAAGTTGCCGATCAGTGTAAACACGGTATATCATTCCTACTGCTGGGATTCATTTGCTGTTGGTCGTTCGGCAGAGCAGCGTTGTCCTGATAACGCACTCTGTCCGCAAAAGGGCGGGGTCGGGGGGAAAAGATTGCGTGGAGCGCACGGACATACAAAATATGCGGTGGTACACTGTCAGAAGCGCCATTTCCATCCAACTGTCAAGCTAATTTCAAGCTTTAAATCTTTAACTGTTGAAGTTTGGCAAGAATACAAATGGGAATTTGGTACGTTTCCACCAGCTGCGTCACACGGATCTGCATCTAAAGCCACATTTAATAGTTTGACCTGTTGTTTTTGGCACTGAGATTAAACAACTGCAGCATTATTTATTTTGAAAAAAGTGTTCCCGTTGCCATTAATCACAGTACTTCTGAAAACATCAAGTGATTAGAAAACTGTCCGTGCAATGCTGATGAAAATCTTTGTCAAATTCACCCAGCTGTTTAAATTTGGTTTTCATATATAATGGAAAATGTGAGAGATAATCTCTCGAGGAATAAGGAAGTCTCGTCTCGTGGCTGCTTGGCTGGCGCATGTGCCAGCCGTTTTGCATTGTACCCTTGAGACGGTAAAACGCTCGTCTATCCTCCGGCTCCCTGGAGCGGTGCTCTGAACAGCCTATAAACAATAAAGAGACTTTATTAATAGCTGCTCCGGCACTATCACCATTGACAGACTGGGTTCCCCCCCCCCCTCTCTGTGTTGTGAGCTGATGGGAGGTGAGGAGAGCGATAACGCTGCAGCGCCCGGCTGCTCCACATTGATGCCATTAAGAAATTCCCTGCAGAGATTTCCCAGCAACCCCTGTCACCAGATTCACTGGTTTACAAACAGACGCGTGCGACACGTTCGATTGCTCTTTCTATGCTTCTTTTTTTTCTGCTCACTCATCAATCCATCTGGGTATTTTCCTTTCTCTCTCTCTTGCCCACCCACTCTACTATAATCTTCGAACAACAGCTGCGTCTGCCATGTCGGTGACATTAGATCTTGTGTAAACAACTTAAAATGTGAAAGCTCTCCAAACTCCCACTCTTAATGTAATCCCTGATTTGGGATTTAAGAAGGACTAAAGTCCAACACAAACGCACCATTGCAACTCTAAGGCTAATTTCAGTTTTACAAATCGGCTTTCAGATTCTCAGACGGCACAAAAGTCTTAATAGCAGCAGGCAGGAGTGACATTTGTGCAACTCTGCTTGCTTGATTCGTAGGTAAAAGTCGATTCATTTGAGGGGCGTTTGTAGTGCAGGAGGCGGCCGAGCAAACAGTTTAACCCGAACAGAAACAGAAGTTTTACTATTTGAAGTTATGGAACAGTAAACATTTATAGCTTAGCACATTTTGGAACTGATAACAGATTTAAGACCTGTTTTTTCCAGAACAATGCAGTTCAATTTACACTCTAAATGCTTCAGCTTCACCCTGCTGATCTCATGGAAAGAAAGAGGAAAGGAAAGCAGGAAGAGGAAGAATAAGAAAGAGGGAGTATATAATGATTATATTATGTACCTGTACTTGGAGAGCTACGGGCCTCTGTGGGAGTATTGATCTCCCGCGTGTGTAACCAGAGAAACCATTGCTGCTGTAGGGCTCAATCGAGGCCAAGCCCTCCATCCCATCAGTCATCAGAGTGCTCGGATCCAGCCACCACTAATACTGTCTGTCATGACTTGTGTGTGCAGTTTGTGTTTATACTGTAACTGTTATAACTACCTCTTGTAGCCATGATGTCCTTTCCCTCTGCCGTTAATTTGAAACCCTGGATAAACAATTTTTGTTACACGTTCAGTGGACGACTCAGTTTACCACCTCATCACTCCACCGGTGTGGGACATCTGCGAGGTCTTTGTCTGTATTTAAGGCCAATGGACATGACAGAGAGGCGGGCAGTTGTTTAGTTTACCCCACAAGCACCTACAGTCTGGTGCAGCTAGGGGACCAAAGTGAAGCCAGATCCGCCCCGGATCGACCAGATCCCATGAGGATCTGGTTGACTGGTGGGATTTACGCCAGGTTCTTGTCTGAAGCCAGTGTGGTTCTGCGGTGAATCCACAGTGCTGTGGACCTCCTGGTCCTCACCGTCTGCGAACCATCTGCTCCAAAGACTCTGCTCCTGTAAAACGATGCACAGAGCAACGGTGATTGGCTCGAATCCGCATGCGGAGGAAGCTCAACCGCCCTGTCTGTAAGCGCCCGCCGCCCGAGACACCAAACAATTCCGGTTTCTGGCAGTCTTTGCGTACGAGCGAGCAGTTAATGCGCGTGCATGCGCGTGAGCGTGTCACACACAATTTTGGTGTTTATACTCGCTGAGCCAAAGGGTTTAAGCTCTGGCGAAAGATGCCATTCACTTCTGAGCATTCTAGTTACGCAGCCGGTATGATCACATCGGAGTCTGGCCTGTGTTTGGCTTGGAAGCCCGACATCCAAACACATTTCTGGATGTGTTTTCGTCAGACGTAGCCTTCTCCCACCAGGCCAGCTTTTTTCTGAAACAGATGCACACTTCCAACTTGAGGCTAATTGATGGAGCGTGTTCTTCTCGTCTCAGCAGAAGAGCTCATGGTGCAGTTTGTCCAAGCCAAACAGCGATCGAGCCACCACTCTGAAGTCTACCCAAAGCACTCGAGAACAGAGTTTTGCACTTCTGTTCCTTCATGTACTTATCTCATTATTCCAATTAATGTTTCCCGGGTGTGCTCTATGGGAAGTCGGGACTGTTGGAAGGGAGAGCTGGTGCACAGATGACAAGTCCGGCTCTCATTTATGCCACGGTGGAATGACGGGAGGTGATTAACGGCGATCTCTGGCCCGGGTAATATCACGGACAATCCGGATCAGTTCTTCCCGCCAGCGGGAGCGGAGTGAGGAGCGTTTTCCCAGGACAGAAGGAGAGCACTAATTGGCAGCCGACCTGTCATAGTGATTATGTGTGCCCCACACCGCAGCCTGTTGTGACTGGGGGAGCCACAGCTTAATCTTCATTTAATAAGGCCGCTCAATAGGGGCTGACACAGTAGCTGGTGAGAAGGCCTCAGAAGTACCCTGCCTCCTCTGGACAGCAGGGATGGCTCCGGACACAGGGCCTGGGCTGGCGTCTGACTGGGACAACCCCCCCACCAACACCGCCCACCGCCCACCACACAACATGCATCGTTCATTTATTTAATTAAATGATGCAGAAATCTGGTAGCGAAGATGAAAAAACTCAGATACAGACACATAATGATGATTTCCTCATGCTGAACACACTGGGAAACCGTAAAGCCGAGATGACAGAGAGCATCTTGGAAGCTTTGCACTGTGCTGTAGTGAACGGGTGAAGAGGAAAGACACATCAACCTGTCATTGACTTGGCCAGGTCTCCAGCATCCCGATGCCAGCGGCAGTTATGGTCACCGCCGCGGTCACACTCACAAATTAACACAAGTTCTGTTTCAGCTATAACATATTCGCAAATCTCTGCCATAGATTATTCTTTTTTTCCTCCCCCGTTCCTGCGCTTATGTTTCATATCTCCTCCTAACCAGATAAAAAATTATTATCTCGACTGATGTCTGGACAGGCAATCAACACTTGCTTTACGCTGATGTCCTCAAACCAAACTTTATTTTTCTGCCTGTCGTGCAGTTTAGCAGCGTTAAATCTTCTTTCGGAGGAGAAAGTCATTACCAGTAGTCTCTGAGACTTCTCTTCTGCTCGGGGTACATTCCTTGTTAGGGGATGGGGGCGGGGGGGAGAAGAAGGAGGAGGTGGGGGTCTCTGATTAACTTCCCACTAAGTGCCTCTGCTCTCTGACCAAAATAAATATGGCTGCTGTCATTTTGTCAGCAACTGTCTTCAGAGAGCAATATTTGAAACACCCCATGATCCCGCTGGCTTTTATATGGAGAATCCATCGTCATACCACAGGCATGAGCCATAAACATGTGGAGGCCTTTCAAAGACCAGGGGGGTGGAGGGATGGAAGGAGGGAGGTGGAAGAGGAGGGGTCAGCGGCGCTCGCTGGGGCTCCATACTCCACATTATTGTCATCTGGTCTTTTCCAAGCAGGAAGAAAGAGGAGGGGTGTGAGTAAAGGGGTTTTCTTTCACACTCTTTGGCCCAGTTGAGTTGTGGTTTTGCTGAACTGCCTTTTGTAGACTCGTGTACACACATTAGATACAGCAGTCCTCTTATTTGTTTCACTCGCTTTATTGTGAAGTGTGCATCGGTGGTAATGCCATTCCAATAAATCCAAGCTAGCGGATGTGGATTCCACTTTGATGTCGAGTAGATGTCCATTTGACGGCCTAAAAACATCTCCAGAAGTCGATGTTTATACTCAGCCATGACAACAAGCTGCATAGTTTTATGAAATCATGACCTTAAAGGATCGTTTGTAATGCTTGCAGATCTTTTTCAGCGTGACTTTGTCAGAGAGGAGGAACGTTGCGTTGGTTTGCGAGGCTTCCGTTGCCGTCGTTCTGGCAGAGGAAATGAGGCATATGGGCCGACATCAACAGCCCCATCAAAAACAGACGTACACAAACAAACAAAGTGGCAGCAAACTGGAGAGGGGGAGAAGAAAGAGGAGAAGGAGGAGGAGGCGGAGGAGGAAGAGGGGGAAATACTGTACAGAAGTGGAATGTTTTCATGTTCTCATGCCCCACAAACGGGAGCTATTTCCCCCCGCTGAGCAGTATATGGGCCGATATTACCCGTGACACGGTCGGGGCCGTAAAGCGCGTCCTCAGTGAACGTTCCCTTGATAGGCAGTTTGTGCTGTTACACCGTGTGATTTTCTTTTTTTTTTTTTTTACGGCAGACAAGACACGGTCTGTTTCTTTACAGGGATGGATGGCAACAGCTTGTGATGAGATCTTTGAAGGGTTGGACTCGTATATGGACCGTGTTTTGGTCTTTTTTTATAAATATCTGATGTCTACCAGACAGAGACGTCCACTTGTGATATGACGGAGGTTCTCCCCGGACCACGTGATTATTTCCTCATTTTATATCAGGAGGCTGACCAAACAAATCAGTGAGGATTTTACAGAGCAGCTTCAAGAAGTGGCCTTTTGTAAAACCTGCAATGAAACCTGCTTTCACATGAGTATCGCGATATTATGTGTTGTGATATTGATTCTCCAAAACATTGTATTGATTTTTAATTAACCTCTTAAAAATCCGACGCTATTTGATCTTTTTTGAGGTTGTAGCGGGCTCAGTTTTAAAGCTAGAGGGAAGGTCTGAATTTTGGCGAGGAAAAACTGTGCCATTTTCAAAGGGGTCCCTTGACCTCTGACCTCAAGATATTTAAATGAAAATGGGTTTTATGGGCACCCACGAGTCTCCCCTTTACAGACATGCCCACTTTATGATAATCTCATGCAATTTGGGACCAAAACAATGCCGTTTTTATGTGTTGTTTTTGCAAATAATTGCAATATTTCGCCTTGCTTAAATTAACGCAATATATCTCAATATATTGAATCGTTACCCCCTGTATCATGAGCCCTATTTAAAGGAAATCATTAGTTTGGGTTTGGAGTGTAATATGATGGTTGAAATGTAGAGGCTCTTCCACTCTGACAGGCATACAATTCTGGGAAAATATTGAATTTTGTGCTTTATTGGGAATGGTGAAATTTAACAATATCAAATAGACAAAATATCATCTGTTTTCTGCTTCAGTCCAGTCAAAAACCATCAAGTGCCTGTATCGGTCTGGCCCTTTGTTGGAATAGGCCCCAGTGTTGAGGTTTCTCACCTCATATTTAGATAACACAAGCCGGTCAGAGTGGGATCTGTCTGATGGAGCTGCATCCCTGTCTGCCAGACCTCCAGTCCGACATCGCTGCCAGCTCTCCTGTGGGCCGCAAACACTTTCATCTCCACATCTACACCACGCCAGGCAGATGAGGATGCACACACACACACACACACACACACACACGTCCACACAGCCAGAGTGCGAGACACACGTAATAGACACCGCCAAACAATAAAACAGACCTCACAGGCAGAACAAGTCACCACATTATCTACTCCTTTCCTCGTCCCTGTTTCCATTCTCTTTTCCTGTCTCGCACTCTAATGACACTCTCTCGCTCATGTATCACATATCATACCAGCGCGGGGCCGTCTGAGGAACATCGTGCACATGCCACAGAGGAGAGGATGTGTTCGCGTGGCGCACAATGTTCGGGACAGCGCTTCGTGCGCTGGAGTCGTCCCTCTCCAGTGGTCTGGCTGGAGGAGAGAAGAAGGAAGGCGAGGAGCCGATCGGGGGAGAAAACATCTGGAGCACAGTTGCACTGGCTCAGCCACCAGAAGCCCCTCTCCTCTCCTCTCCTCTCCTCTCCTCTGCTCTCCTCTCCTCTCCTCTGCTCCTCGTTCTCCATCTCCGGCGGGCGTCTTTCTAGAGACATCCCAGTTGTTAATTACAGCTTGTGATCCAGAGAGAGGCTGTGGCTTCTGACCCACTCATGTCCACGAGCGTGGTACCAGTGCAGACATGCAGACACAACAAAGCAGCAAGTATAGACCTGTGCCGGCCTTCGGCTGTGTGTGTACGTCTGTGAATTAACAGTGACAAATACAGGGGGGGGATGCAGACTAATCGCAGAGCCATTATAGTGGTAAGTAGAGGCCAGGGCCAACTTACTGAGGCTGGAGAGCACTACACTCCCATCAACACAAAACACTAAGGTGATGTCACACGTTAGCAATTTCAGCTTAGCGGAGAAAATACTAGAAGGTAGGGATCTTAACGTGTTTTCTCCAGCTGAGACACAAGCCCGTCTACTCTTATAAACTGCTTATCTGTGAGTTGAAAGGAAAGTCACTGATCTGGAGCATAGACTGTATGTAAGTGGACGTAGTCACCGCAACATCACCCATTGGTTTGTGGACCGCCGCCACGCTGAATAAGGCATTTTTAGACAACCACAACGTTACATAGTTATGCACTATAATATACCTACTATGCGTCTGAATCTTAACATTTTCTAGGGTAGGTGTCCCCTTCCTAATTTGGTACGCTCATATTTGGGGAGTACTTTCCCCATGTCTGTATTTTGAGTGATTTGCTACACGAGAAATACCCGTGATATTGCCTTTTCAGTGAATGTAACACGACGGCTCTCCGAGGAAAACCTCAGGACATGATTGAGTGGTCGGTGTCATGAAACTCAACCCACTCCCAGGTACCATATCAAATCCCTTTCAAACATAAATGCTCCTTCCCGCTGGGTGGCAAGGTTCAGGACCGTGATCCCGACAGGCCTTGAGACATTTCTTTCGGATTAGCGGGAGCTTAAGCATCCCTTTGATTTGATTCCTTTCTCCGTCCCCCTGCTGCATCTCCGACAGATGCCGCTGCCTTCTGGAGTACACAAACCTCTCCTCGGCGAGGTGAGACCCTGAAATGACCGTTGAAATTGCACCGTAATCATACACAGCTAAAAACAACAGGAAAATGTCTGCCATATGCCTCAAAGCCCTCTGTTTGTGTTTTAGCGAGTCGAAGGGGGATTATTGACAGGAGTGGAAGAGCGGTGCCTGGGTAGAGGAGCTGAGTGGCGGTGACTCTTATTGCCCGTGTCTGTGATCAGATCTGTCAGAGCCACTCAGCTGTCTGTCTGCCTGGTGTTTGACAAGTGTTTGATGCAGCACAGGCCTTAGAGAGGATCAAGCCCTTCCTGAGTTGGCTTTACCTCTCTCTCCCCGTGCAACAGGAGCTCTGCGAACACATCAAACACACCCTCCCCCCCCCCCCCCCCTTTCTTCCGCTGTGAACTAATGAACTATTTTTACCAAAAAATATGTGCAGTCTGTTGGATCATCAGAGGAGACGGAACAAACGCGCCTTTCGAGAGTTAGTCAAACAATCAAAGAAAACAAAAAGCGCCGGCCAGCCTTGATTCCCTCATCACTGGCTATTGCACGGGGATTGCGACATGATCCTGACGGCCCCCGTCTCTGTTTTGGTGTCTAAGCCCGTCTGACTTAGCTTGGCTCCCCGCTTGTTAGGGTCTGGTCCTGGTTTTGGGACAGTTGTGCTCGATGTCCAAACATGTGAGGGATTTCCTCCTGGGGTTTCCCAGTAGAGAGAGAAGGGCGGATAAAAGGACTTATGTAGAAATGAGATATAAAGAGGGAATCATGCTGGACAATTTCCTCCTATATCCTCCCCCGTTCCCTCACAGACCCACAGAGACCAGGAGGATGCAGACCAGGTGGAATTAGAGAATGAGGAGTGTGCGCACGCACGTGAACACACATACTAATAAAAAACATTCATGCACGATCACACATTGTTATATGCGTGCGCGGTGGAGATGTGTGGATCACACATGGTCACCTTGTTCTGTCTCAATAGAGCCATAAGCTCAAGCTCTCTGCTCTCCCGGGGCACATATGCAGTTTATCATTGAAATTCTTTTTAGGTTTTAACTAACTAATGGTGTTAATGTTAGAAGTAGGACTGACAACCGATTCAAATATTTAATCATGATTAATCGCAAATTTATCATACATTTTTTTATCTGTTCAAAATGTACCTTAAAGGGAGATTTGTCAAGTATTTAATACTCTTATCAACATGGGAGCGGGCAAATATGCTGGATTTTTTATGCTTTTTAATTTATTTATTATTGGAAATCAATTACCAACACAAAACAATGACAGATATTGTCCAGAAACCCTCACAGGTACTGCATTTAGCATAAAAGATATGCTCAAATCATAACATGGCAAACTGCAGCCCAACAGACAACAACAGCTGTCAGTGTGTCAGTGTGCTGACTTGACTATGACTTGACCCCAAACTGCATGTGATTATCATAAAGTGGGCATGTCTGTAAAGGGGAGTCTCGTGGGTACCCAGAAAACCTTTTTTCATCATGTATCTTGAGGTCAGAGGTCAAGGGACCCCTTTGAAAATGGCCATGCCGGTTTTTCCTCGCCAAAATTTAGTGTAAGTTTGGAGCGATATTGAGCCTCCTTTGTGACAAACTAGCTAACTTTGACAGCTCTAGTTAGAACCTCACCAGTTCATGATCCATGTTAGAAGACATGGAAGTAAAGAAACATCATTGTTAATATACTGCCGTGTAGAGGTAGTCCTAGTATTGTAAGGATGATAAGGAAAAATGTAAGATCAGACCTTTATTGCATTCTAACATACCCATTTGGCAGCTTGGCTTATATACTTCATATATTATGTTTTCAAACAGCACATTTTCATTTTTACATTACAACAGAAAAAGGGTTTTAGGATCAGGACTGTCTGTGTTTGGCTAATGCAACGCTGTCTCGGGTAATGAGTTTGGCTGGGGTTGCTCAGAGCTACCAACATTACCATAAAGACTGATAGCATCCGGGACCAAGCTTCCACGCAGTCGAGGAACACTACACAGTGGATGTGCTGGTCGCGATTCCACAAACTAATGTCATTGGGTAGTGATATGCTAGGCGGCTGTGGCTCAGAGGTAGAGCATGTCGTCCACCAATCGGAAAGTCGGCGGTTCAATCTGTCCACACATCCAGTCCACATGTGGAAGTGTCCTTGGGCGAGATACTTAACCCCAAATTTCTCCTGAAGGTAGGGAAATTTGGAGTGGTTGGAAAACTAGAAAGGCGCTATATAACTGCAAGTCTATTCACCATTCTTGGCCTTGGAAGTAATGCTCGGTTACTAGGTAAGAAGCTGGTTAGCTGGTCATGCTGTTGGTTGCAGCTTATATTAGAGCAGACAAACTCACAGCTTAATTCTTTAAATTTTTTTATGGGTGTGTTTCTGATTTTGGAAAAGGCTAAAAAAGAAGACACCACTCTCCAAACTCTTTAAACGCTCTTTAAACGCTCTCTTGCACAAACAGAGAAGAGGTTGATAGGCTTGCCGTGCCTTGTTCGAATTCCTAAGCTACGATCGGACCACCGCTGTTTGGAGGGAGCAAACTGTGCGTGTGCAATCGCATACCAAAGCACGCCCTACTGTGAACTGTAAGCACGTACTACCTGCCAGTAGTTTGAAGTCTTTACAAATTGTTTGTTGAAACCCTCATCCATCGTTCCCTCCTCCACCTTATACAGCAGTAGCCCCATAGGGGTGCAGAAAGCCCCTAGTTCTTGCGTGCCCCCTCATGGCTGTATTAATAACCATTTTTATTCCTCTCCATAAAGTGGGGTGGGGTATTGTAATGCAGAGGGATTGTTTTGTGAAGACCTAGAGGCTCATGGGAGAGGGCTGAGCCAGGTAAACCCTTTACCCGAGGCCCAGACTTATACTCAACAGATCCTGGAAATGCAGATTCATCTCCTCAGATAAATAATAAATGTTCCAAATATTTGTTTAATAGCGGTGCAGAGAGGTCACCTCCGTTGCAGGATGTGCTTTTCCTGGCCTGATCCATTGTCAGTATGAGGGTGCTTTTAAAAGTGCACAGTTAATCCTGGTTTACACAGAGAGAAGAAGATTGGTGAGGTCCTCTGGAGCGAGTGTGTTTCATTCTATTAGTCAAAGGATGCCAAGCCTGATTTGCTGTCAAAAGGGAAAAGGTAGAGTGTGTAAAAGTACACTAAACTGATCTGCCAAGTCCGGCTTTTATTAGCTTTTACTTCTTAATGGCGCTGCAAAGATAATGAACTACATTAAGCTGCAGCAGCGAGTGATGGTGCGTCAGTGTAAAGACATGGAAATGTAGATGACAGTTATATCTGAGGAGCTTGAGAGCGGCTTGTTATCAAAGATTGAATAGAGCAAATAAATCCATGCGGGATCTTGTGTCTGTTGAAAATGATTCATTTCATCAGCTCAATGCAATACACTTATCGGAAACTAAGATGAATGACTGTCATAACTCCGAGAGACGCTTCCTGCTTTATATCAAAGCATGTGGGATTTATCAAAGCCTTTATTGAGGCCTCATCTTGATATAGAAGACATGGAAATCAAAGTGGAGTGCTCTGGCCCTTTTCTAGCTTTGAGTAAAGACAAACAGTCCACATCTGTAATAACTTCCCTGCTCGAATGATGAATTTGCTACTGTGTATCCCAGCAGGTTTCCTGATCTTTGGATCAGCGGCCACATTTTCAAACCACTCCCTCGTATGCTGCAGCTATCTTCAGCTCAGCCCGCCTCGCCCCCGCGCACACAACAAATACAAAAACAAACAGACCCACACCAGCGGCGAGCCTTGGGGAACGTCGGCGCGGGGCCTCCCTTTGATAAGTGCTGAGCTTTATATTTTTCTCATCAGAAATGAAACACAACATTAAGCCATTCATTAAAGTCAACTAAAGCTAATTATCTCTCATTTACCCGAGTGCCCGTGGGGCAGGAGAGCCCCATATACTTAGGCCCAGATGTGTCGATGAGTCAGTCGGGGGAGATAGCAGACCGCAGAGGGGGCTGCTCACTTCTCCCCGAGTCCTGCGGTTTTCAAGGCGCATCAGACTCAGCGGGCCGGTCGTGATGCCTGTTCGCTGCCTGGCTGCTGCTGACGTTACCCTCATGACACCATCGGCTGTGTAAAGCCACTGCAGTACAGCGAGGTTCAATTTAGTGGGAAAAAAAAGTCGATAATGATCAGTTACACGCCTTAATTCAAAACTGAATAATGAGGAGAGAGTATCAAACCTCACTAGCTGGCACATTTTCTAAGTGTTGCAGTGGCTGAGTCACATAAACAGCAGGCTCCCATTCAAATGACCTCTCATTGCTGGAGGGGGCGACAGCGCGCGTACAGATTTCTGCTTTCAAGCTAAACTACAAGTCGTTACATTTTGGCAGCTTTGAGGCGGAAGTGGGGAAACCGTAACAGTTGGCAGGATGTCATAGCCCAGAAACCATATAACGTCATGTGATCTAACTCCTCAGACCTATTTTCTTCTTCTCTGTGTCTGGTGCCCCCTTAACCAGACGTTTAGACATAATGGCTGAACCGCTTTACCACTGGGATGAGGAAATCTAGCCCTCGAGTCCAGTTGTTGCAGTTTAAGAGAGACACGTTTATATTTGATGGGAGGTTTATATGAAACACTTTCTGTGTGGCGTATATGAAGCAGTCACTAGAAATGAATTTGGGCAAAAAGGGTACAACTTTTCAATTTAGGCTGAAAAAAGCCAGGTGTATTTTTCCGATATAAATCTTGCCTATTAGTGCAGCGTTAAACTAATAAATGTTACATGGATTGGTAAGAAGCCATCTGGTCCAGTACAAGAATTGTCCAACAAAATTCAGTGCACTTTACAGCTTTTTTGAAGCGGTTATAAAAGTGAAATACTAGTGAAAAACTAAACATTGATCAAACTAGTTAAAACGGTCAACCATCCCTTTTATATGATTTAATGTAAGGGATTACAATTTTCCCAAACGAGGCACAAGAAATAAGAAATGCACCTCCTGCACAAGTTGTCTTGTTTTTATGTTTTTAACGGTAGACACCGGTAGCTTTTGCTGCGTTCGCGTCATAGCGTTTAAATCGTAATTACGAGCAGCCAAGTGGGGAAAAAATGTTCACGTCAGCCTCCTTAATGTAATTCTGAGTCTGAGATATCTGGAATTTTTGACACGGACGATATGTCGAGAAACTGTCTGCAGGATGGCTGCAAATGCACCATCATTGACTGTTACATCAAAATAAAATACAATCAATACAGCTAATTTTATAGGAACTATACACTGTTTGGTTTTACTTGGTAAAAGTAAAGAAGCTAATTTAGGCTATTTATCTGGTTTGACCTTGGAATAATGTGTGAACTGTTATTCTTGTTCTTCCCCTTCTGCTGAAATTGCGTGAAGGCACCACTTGCCCACATTCGGTTAGCCTCCATTCTTCACTGTGGGTTTTGTTTAGAGTTGCAGCTGTACTGTGTGGACAGGACCTCTAGAGCACTATGTGCAGTCCCAGGAGCTGAGCTACCTATTGATGGTCAATAAGTACCTGATAAGATGCGTTGCATGGTTCTGAAGGCTTTGGAGTTGTCTAAAGGCACTTTTAGTTCTGTTTAAAGACATTTCATGTATTCCTAGAGTGCAATGCTGCACATCATTGTGGGAGTATTTTAAGGATTACAGTGCCGTGTTGACATGCCAGCATCAAAGAGCGCCTCAGAAACCTGAGAAATCAATCCCCAAGTTTCCAACTTGGAAAACTGACCTAAAGGATTATGCTATTTAATTTTTCCTAGTACAGTAGGAAGAAGTAATTCCCAATTTTCCAACATTACTGAAACATAAGTGTTTAAGTGAAGGTGTAGTAGAGGAAATAGCCTTGGAAAGCCAGTTCTTACTTTTTTTTACTCCAACCTTTTGGAAGTTGGCCTAATTTAACATCTGTCATGGAAGCTTTCTACTCGATAACCTACCTTTTGAGCGCTGGAGCCAGAGGTGGTAACCCAAACAGCACAAGGGAACAGTTCCTGCATTGTGAAATGCAGCAGAGCATGACTTTGAACTCTGAGTAGACCGATGGAGAAGAACTTTAATGTGCGGGGTCATCATCTGTTCTGTAGCCTTCCTTGGCAGGTTGCGGCTGCTTCTTGCTGGTGTGATCGACCTTCTCCAGAGGGGAAAAAACACGCTGTCTGCACCAACCATCAGGCGTATTAATCACCGTGTCAGTCATGCATGTTTTGCCGGGACTTCTCCGCTTAGAGACGTTAATCTCCGAGTCGGGTTTTCGCTTTAACTTATTGTCAGTGAAACGAAGCATCAAAGAGCCGAGCGGTGAGCTAACCTGCTTTTTTAATCTCCGCGCAGATCCTCCGTCGGGTCACAGATGAGAAAATAATGACCGACCTAATCCCAACATTAGCTTTTTAAATCGGAATGCGTATGTTTTAAATCATTCTCGCCTCGCAGCACGGTGATAGTAAGCAGAGCACGGGGGACAGGGAACGAAAGAATGAAAGAGTGAATGAAAGAGTGTGATCCGGGGTAACCTTGTTAGGGCTAAGTGACGCTGTGCAGAGAGCCTCTTGTCAGTTGGTTGGCAAGATGAGCTTCTTGTAAATGATTGTCCTCTCTGTCAAAAGGCTGATTTCTTTTTTCCTACATCTGACGTCTATGTCTCTGCCGCAAAGTAGTTTCCCTCCCAAATATAGCTTTTTCACTTTGTCTGTATTTGTTACACATTTCCTCCTTTTTACACATTTTCTTCTGTATCGTGTCCTCTGTTTCAAACGTCAAATCACCCTTCTACAGCACCCTTTCTCTGCAGGCAGCAGCACAAAGCTCCATTAAAAGTTTTGGCCTACGCCTTAATGAACTATTGGTCACTTGAGGTCACACCGCTGCGTCCCACCTATAAATCAAGTGAGTTCAGCAGCAGCACAGGGCAGTGTCAGCGGTCGTAACCTTTCCCCAGACGGAGGAGTTGTCGGCGTGTGTGTGAGTAAAGAGAGCACTGGCTGGCTACAGATCCTTTCCCCTTCACAGCATTATAAATGTATGTGTGAGGAGGCCCTTAATGGCTGCTAATCCAATTTCTGCCACTGAAATCAAATCTCACTGGCGCCAGCAGTTCTCTCCTTCCCTCACAAATAATGGCCTCAGCTTTGGCCTGTTTATGAAAAAAGACGAGCCGCCAAAAAACTCCGGCTTTACCTTCCTTAAATCCGTCCGAATCTTCTTCAAAATTGTTTTGATTTTTTGTTTTTTCTCTCCCCCTCTCCCCCCTCTCCATGTCCTACAAAAGTTATTAATTGACCGTCTGCGTCGAGTGGAGGGATGGGGTAACAGGAGAGCCGGGGAGAGTTTTCAGCAGTATAGGATCCCATTTACCGTATGTCTTAATGCCTCCTCGAGGTCAGCCATCGATTTTTCTCAAACCGCAAGCAATGGAGATAAGATTAGGCCTTCGATTCCTGCGCTGCCGCCGGAGCCGTTAGTGGATGAAATCACTCGGCCTGTGCCGACAGTCGGTGCATTGCTCTTTTTTAGCAGGTCATGGCCTCTGTGATTATAGGGTAACTTACAGATATACCCCCGCAGTAGCCTCAGGGCCAGCAAATAAAAAAAACTCTTTTCTTAAGCGCAGTGATAAAAAGGTAGATAAAAGGCTTATTTCAGAGAACACCACACTGTTGCATTATGCAGACTTCCTCTCCTGTAAACCGGTTCTCTTTTCCAAAACAAAGATATTAGCTTTGACACAAATGACGGGAGCTTTGGCTTTGGCCTCCTTCCTCCTGGATATGGATTTGACTGATTATCTTTCAGAGCATCAGTTGGACAAGCAGTCGTATTGCCGTTCCGCAAAGGAGATATTATTCTGGAGCGCGAGCCTAATAATATGATACGTCTAATAGCGCTTAACTCTTAGTTGGTCCTTCACCACGCAGTCATCTCGATTATTGCTGAGAGCCTCAAATAGCAATCTCAGGGACACGGAGAGGGGGGAAAGGGGAGAAGGAGAGTGATGGGGAAGGGGAAGAAAAAGAAAAAGCGGTGATCCCGGCTGGTTTTGAGAGGTTATTGAGGAACGTCCACCACAGTGCGTGCAGAGTTCTTCGCTCAATGGTTTGGCAGCTGAAAAGATTGGAATTGACACTAAGTATTTCTCAAGCTCACATAGGTGATATAGAAGCTCACAATCACTGACGCACAGGCATAAAGGGCATGTATATCATTCACAACAGCGCGCTGATACATAAAAGAATTCCGCAAAGGTCATTTTTGACAGCGGTAAACAACCGTTCCTACCACAGGCTCTGCTTCTGATTCACAAATACAAAACATTTTGATTTTGCTCTTCAGATTTCTGTTTGTTTGTTTGATTTAATTGTCATTTCAAACTCAAACACAAATGTCAAGCTGGCAGAGGAAGATTGTATCTATGAAGGAAAACTAAACATTGGTGAAATTATGGTTTGCTGTAGTGATAGTAAATGCAGCCAGAACGGAAAGAAAAGGATTATAATTTCCTGATAAAAGCCATACTCTTTTGATTTGATCCTCGCCGTGCCAGTTACGACGCAACACAAAGACAGTAAATGATTTGAAACCTACTGTGCCTTCCAAGACAAAATTATCTCTACATGCTCTAAGATTTATGAATTTGTTCTTGGTTTTGAAAGCAATTGAGATGACTTAATCATTTCTTTCCAGGCAAATTAAACTGTTTCCTCTGTGAACCCTGGTAATCAGCTTAAGTGATTACATCGGTCGTAAATATGAGATGATGAAAGCTCAGTGTTCAGAGTGCGTAGTGCCCGGAGGAAAGGCTAAATGGGAGTTCTTGGGTAGATATGATAGACCATCTCTCCAGTATCAGATGCTGGGGGAAGGGGCTTATGTGGGGATTGGTTGCCCTCTAGCTGTCAGCACTGAGATTGGGTTATAAAATATGGTCTGAGATTGTTGTGTGGGTGAGTTTATGAAGCGTCATCAGTTAGTTTGAGCTGAAACACATTCTGGTATTGAGTCTGACTGGAAATATTCAGTTTCTGGAGGAGAGCTGGTGGCTCATAAAAGTCACAACATGTCATTATCTTCTTAAACAAAATAATATGGAGTGGATCTTATCAGTACACTGGATTTAGTAAGAATACTGTATGTACAGTATCTTGACAACATCCAGAATTTGGTGATTTGTAAGGGAACAATTTAAAAGCGATGACTGGAAAGCATCAGACATCAGCTGAATGTATTTGGTTCCTGCTGTAAAGACTTCCATAACTTTTTATTTATTTTTTTTAGGAAGAATGTTCCCATGTGTTGCATGATAATTTCACTTGTACGTGGTGTTGACAGCTGTCATCTACTTGCTACAACCAAAGGCACAACACAGGAACAAGACAGAAAGCATTTGAAACAACTGCATAGAAAGACAGAGAGCAGCAACTGGACGGAAGATTTCAGGCTGTTTGGCAAACTGCTTTACAGATAAAAAAGTTGCAATGACTTAATTTTATGCCTTTTTAGGCTAATTATTTACCCCAAAAATCATTGCTATAGAATCAACATAAAACCCCTAAACATGCATATACTGCACTCTGCCTTTAACCTTTATGAAATATACAGTATCGACCAACAAAATGTGTTCTTTCTGCTTTCGTGTCCACTTTAACTTGTTTGATTATACAGTCCATAGATCATAAGGATTAAACGGAGCTCTGTTTGGCTACACGTCTGTCCATCTGTTCATGTCGAAATCAATATAATAGATTAATTTATAAGTTAATATGTTTGAATATGTGATTTGAAGGTAGCTTAACTACACCAAATCACATGAGTTCTTCTAAAGTCAAAAGCTGAGATGTCAGCTACGTTAAGCTAGTTACCTTTAGCAGGAGTTATCCAGGTTTTTGTTCTTTAACATGACCATATTTAGCTACTGCCTTATTTAGATATGTAGAAAAGCAAGGTATCGAATCATCAAAAATGGATATTCATCATTTGCAATAACAGCAAGGGGAAAATCAATAGTACATTTAGTTTTAGCTTTAGCTAAGGCTAGCTCTGGCTAGTTTTTTTGGCTCAGTTTTGCAATTACTGCAAAAAAAAGAATGGTAAAAGGAAGAAAGGAAGCGAGACGTGATAGGGCGTGAAGCGCTACAAATAAAGTTGAGCTGGTCTCAACTTTTTTCAGCGCTCCAATGAGGCGGTGAAGCGTCAACTAATCATACAGTACGTTTTTATTTCACTCTGTTCCGTTCCATCTAAAAAATTATATTTAACGATTATTTAACGACATAACTACGTCAACGGGCGCATGAGCAACATTTCAACAGCGACTCGGCGACAATGTAGCTGGCCACGCTGCCCAATTTCTTGCTTCTGTTGCACGTAGTGTGAACATAGCTTTTGTTTGCAATCTATCTACATTTTATACCTCTTAAACTCTGAATTTGTTTCTTTCCTGTAGTTTTGTGTGTACGTCTATATAAATGTGTGTGTTGTGAGCTCTGCTACAGAGAGCGTAAAACTCTTTGGATTACAGATCTCCTGCCCAGTCTTGAACTCGCCAGGAAAAGCCCTTTTTTAACTTAACACTCACATATGTATTTGTGTTTCAAGCAATTGCTGTAAATGCAGCCTTTTTCAGTTTAAATACAGCCCTGCGTCCAAGAAATGGCCCACGAAGGCTTTGCCCGTTACAGAGGGAGTTTAATGCAGCACCATGTACTTTATTGCCGTCAAATGTAATTCGTCTTGAGTTGATTGCACTGAAAGCCGTGTTTATCAGGCACCTAGCAACACTGTTTTGAATGAAAATTACCTCTTTAAAGAGCAATTAGGAAAACGAACCTATAGGCCAGATGCCTTTCAGCTCCAGATTTACTTTAGCAAACATTATCGTACCGTAAGTCATGCAAAAAATCTAAAGTGGCATCAGCTGAGCAAGTGTACAAAGTCCTCTGGTAATATTGCTCAATTGAAGGCCCTGAGATTTTGATGGGAGAGATGTGAAAGTTGTTTTCAAAGGGTGATTTTAACTAGGAGCTGTGTGCGAGAAACTTTATTGCCGTGGCTCAGATTGGCAATGTGACTCAAAATAACAAGATTAGATTAATTGCAGGAAATAGCTCTGAGATGGTTTGATGTTTGCATGCATCTGTATTATTCATTGGGAGACCCTATTAGCAGAGGAATATCTTGCCTTCTCATGCGTGTCGGCTTAAACGAGTGAATATTTTCAAATCGACCTCACAGTGCAGCCCTGAGAATGGGAAATAGGCCTTTTGTAGGGGTGCTTAAAAGGCCACCGCAATGCCAGCACATATGAGAAGGCAATTAGAGATAATGCCACGTTTTACACACCGTTACCTATTTTTTTCGTGAGAGAAAAAGCTTGATCAAGTGCAGTAATAAGACCCAGGATCAAGCAACGAAACGACGAGACTTGTTTTTCTGCAGCGCTTTCCTGTGCTTCCCCCCTCAGCGAACCATAGCGTGGCTTATTTCTTTGTGTTCTAGATCAGGATCCAGATAGCGTCTCATCATCCAAGCCTTACTCCACTTTTCCCCCCATTAGATTTTCTTTTCCCTTAAATTCCCTCACACTCACTCCCCCCTCGCACACATACATCTCGCACACACACCTCGTTATCTTATTTGTGGCCTTGGCAGCCAGATTGTTGCCTTGCGGTTCGGTAGCCAGAGTTTTCTCTGTCACAGAGAGCCGTGGGTGCAGAACCTCCACCGCACAAGCTTCCATGAGAGCAGGAAGTCAGTTCCCAGCATGCCTCGCGCGTCACTGTGAAACCTGGGATGGATTAACCTTGGGCTGGGGGACCTTTCCAACTTGGAAAGAGAGTTATGCAACTTCCCATACTTATCTCCCCCTCTCTATTGCAGTGACAGTGAAAAGTGTTGGGCTGAAAACTGAGGTTCAGTCCTGAGGGTTGGAGAAAACCACGACCCGATATGTGATGATCCCTCATTTAAGGTTCACTTCTGTATAATGCAGCCTTTTTCATTGGCAAAAGCAGAACTTGTAAGACATCACTGTAAGGGCTTTATGAGCCATCAATACTCAAAGCACACTTTGATTCTTTTAAGCAACTTGTAATTTTAAATCAAAACTTTTCCTAGCGGTTATCTTCCTATTCCATCACCTTTTTCAAATTTTCCCAACTTCTTGGACAGTGTAATCAAATCCAAACCCCGAATCCTGAGTACTTCAGCCCAAAATAAGCAGGTTGAGTTCACATAATTCATTCCACAGCAGTCTGTTTCTTTTGCATACCGCCGTTTTACGGTAAAATCAATAGAAGTGGAGCTCACACATCATTAATCTGTCGCTTGAAAAGCAATCCATCAATATGTTGCGTCATCCCATCAGTGGTTGTTTGGCAAGACATACTCTGACCAGATACTCAGGTACAAATTCAACACAACATTGAATAACATTGAAGTCTGACTGAGTCACTACTAGTAGTACTACTATGCAGCCCTGCCCCTAGTGCACTCAAAGCAAATATGCTTAGTGCGGCACCACACAGTTGCCAACTCTCTTTATAGTGAGGCCAGGTCAATGAGGTTATGTGATGGAACTGTTTTTCTGTGTGGGACTGCATGGATCTTTTCACAAACAAAATACCTGATAAATGCTGACATTCTGGTTGGAGGCCTCAGAGCTTCTCGTAAGTCCCCCTATAAGGAC
This sequence comes from Sebastes umbrosus, assembly GCF_015220745.1. Lineage (NCBI taxonomy): Eukaryota > Metazoa > Chordata > Actinopteri > Perciformes > Sebastidae > Sebastes > Sebastes umbrosus. Next base: position 30,795,506 of record NC_051279.1, read on the forward strand.
TCAGCTAACAGTGGCACACGTTTCGTCAAAAAAAAAGCAGAGCATTTATTGGAATACGAGCTTGGCGGATTACACGCAGGGCCTCCCCACACTCATTTCCTCAAACCCATTTGTCCTAGAAACCAACCAATATTCCTAAACTGGACTGTGCCCAAGGTTCACTGCTGGTAGTTTGCAATAATTAGATTAAACACACATTTGTGTAAAAATATGTGCACACTGTAAGCCTAATATCAACTAAAATATTAAAGAGATGAATTTGAACATAGGGGCCCCTCTATAAGACAGTGCTGCTGGGTCGCCACAGGGCATTTACTGCTTCAGTTCTTATTGTGTTTCAAACTGATTTACAATTAATCAAGTTAGCACAAAGTAATTACCACACAGACAACCTTTGGCCTTCAGGGCCCCTGAGGGTCTGGAGTAATCCAGCCTTGGTAGTCGTGTAACATTTACTAAAGAAACAGATCACATTACATTGAGTAGAAAGACGTTAACATGAGGTTGTCTGAAACACACGATGGTTGGTACTTGGAGAATCTAACAAGTGTCGGTATTACTGATTAAAGGGTTAACCATTCCTCTCTTTTTTTTATCTCTTTATTCCCAGGTGGCTCAGGGAAGCACCGATCCAAAGAACCAAAGAAGAAGAACAAGCAGAGGCTGCGGTTTCGGGCCCAGAACCAGCACAGCGACCACTTGGCCTCTGCGCGCTCCTCCAGCCAGTGAGGACTGAAACTACGGACTTCCCATTGAACAAAGAACCAACGCAAAGCTGCTAGCCGCTGCTGCACCCATATTCTGACCGACGACTATCACGAACCCCGCTGCCTCCCCTCCTCCACCCACCCCCCACCCCACCTCCCCGCCTGCCCACCGGGACACAACCATGACTCACAAGTCCGTCACTACGAAAATATAAGTCTAACATAGGATATCAGTATCAACACGCTAAACACATGCTTCACGCCTCTGCCTCCCGCTGCTTCTCCCCCCCCCGCTGCAGTGACCAGCCAGGTGACTTTCAGCCCCGCCCCTTTGCCTTGCCTTGTGGACCTTTACAGTTGACATCACTGAACTCATTTCCTGTCATTAACAATGTCATTAACCGCGCAGGGTGATGGAAGACGGAGGGGCAACCAGAGACTGTGGAGGCGGGAGAGCCGGATAGAGGGAGGTGGATAGGAGAGGTAGTGAGAGAGTTGGCAAGCTAAACATGGGGTGGGGGGTTGGACCAGGGAGGATGGGAAAAAAGAGGGAGGATGAAGAGACAAAAGAGATTCGGCTGAAGCAAACGATGCTGATGGACAAGAAAATGGCATCTTGAACTGAAAGAGACTGTTTTTTGTTCCTATATTTATGTCAAAACTACCCTCACCTTCCCCTCGAAACGGAGACGGAGCGTTCCCATGTGTGGCCTTTATGTTGTGTACATTTTTGAGAGTAATATTAAAGAAATTACCATGCATAGTTGCAAAGTATTTTATTCTCAGCACAAACTGTTTACGTTCAGACCGCTTTATGCTCTAACTGTATAGTGTGGATAATAAAAAAAAAGAAGAAATTTAGTTGTTCGACTAGCATGGCAACAGACTCATGTGTACATAGTTTATCTAATTATGAAAGCTTATTACTGTATTTTCAGTATTGACTCGTTCACCGTTCTAAATGTTTTAGAGATAAAAAGGTTGTAATACCAAGCTACAGATTAAAATGATTAAAAACAAAATAATAAACATAGCCGCCACATAGCTATTTCATTTATATGGTATATATTTGATTTATTTATTAATTATATTTTGTACTTTTTTTTTTTGTTCAGTGAGAACTTTTGCCTCATACTGTTACTCTTATATGCTGAAATATTCTTTGAGTTCCTTATAACAGTGCATATCTTTAACACGTGGAAAAGGTTTTTGTCTGATGTCACGCAAAGTGTTGTATTACATTCATTTGACCTCATCTACTGATTTCAATGTTTTAAAGAAGAAGAAGAAAAAAAGATGCTTTGACATATTCTAGGTTTAATGATTAGGATCCAGCAAATGTATGGTCATAGGACTGCATATGTGTACATTGTGTTTTATTAAAATACATTTCATGTGACTGTATGATGAAGCCTTTCATTATTGTCTATGTCTATAATATATGTTGCTAAACTCCGAAACTGCCGTTTCCTTGTCTCACTTCAGTGTACAATTATGTGATTTTCAAAAACATTTGTGAAACCCATCATGTCGCACTGCGTGACACAAGTGCTACCTCCAGCCAAAGGATTGGATATGGTCGATTGGGCCTTAACAGCATGACGGCACTGTTAAGGGTTTGTAATTCACTATGACGTATCCTCACGAAGGGTACAAAACCAGTGCATGTCGTTGGTGGCTCATTCATTTCCAACATCATGCCCCTAACAACATGTATTTGGCTGCGGTACTCGTCTTTCATCACGCACACACATTCGATCACCTCTTTATGTGATGCATGTCGCACTTATTCACTTTTGTGGTCCTGAAAACATCAAATAAACACATTAAAAGAGGTCTTCTCCAGGCTAAATCTGCCTGGTACACGGGCAAAAAAATGTTTTAATGCAAGTCATGGCTAATTTATCCCGAGATCCACACTATATAATCATTGTCCCAAAAGAGAGAAAAAAGAAGCTAAAATCTGCCGGACAGCTTAAGGATGCACAGTAGCAGATGAATCATCACGCTGTGTCACATATATATCATCCTGGGAGACACAGACCACAGTCTTCCTGCTCTGGTTAACCCCCCTGAAATCACACATAATATTTACACAGGGAGGCTGTCAGTGTTGAAATACCCCACTCTTTATGCTCCATGTCTATCTTGAGGCCCAACACAGAGCAGTTTGAAGTGCCTGAACATCTTTCACAGGTGTTCAAAGTGGCACGGCATATTTTACACAGGAGGCTATTCATTTTCACAGCTTAACACTTCCACCGAGTGATATTTGATCTGCGGAGCCCCGAAACTGACAAAACGGAGTAAACGGTTAAAGTAAAAAATCTAACAGACTACATCATAAATAAAGAATAATGAGCTACTCTCATCTTTCATCCAGCCAGTGCATGTTATGTTAATCGCCCACATACTCGCATACATCGCATCACTGTATAAACTCTTGTAACAGTAGCTAAAGCATTTTAGCCAGCAAGACATTATGGCATTAAAGAGAATGTCAAGGATGACTCAATAAAGTCCAAGACTTCCGCTTAGTGAAGACGAGACATGCACATCAAGATGAAAATAGTGTTATAGTATGGTGTCTGTCAGCATGCTCTCACCAAATGGCCATTTCTTAAATCATTTTGTGTTCGCTACGCAATTTTTGCTTGTCATTTCACGCTGCAGCAATAGACACTCAGAGCAAACGCTCCGGAAGTCAGGCGACGCAGTATAAAGAGCGAGAAAGTGGGGCGACCTCTAGCTCACCCGGTATCCACATAGGCTGAGACCTTGGGTTGATTCCAACAGTGCGTCCCTTTACTGCGTGTCATTCCTTCTCTCTCCCCCTTTTCCTGTCACTCTCCAGCTGCTCTAATAAAAAGGCAATAAAAGCTCTAAAAAATAATCTTTAAAACAAAAAGAAGAAAAAAAGGAGGAGGTCGGGGTGGATAAGTGGGTCAAACACACATGACTTTCAGCCAGAAGACTAGTGTTAGTGTTAGTTTGTGTCCCTTGTGAAACCAAAAGTCAACTTATTTGACTGCTTAGCTTATGTACATAACTTAATTTACGCAACAAACGTCCTTATTTCAACCCAAACCATGATCTTTTCCTAAACCTAACCAAGTAGTTTTGTTGCCTAAACATTCTTGAGGTTTCTTTCTTCCATTTTTTCCCCATTGAAGGTTTTTTTTTGTGTGTGAAGTTTTTTCCTCATCCTGTAGGAGGGGGGATAAAGGACAGAGGGTGTCCTATGCTGTACAGAATGTAAAGCTCCCTGAGGTAAATTTGTGATATTGGGCAATATAAATAAATTTAACTTGACTTGACGTGCGAAAAGCTTAAAATACAATGAGAATGCAGGGCATTTAATGACACACAAAAATCCTAAAATGCGTGGCACGACACACAAAATGTCCAATGTGCTAAATTCAATATTCAGAGTATTAATATAGCAGCAAACTATTTGCTTTGTAAAGCTATAGAGGAGTAAAAGATAGAGAATGAAGTCACTCTCCCTCTGTGGGTGTTGTAATCTGAGTTTCTCTGTGGTTTGTTTACATAGCCTTGCTGCTGCAGTGAGGGTACGACACATGCGCAGTAAAATCTGGTCTGAGCCAATTACAACCCACCTTCACAGCGTCAGTTACACTGCGCATGTGCAGTACCCGAAACCTCAAGACTATGTCCTAGCCTGTTTCAATAAGCCTTGGCCGCTACGGTGCCTTTTAGTGCATGTGATGAGTGTGCCTCACTCGGCCCCACTGGCTACTAGATCAGGACCGCCTCTCTGCACTGCGCTGCTCTCATACAGCGGTTACTGCTGATAACGCTGTCCTGACCAATGACTCAGCCGTCATGTTGAGAGCTGTTCTCCGAGTCCCTGAATATTAATATGTGAAGTACTTTATACATGTCATATACATGTCGGTGAACTAGTGAAGTAACGTTAGCTAGCTAATGTTTTTAAGGCAACTTTTTTTTTTTGCGTTAGCTCGACGGCTAAAATGCTTTTGCTACTGTTACAAGAGTTACAATTAGTGTTAGGGTCCTTACTGTAACAAAGTATGTTTTGTGTAACAGTTACTTGTACTTTGAAGTATCTTAAACATCTTTTACTTTTACTTTGCTGCATTTCAAGCTGCATTCGTTACAGACTTAAAACAAAAGTCACATAAAAAAGTCCTGATGAACTGTGAGAATGGAACAAAAGAAAAGATGAATCTCGTGCAGTAGAGAAGAAGCTGCAGGCGTGTCTGCGGCTGCAGGAGGGCAGAGCTCCACGTCCAGAGAGGTGACACCCCGGATAGAATACGTTATGGGGGGACTTCAACCATAATCACATTAAGGTTCATATATGCTTAGTTAGCAAAATAGCAAAATGTCAAAAAACGGTGTTCATCGTGACCTGAACAGTAGAGACACACTGGGTCTGGCTAACATGCTAAATGCTAACATTCTCATCCTCCAGGTGACTTCTGCGTCCACTGAAAAACTTTTACCTTCAGTAAGGTGTGTGAGGACTTCCTGCTGTTTGAGACTGTTAATCCCTGATTTGTAGGTGACAGAGAGGCCGAGCGGACTTGATGTACTGGGACAGAGAGGCCGAGTGGACTGGTTATACTGGGACAGACTCGCAGGGTGCCATTCAAACAGGTGAGTACAACAACAACAACACACTGCTGAACTGTCTAGATGAGAACACCACTTCCTTGCATAGAAACGTAGTTGTGTGTGCGTGCAATGCGGTGTAAAAACTGCAGTCTCTCCTTTGCTGTGTTTGTGGCTGCAGCCTGTGGAGTTTATATTGTTTACATGTCCACGTTGTCATCCTTGGTGATGTTTTATTCTACTGGTGATTCTAAAAGAAGTTTCATGTGTCCATAGCTCATTTTATTTGTTGTCTATCATTTTTGTTTTTGTCTGAGTTGTGTCTCTGTTCTGGTTAATTATTGTGAGGCTACACTGAGGAAGGCAGGTGTATTGATAATCAGTTGTATGCAAAACTGCAGGGCGCCCGTCTGTTGGTTTGGACATGAGGAGTCTTGTTGCTGATGTTGTTCCACTTGTGTATTAGTTGACATTTAATGCAATCTATTTTGTATATTAAATTTTTCCTTTAATTTAACAGTAGTATATGAGATAGCAGTACTTTTACTTGAGTATCATATTCTAGTAGTCTTTCCACCAGTATGCAGTGCAGTATATGGATGATTAACATTACCTGCACTGGCTGGTGTAGTTCTGTGATAAAAAAAAATGCTTCAGCAAGGGAGCTAAATCAGAGTGTATCAGTGTTTTCAGTAAAGACAGCTCGCCACTTTAGTCCTCTCAATTACTCCACTGATGTTACAAACACACACACTCTGAACCAATAAATTCCCTGCACATACATAGACATGACCATCGCATCTATGCATAAGGAAAATAGGAAATGTGGTGAGGGAAAGAAATTAGAATAATTAAATGTGTGTCTAGTTTCGGGGCTCCATATTGCGCCACATTATTGTCATAAAATTGCATATTCTTTTTAAATGTGAGGTCAAAGGGCTCTATGTAGCCAGTTGGGCCCGCCACCAGTGAATGAAGCAAAGCAAAAATGACTGTTGCAGGGAAAGGAATAAGGCGTAGATGTTGTGAGTTGTTTTTGAAGACATCTGCTGCTGGTTACAAGTTAATGAACGATTCACAGATGTCATCCCCTGGGCCAGACTATCACTGCTCCAGACTGAGGGATTAAACCTAAAGGCTTAGGGAGAGGAACTGCACTGAAGTGGATTCATTAAGCACAAGACCACCACTACAGCACACATTGCCGTGTCTACAATGGAAAGAAAAAGGGATACAAAGAGATCGCACATTTTGAAGGAATGGGTCTCTTTATTTTCTCCTCACCTTTCCTCTTTGACATTAATCCACTGTGAAAACAGGACATTGATGGTATTCTCAGTGTTGTTAAGAGGGTTAGCAGTCATCCACACATCAGAAGCAATGGTCCTCCCTGTGTAAACCACTTCTGTAAACTCTGTGTGCACATTTGCCTCTGCGTGTGCGCGTGTTTTAATGTTTGTGCTGAATGTGGTTAGGTGGCTAAGACTGAAGCTCCCTTTTAATCTGACAGAGAGCATTTTCATTAGTTCTTTTGGGTCCTATTATTAAAGCCTGCTTCAAAGGCACAACAAGTGAAACCGCTAACAGGAAATGACCCAGTGGGCTCTAGACCAAATAGATCAGTGATAGCAATCTGTGCTTTTAAAGCAGGTTGTTGTGGCACGTAAATGCATCTATTGTCCACGCTGTATGTACATTACAACACAGTTAGAGGGTAAGGGAGGTTCTCAGGGACCTCTGCTCTACATTCGCATACTGTAGCCTACTGTGAGTGTACAGTTGTTGTGGCACATGTGACACATTCGTTCCAATGCAGATGGCAGAAATGGAAGTTATGACATTGGTGGGGCAAATGAGATTGCCCGGGATAATAAATGTTGCAATAATTTGCAGTTTTTAATAACTGTATAATGAGCCATCGCTTGCCCTTAGAGTTGAGGGAAATCCTGGAATCATTAATCTTCATGTGGGTTAGCCATGGTGTTTGGCAGCGGCCGAAACACCAACGAGTAGGAACATAGCGGTGTCAAAGGACAAGCAGAACTTAATATTTTGAACATAGTTTGCCATATGTTAGCCATCATGGTGTGTACAAGCCCGCTAAATGGTGGCATTAATGGGCGACTTTTATTACTAAACTTGCTCCTAATTGCAAAAATGCAATCCAAAGTCAACTCTCGGCGCAGATTCTGGCTTCATTTGGAGTTGCTAGGTAACAAGTTAATCCCAAAAATAAACATGTTCTTCAATAAAATCTAATTGTCTGTGACAGTTATTTGCTTTTCTGCAGAGACGTTTGAAACGGGGGGAAACTGTAAAAAGATCCCGAGTCGTGCTGGAAGTACATGACGATCACAGTCACTTTGCTCCTTCACATCTGCCTCACCTGCTGGACAGGAAGTGAAGTAAAAGATTAATGTTCTTAATGCTCACCTTGCGCATTAATATCACCATGCCGTGCTTGATTTGACAAATGGGGGAATATTTATGAGTCACTTGCTGCGGTAGAGTTTCTGCGGTTAGGCCTCATAGCAGCAGGTGCAGTGGGGGGACATGGGAGTTTTTAATCACCATCTATTACATGGAACAGACAGGCATTTCTGTAACGACCCGGTGTGGTGTTTCCTATGGGTGCTGTAAGTATTTTGGGGCTTATTTAACCCCACGTTGCTCTGAAATGCCTGGCTTTTTCTTTTACGCTGGGATCCAAACACAACACAAAGCCATTGTCCCTGTTCACTTGGCGGGGAATATAGAGCAGAGCAGAGCACCTCTGTCCTTCCTCTCAGGATGTGACATGCGAGGGCTTTATGACCTGAACTGAATCATACTACGTGCGCACCTTAAACACATTACAGGCTGGGCAAATATTTCCTCTGAGAGCCATGGGCACAACCATTATATTGGGCTCAGGAGCCAGCTGGTGAGGACAAATCCACAAGGATTCCTATTTTCCCCCTCCTGACTCTCTGGCAGCCTTGCTCCATTCATTCAATTTTTATATGTGCCTAGTAGCCGTGTTACTACCGGTTTCAAGGGAGAATTAATCGAAAACAGGTCTTATTAAAGCATATTAAGAGCAGTTGAATTGGATATAATGTGCTCAGTAAGGGCCCAGAAGGGTTGTATCTGAGCCACAGCTGACACTTGTGGCTTCTAGGAGCCGGGCTGTAGTGGCACTGCACTGGTTCCAGGGGGGTTATTCACTTGAGCCAAGTGTTGCATTGTGGGTAAGCAGATTTTAAGTGGGTATGAGCACGGCAGGGGGTAAAGGAGGGTCTCATGTCCAGGAATGTTTATCTCCCCCCCTGCATTCATTCAAGGCCGGATTATGCAGCGCCATGGTTCCGAAGCAACCTTTGCCTCCACTTGGAGGGTCTGTGGAGGAAATATTCATTCATACATATACACTCACGTACAAGCAGGCATTATCCTCCTCATAAGAAGCCAGGTTGATTGCTCCCTCAAGGCACAGCGAGTAGGTGGAAGTGGAGCCGCTGCAGCAGGGTGTTGTACCTCAGTCTCACTCGCTGGGTTGGGTTCTCTGGAGCCAGTGATGCTCCCAGTGCAACACAGTCATCATCATCCTCAGCACAACACATTTTATTGGGCAGTGTGTGGGTTGTAGAAACGTGTTTAATCAACTCAGCTGTAGGGGAGGTCTTGACCTCATGTCAGTGGTTCCCAGCCTTCATTTTGTGTGTGTGTGTGTGTGTTTGTGTGTGAATGGCTCCCAGCCTTTGCTGTGGAGTGTGACCTGCGGTGGAGCCTCTGGTTCACACTCTCTGCTGTTGCTGGTTTAAGTGATTAACTGTAGAAAGTGATGACTAATCTGTCGTTTAAGAGTCTGAAACAATTGCAGTCAAATGAGATATTACTGGCAATATTTTATGTAACTCGCTCTGAATCCAATCGAGGGGAACATTTATAGAAAGCAATTCCAGAGTTCTGTTCCACAGTGTTAGATATTCATTAAGAAATTATTATTCACAATTCATCATTCACTATAGAGAAATTAGTCTGTAAAATGTTTTGCCAACGACAGAGTAAAATTAACTAAGATGCTTAGCTAGGAAATAGAATTGTCTAATTTTGTGTTTGATTCTATCATTCTTTTTTAGCAATGGTCGCAGCGTGATATAAATATCTTAACAACTAACAGATGGATTGCCTTGAAATTGTGTACAGACATTCATGGTTCCCAGGTGATGTGTCCTAATGACATTGGTGAGATCCTGACTTCCTTTCTAGTGCCAGTGTGTAGGGATGTCACGGTACCAGAAATCTAGTAGTCGATACCAATATCAGTGAATTTCCACAATTCTCGATACCAATTCGATACCACGGTAAAAAAAACAGAACAACAACAATAAATCCCCTGTACTGTAATTCAACACGCACTCTTTCATTAAAAACATTTGAACATTACAAAAAACAGAGGCATTTAGCCTTTAAGTAATAAATAAAAATAATTGACCCATTTTGTTCATTTTGGCGTATCAGCCGCATGTTATCAATCGATAGTCAGACGACGGACACTACATACTGACCATGAACGCATCTGGTCCATCAGCTCAGAGTAGTAGGAGTAGGAGCAGAGGATTTATTGTCGAAGCGAAAAGCAAATGCACCTATTTGGCAATATTTCACGTTTAATCCCGATGCTATAAGGGAACCATAACGTTAATGAGGTAATCGCCGCAAGGTGACTGTCACATCCCTACCAACGACCACTGCAGGCATCGTACGGTACCTTCAGTACTGTAGAAAAAGAGTACCGTCACATTTTTAAAATGTTGGCATCGACTTGGTACCGAAGTATCGTCTCTCGTGACATGTCTACCAGTGTGTAATTGACGTTTGTGGTTTGGAGTGAAATGTCTTGACAACTTTTGGATGGATTGACGTGACATTTGGTACAGACTGGCTCTGTAACGTCTCCCTGAAGGTAATAGTTCACATTCAGAGAACAGAATGTGTTTACTGTTGTTAAACCTCCATTTACCTCAATTCATCAAGAATTTACTTCATTTTCATCCGTTTTTTGATTCCCTGCTCAACGTGGAGTCATGCGAGAAAAAATAAATTTTCTTCAAGAATTCAAAGTAGCACGCGGTGAGTAATTGATATACAAATAGTAATTTTAAGGGTGAAGTATAGCTTTAACAACACGCTCCCACCAACGCAGCGCCCTCTGCTGTTTTAACACAGGTCTCTTCTCTGAATCCCCACTAAGACGGTGAACATAATAATCACTATACCTGCTAAACATCAGCCTGTTAGAATTGTTATTGTGAGCATGTTAGCATCCTGATGTTAGTGTTTAGCTCAAAGCATTGTTCTCCCTGAAAAAATTAACTTCAGTCTTCACAGGAAACAGTTAAGTTAGGTTTAGTCAGCAAAACTACTTAGTTAGGTTTAGGAAAAGGTTGTCGTTTGGGCAAGCCTCCAGGAAGTGCGCTGGTCATTGATGCTAATTTTCATAGTGGCCAAACGGCGGTACTGCAACTTCCGTGTCCGTCACGTGATGCCATTGGGCCAGAAAATACTTTTTCCCATAGACTTACATTGAGAAAGAGACGTCTGTAACTCAGTGGATCATTTTTTTTGGGGGAATCAACTTCCCAGTACGAACACTTGAATAGCCCTTATTTAAATCATTAGGTCCTAAAAGTTGTAAAGTTATTTCCCTTCCTCCGTTCATGTTTATGAGACCCACACCGAGGCTGGAGCGAGGGCTGGGAGGCAGATTTAGTAAGCCGTGATGACAGCGTGACTGCTGTGATCCCGTGACAAAACCATCTGACCGAGCGGACGCTACTACGCTTACTCTATGGGCGAATGAACAGGCCCCGCCTCCAACGCTCTATCCAGTTATCTTAATACATCCATTGGTTTGGGTTAAAATAACTCCAGAAGTGGTGTAACTTCAGTACGGAAATTACGTGACAAATAAATCAACGTTGACCTCTGGTTTCAGAGGGCACACAAACAGCAGTCTCCTGAGCGAAAGTCCGTTTTTGACCCACCCATCCGGCCCAACCTCCGTTATTTATACTTCCTGGTTCACGATAAGGTGGCTTACATAAGAATGGATTTCATGGGATATTACAGTGCATTACTTTTCGTAAGTATAGCTACGAACTGTGTATGAGAACAGCCTGCTCTGGTACGGATGGAGTGGGAGGCTGGGTGCACAAAAACTACTTTACTCTGTGTGTTACAGTATGAATATTAACAGCGGCAGTTCATACACTAACACACATATACACAAGTATAGCCTCACAGAGCCTCTAGCGTAGCTGTAGAGTGTTTGTCTTTTTTATTAATGAAACAGCAAACAAAGTGGATTAATGTGTTTACCCTCTCATCAATCTTGTGGCTGACCTATCTCAGGAAAATTAAAGATTCCAAAAGCTACCTGTTGTCGACTGCAGCTTCCAATTTTCTGCGTCTCAACAACCGTATCATCTCGTGAATTCTTCAGCTTAACCACCCGAGCACTTTGTAGACTTTAAAAACGCTAGCTTGAAGATTTATAGAGCTAGTATACTGTAGTTCACCGATGAACAGGCCCCTAATTGCTGCCTGCCTGCCTGCATTGTGTTTTGTGTGTGTGTATGTGGGTATGAGTCAGATAAAATAAACCACATGGTGTGTGTGTGTGAGGAAGCTGAACATTTACTATCTCCTTGTGTGGTTTGGCAGCAGCTCTGTTGGTATGGGGGCGTGCAACGGGCATCCGTCTGGGCGCGAGGCAGGCCTGGCATGCCGCTCAGCCCCCTGCAAGGCTGCATGAGGGTGGGATCAGAGCAGGAGTCCGCCAGGCTCCAGACTGCTAGTCTGTGCGTGTGGGACTGTGAGAAAATGTGTGTGCTTCGGCATGCACATGCACTTCTATGTTTCTGTGCGTGTGTGTGTAATTAAATCGTAATCACACAGGTTTAAATAGCAACCACAGGTTCGCCATTGTTCTGCATGTCACTATGATAATAACATACAATATGTTGACCTCTCTGTATATTGTTTCACCATTCATAACTCTATCACAGTCTATCAGAGTCTGTGTGTTCCCTAATCATTTCTGCTCCGAGTTAACACCAGACCATTTATTTGACCTTTGTGGTCATTATAATTGTGAGGTGCGATTCAACCATGCTGAAAGTAACACAATAGCATGCATACCACCATGGCTAGATGCCATACTTCCCTTCTCTGTAACAAGCGAAGCACAGCAGAGCTGAGCTGGGCCTGGTTAGCACCGGAACAGCAGACCACCCTTGGAAAATAATGTTGCCTCTTGAATTGTTGTTTGTTAGAGGCCAGTGAAGGATGTTACATCCTCTCAGTATTTGGTGGCCTGCATGGTGACAGATATTAAGTGTTGGAGTTGGAGCATATCCCCCCATTCGTCAGAGTGTAAGGCCCTTACACTTGCTCTCCCTGATCGGCACAGTTATGTGTTATTGATTGAATGCAATTAAAGTTTGAACACCGAGGTAATGTGTAATGGTTTTATTGACAGACTGAACAGTATAGTATCTGCAGGTAGATAGTATTCTATAGAATGTGTTGATGATGCACTCGCATCACTGAGCACATAGTCATCAGATTTCTAATTTAGGACAAAAAAACTATGTTAGATTTCGGTGGTTGTTGCTCAAAACCCAGGCCGGTACAAGACTCCTCACTTGCAGCAGACACCGAGGACGCAGCAGCCGCAGCAATAACGGCATCTAATGGGGCCACTGTGATGCTTCCGTCTGATGTTATTGGCATCTGTGAGGAAGAAAAGAGACGAGAACAAGGTGTTCTCCGGCATTATCATTCACTCTGTTCATGCTGTCTCATCCGAGAAGCATCAAGGCAGTTTAAAGGACAAACACATCCATTTACATTTGAATTATCTCATGTCATTGCTAATTGCCTCCCGCACCTCTTAATGAATTTTGAACATTTAGGAACGTCTTAGCATCCTGACAAAACACTCATAGGTAATAAGCCAATGGAATGAGTCATGTTCTTACTTCGGTGGCTGGGACAGCAGAGCTTTCCTGAATACAAATAAAAGTGAGCACGACGGCCACCGCAACACTGGATGTCTTCAGGGGATGACTTTTAAATTGTTGAATTCTTTCAAGGGTAGATCAGTTAGATTTGTTGAGATCTTTGGTGACTTTTCTCAGCTCTTTGAGTTGTTCTCCTGTCTGATGGCAGTGTGTATATAACACGCTGGTATTTTTACTTACTTAACATATTGTTGCTTCATCCCTGGCAGCACTTACTTGCCTCCAGGAATGGGCTTGCATCACTCCCTGGGTGATGCTGGGAATGGTTATAGAAAATTCCAGAGGAATGGGAATGGGATGTTCTCCAGTTTTCTAAGGTTACGGTGGGTTAGGGCCCAGTGTCTGTCACAATATGAAATCAAACATGAACCATCATTTACCAGCCTGATCTCATAGGAAGGCGTATAAATAGTACGACATTTTAAGGATGTTCCATATGTCATGATAACGCATTTTAGGCTTTTCGTGTGTTATTTACACGCCACAGGCTTAACATTGGGATGGCTTTTTGCGTGTCAATTAACGCCATGTCGTTACCGTGAAATGTTCACGGTTATATTTAGGCAACAGAATTATGGTAATGGCCACAAAACAACTTAGGTTTAGGAAAAACTTCATGGATGGGCTTAAAATAACTATGTAAACTAAGTAAAATATGTACGTAAAAAACTTAACATAAGTATGGAAAAAACGTCAGTAACATAGCATCAAAATAAGTCAACAACACTTTGGGACACGAACACCGGTCTCCTGGTTAAAAGTCCTGTGTTTCCAGCTCCACTCCCACTCACCCAAAGCAGTCTTTCTCACTTTTTATTCAACGTCACTACCTCTTAGAGTATCATATTCACTTGGATGTGTTTGCATAGCAGCCAGTACAGTAGGGCTGCACCTAACGATTATTTTTTTAACGATTATTTTTTCGATTAGTCGATTAATCTAACGACTAATTCATCAATTATTCGAACAATTTTTTTTTTTAAATAAATATCAAAAACTTGACTCATTATTATTTCAATACTTTATTCAAATATCTTCTCTTATAAACATATACATAAAACAATAATATTATTATGGCATTATTTCACAACAAAAAATATCCCAGTCTTTACTGGTAATCTGTTTTCAGTCCAACATACAATTTCTCCAAAATAAAATTAAAACAAGAGCTTGTATTGTAAATTCATGTAAAAGGAATAAATGCAATGTTCTTTTTGTGGAAAAAGTCCTCCACTCTGCTTTGTCTTGTCCTGAAAAAGAGACACAGAAATCCATTAGAATAATGATAATAGTGGCACATTTTAAAACAGGTCTAATTTCCACAGCACTGTTGTGTTATGACATTAAGCTAATAATAATAATAATAATAATCCTCATCAGTATTTTTACTTAAGTACGAAACTTAAAACTTTAAATGGTTTAGACATGGATTTATTTAATCACTGTAATAATATGCAGTTAAGATAAACACTAACAAATGTACTTTTGCATCAGTGTGGAGCAAGAGAGAAATAATTGAAACTATTTACAGACTAACAGTCACAGACTGTAGAACAATATGTAATGTTACTATAAGCCATTTTCTCACCCGTACATCGCCGTTAAAGTAAACAGAAAATATATAACGGCCGAATAACAACGTTAGATGACGCAGGGTGTAACGTTACGTTACGTTACTATAACAGTGGTCCATAAAATACTTTTAACATGGTGGTGATGAAGAAACATTTTAAAAACAAACTTTAAATGACTACTGCTAACAGAAACATGCCCGCGCTTTTACAATCTTAATATATCATGCCCGGGTGATGAAAAAGTAAACAGGACTTACGGCGGTGTCTTGTTGCTGTCTTCTTCACGCAGCGCTCTGGGATGCCTTCTTGTCAGGTGATGGTGCATTGCACTTGTACTGCTGTGGTACGCCATCTCCATTCTGCACAATTTACAGAGCACCGGATTGTTGGGTCTTTGTTTGAAGTATTCCCACACCTTTGATGAACGTGGGAGAGCTTTTTTTGAGGCTTCTTGCTCTCTGGGGAATCAGAATCCATGCTCGGACCGGGCGCAGCGCATTTTCATTACGTCATCCGATGCGTTGACGCACGTTACGTAAATCGACGTATTTACGTAATCGACTACGTCGACGAATCGCCCCAGCCTTACAGTACAGACTACATGGCATACACATGACACCAAAAGCAACAAAGGCGTTGTTATTGCACACAAAAGGACTTCCAAATTACTGTGCCATTCATACACCATTTGGTCAGACTGGGCTGTTTCTACAGAAAGAACACAGTTCCGTAGATGAAGACATTGCTGCACATGTTTTAAAATATGCAATATGGAAGCAAAATATATGGTGTGCTTATGTGCACTTGCAAATTATAAGTGTTTTATTTATAATATATATACATTTCCTAGGAGAGACATAAAGTAAAAGAACCTTCCTTCTTCAAGGCACAAGATGGCATCTATACTGAAAGCTGATTCTGTAAAATCTTTTGTTTCCTTATTGAGCATTATTGCAATACTAATCCTGATGTCTTGGCATTTGTTACTAATTGTTAATGGATCAATGTCATATATAATACAGTTTAAACATTCTTACATGAATGTAATTACAGTGATATCATAATAATTAATAATAAGAATTATCAACATAAACACCGAACTGCAATTATATTTTTTTCCTTTTGAAGATTTTCTGGTACTATAAAAAACATAAAAAAAACAAAAAGTAAAAATAAAGTAATCACTGTGCAGTTTACACTGATAAAGTCAGGGGAATTTGAATTGTTGTAACTTCAGTCTTTCAAAATGTCTTGCGCAATAACCATGTCACTCTGTCCCATTTCCTGCTAACCCCCCCTGACCTGAGTACTTGACGATCACATCAGTGTCAACAAACAGTAGCATGAATGGATCCACGTCTGCTGGAAAATACAGCTGACTACCCATTTTTTAAATACTTATTTTTTATTTCACTATTTGAGCTGTTCCATTATATCCACTTATGATGAACACATTTCCTTGATCTCTACTTAATCATTTTTATTCTTCATGTGTGTTATTTATTTGTCACCAACCCCAAATTAACACCTGCTGTTAGCGCTAATAAAACCAGAGGCTGTTTGGTATAACTTAAGTCTTTCAAAATACAGTATCTTGTGCAAAAAGCAATATCCCCAACTTCACTCACTTTCATTTACTGAAAACCCTGCTGGCCTGAGTGCTTGTGTTACGTGACCAAAACATCAGTGTCAACAAATAGAACCATGATTGGCTCTACATCTTTTCATATGAAGAGGAAGCATCACCTTATCTTTTAATAATACAACCAACCAGAGACCATCTTGCGATAGGAGCAAATCAGGCCAGGGGTGATGCAGTCACGAAACTTTGCCATCATTCATGTTATTGTCTACACCTTTGTGTATTTGTTTTTACTACTCTGACATGCCAAAATATCTTCTGTGAAAATGGCCCATTTATATTTGTAATTAAAACACATGTACACACTTTCATTCAGTGATATTAAAGTTTATTTTGATAATTCACTGCAGTATCAGACATTTAGCAAAATATGTGGATGATGCAGTCGCATGCACATTAACTACAGCATGACTAGAAACATTTGAATGTTACAACAATTGTCGTTGGAGCAGGAACCCTCAGAATCTTTTTGAGCAGCACACTCCACAGCCTGTGATGCAGCAGTTGCAGCAAAAACGACACTTAAGGTCACGCTTCTCCCTGTTGTTATACAGCATCTGTGTGAGAGACAAGATACATGAGAAATGTATTCATCTCCAACAGCATCATCACTCACTCCTGTTTATTCTCTCTCCCTCTATGGAGAGCATCAGGGCACTTTGTAGGGAAAACACATCCACTTACATTTAAATTCACTCAGTGTATTTGACCAAATTCCCCTCAGATAACTGAACATACCTTCAGTGAGTCCACTGATGTCTCCTCATGGTCAGCAGCAACTGGATTGTCAATTTAGAGGACATAAATATTCAGTGCAAACGTGTATTTGGTGTTTTACTTTTGTATATAATCTAGACCAATTTTATTCAAAATTTGACATGATTTTTTTCTGTTGATTCTGTTGTAGGCTTGGATTTTCCAAGCTTACTTGGTTTGGCCTGCATGTTCCTGAATATCTCTCAACATCTACCTTGGCTGCCAATATTCTGGCCAAATAAAGCTACTGTTGGCACAATCCCAGCTGACAGATCTGACAGGCAGATCAATATACCTCTCTGCCCTGGTCTAGGGTTTTTGTCTCTGTCCAGTGCTCACCCCCCTTTCCCAGCACATTTATGATCCGAGGAATTAGCTCAACTTGTATGACCAAACCCACCACTAAAGCTTTCCTCATGCTCCTTACACCTCACCACTCTCAGGTACCACAGGTAATCTACCGGTTCTTTTTCCCTGGATCTTTACATCTTCCCTCAAAACCATGCCATGACAGAAACACTGTAGGTACTTAATTTGCTTTTCCATGTGAAAATAAAGATGAGAATTGATTATGGCCTTTGACCACCAATAGCACACGACAGCCACAGTGTTAATCCACTATTTCTAGTTTGCTCCCATTGCTGCTCAACGTACATACAACGGTTCTTATAATATCTTAAAAGAGTTATTCTTTAATTTTCGTGCATTTTCCTACAAATGTCTAGCAACATGTGATGCACATGTCAATGTCTGCATACAATCTTTTCAAAATAAAGAGAAGACAAACGTCTTCACAGGAAACAACTTCGTTAAGAAACAAAACTACTTAGTTAGGTTTAGGAAAAGATCAAGGTTGGTTAGGTTTAGGCAACAAAACTACTTAGTTAGGTTTAGGAAAAGATTAACTTGGTTAGCTTTTAGAAACAAAACTACTTAGTTAGGTTTAGGAAAAGATCAGGTTGGTTAGGTTTAGGCAACAAAACTACTTAGGTTTAAGAAAAGATCAACTTGGTTAACTTTTAGAAACAAAACTACTTAGTTAGGTTTAGGTAAAGATCAACTTGGTTAGGTTTAGGCAACAAAACTACTTAGTTAGGTTTAGGAAAAGATAAGCTTGGTTAGATTCAGGCAACACAACTACTTAGTTAGGTTTAGGAAAAGGTCGACTTGGTTAGGTTCAGGCAACAAATCTACTTAGTTAGGTTTAGGAAAAGATTGTGGTTTGGGTTAAAATAAATACTGAAGTGGCGTTACTTCAGTACAGAAGTTGCAGATAAATCAACATTAACTTCTGGTTTCACACGGGGTATGAACAGCGGTCTTCTGGGGAAAAGTACAGTGTTTTTTGACCACACCCATTCACCCCGGCCTCGTCATTACGCCGTGTTGTCGTTCTTTATATTTCCTGGTTCATGATTATGTGAATTACATACAAATTGAGTTTGTGGGCTATATATGAATTACAGTGCACAACTTTCGTAGGTATAACTACGAACGGTGTATGAGAACAGCCTGTGTTGCTTTCCCCTCCTTCCTTGCTTCCTTTCCTCTCCATGCATGGCAGTTAGTACCACCGCCATGACTAGTGAGACGTTGTGACACAATGCTTGGAACCTTGCCAAAGCATGTGTAACACAGGAAGAAAATCCAATGGGAGACCATTGTAATTAGTCCAATAAATGTTTTCACTTGGATGTATTCGAAACAAAGCAGGGCTTATTACGGCGCGCATGGGTTTTATTGTGAGAGCTTGTAAGCGGATGATGTCTTCTGCACGGAGTCAAGGGGCACTGCTTTTCTGTGGCAATGAAACAATTTAACAGGAGCCCTTGCACTAACAAAACCTGTGTTCTGCTACTGTGGATGCAAAAAAAAAGTTAAACTCCTACTCTATTTCCTCATATGAGGATGTAGTAAATGCATCAATGGATTTTGCTTCAATTTAACCTCTTTTTATCCTTTTCCAATAATCCTGATAAAACATATAAACAACAGATACCACTGTAAAGCCACACTGGTTTTAATTAAGTAACGTGGATGCTTACGACTTTCATTAAAACGGCGCAGTAAGGCTGTTTTAAATGGGATTATAGAGCCTGTGAAACTGTTATATGTGTTTAATACAGTACAGTAGTAGCCACGCTCATTGCAGAACAGCATTTTGTAACCTGTAATACCTCCAATTCGTAGATGCAGACACACACAGCCCGGCTCTAATGGGCTGGGGCCGCCAGTATGGGCCCTGAAGGCTACTGCTATAGATGTGGCTTTCCAGAGGGTGTCGGGGCGGGGGATAAGGGGGGGCTAGAGGGGGCAGAAAGGGGGTCAGGCGCATTCACCACTGGGTGTCGGCCGGCCAAAATTGCTGCCACATGAGTGGCTTGTGCACTTGTGATTAAGGAAATAGAGGGATGGAGGTGTAGATGATGGTTTATATGTGATCCGGATAGGTAGGAGCACTCAGTAAAGTGCTAAACAGGGAGTAAACATGTGAAGCGGGGTCACTGGGTGTACAATATGGCATCGATGAGTGATATGAGAGGCCATTTGCATTGTGGTCGCCATGTGGAAAAAGCCTACAAAGCCTCCAAAGCATCCAGTCAAAGAGCTTCTATCCACCGGCCTCTAATTTGCCGCGCCTGTGTCCTGTGTTAGTTAATTAAGCCACAAGATAGCCAGTCAAGACTCAAGAGTTTCTTTTGCGCTCGGCTTCCTGGGAGGCGGTATATTTAGCCGTCTCGTGTGGCCCTGCGGGGTGGTTGTTTTGAGGTGACAGAGCTGTCTGTTGCGGCCCGCTCGGTCGCAGCCTGTCACGCCTGTAAAAATGTTTGTGAAGTGAAGAGCCCAGAAAACTGTGGTCTCGTGCCAAAAAAGGGTCTTCGCTCACTCTCGGTGCGTAATGACAGAGCACCACACAGGTCGCACTCAGCGACAGCTCTGTGGACGTCGGTCTGCTGTGAAGTCTCTGCCTCTGAGCCGTAAACAAACTTCTTTTCATTCTTTTATCGAGCGTTACAGCCGAGAGTAAACACATGTGGGGGGAGGAACTTACAGTATTTGTGCAGTACCCATCTTCTGTTTAGATCTCATTAAACGTACCTAGACTACAATTAGCATGGAATCTTAATCTGCCTGGAAAGTTAATTAATCCATATAACTTTCAAGGCAGACTCGTAAAGACTTCCACTCGTATGGCTGTGATACGTTATTGGAGACATTTGCAGTGGAAATGCTTAGTCTTCCAGCCACCCAGGAGTATTTAGTAAGCAAAATGGCCTTTTCAACACCGAATCTTGTCCCCTTTTCAAAATCCTTAACGCCCACCACTTATTCCAAGCAGGCGGTCGAAATGAGGCACGCTGGAAATCGCTCCTGTTTTATCCATGTCGCTTTACACCCAGCTTTTATAACGTAACGTGGCAAGCATTACACGATGAGGGACTAATGATATATTTTCTCAGCTGGAACGTGGGAAATGCACCGCGGACCCAAAACAGTGTAGAGTCTCAGTAAATTAGTGTGCGCCGCTAAGTGAAAAGTGAACAGCTTGCCAGAGCCGTACTGGCTCGGGACCCATAGGGAACCCGCTATACCGCACGGTGGGAGGGAGAGCCACAGGAGATATTGAACCTATGGGGGGAAAGGAAGCCCACTGTCAGCGAGAAGTCAGCGAGAGTCGCTGAAAACCCAGACTTCACCCTCTGACAGCTCGGAAATATCCATTTTAATGAGGGGGAAAAGTGGATTTGGCCAGACATCTTCGTTCCTCCCATGGAAACTCATCTGTCCTGGTGTGAGGCGACACCCTCGGTGACTTTTAACTAAAGGGTTGAGCACAGCAGACTTCTGCCGACCAGCAGGCCCCACAGAATGTATCCGCAATTTGGTCCTCTGGTTTCTTTGAAAACGAATTCACTTCAAATCCAATTTGTATGAGCTCCTCTGACTGCTGCAGGTTGTCTTAGTTAAGCTGTATTTTTCTCACGTTTCTTTTCGGGGTTATTTTCTCCAAGAAGGTTCTAAATGTCGAAGGTCACCACCTCAAGTCTGGTAACAGCTGACCTCATGTCAACAACAGTCTGCTATGTCAAATTCTACAACCTGCTGGTTCTCTGGGAAGTTGCTCCGGATAAGACCACCAGCCAACTGCCTGCAAAGTCAAATATTTTTTTAGTAGGTGGTGGAGATTGACGGGAAATATGGGGAGAGTGGGTTTAGGGGGTGACACTTGCAAGATAGACTGTCAGCCGTTTTTAACCCAGGAATCCATTACATGACCACTAGGCCACCAGGGCACCCCCGTAATCCTGATGTTACCATTGTGCAGCTGCAGAGCTCGCGTAGTGTGTTGAGTTGACCTACCTCACACACATTTTCAGTGTGCTACAGCTGATTGTATCAGTCAATATGCTCTGTAAACTCTTTCTCGCGGTCTTGCATAACTGGGGCATTTCCCTGGATGCATTTTCTGGTCAAAAGGGCAAACACAAAATGTTTACAGAAATAGAACTTGTAATCACGTATGCTATTTCTTTAAATATACTTTCAATAGAGCAATATATTTGATACAAATAACAGCTTCTTTGATGGTTGCTTAATCTGTTTCCTCCAAAAGATTCAATTAGGAACTACAAAAAAATGCTCACAAAGGCTTGAACTCTACATTGGTTAACTTAAATTTAAATGTTTAAGAGAGCCACATTACCTTTTTTTATGATTTTGATTATAATGGGGTCTTATTTAAAACACATGGGTGTAGTAATATTCAGCAGCTGCGCAGCTCTGCCTCTGGGGCATTCTTTGTTCAGCTAGGAGGAAAGGGGGGGGAAAAAAGGGAAAAGGAAAAAGAAAAACTTCCACATGCTAACATTTACACAGTGATTTCTTTTAATTGCACTCTACTTTTTAATTTGCCCTGGACTAATGCTTTTAAAAGTAGGACTGGAGGTATTTTATTGAAGTCGTGCCTAGTGCCGGACCAACTTTTCCTGATTGCTGTGGCCTTGTAGCCTGGCTCTTTCCTACCTGACAACCTGCGTTATTCCTTTCATTCGCTATGTCAAACATGCCACACAGCATTTGGACTTGGCAGGGCGAAGGGAACACACTGACTGGGCGAGCTTCCTCCAGGTCCCCTCTTCAAAGGATTACGATAAATTAGCGTTCCTTGTACTGGGTGAGCGGCAAAGTCGAAAAGAATCATGTTTAAAAGCAAAGGGTTGGACTGGAAACGCAGATGGCCTAATAGATATATATGTTGCTTTTTAAAGGGAAAGAGAAGAATGTTAAACAGATTCTAATCTAAGCAGCCAGGGGGCGGGCGTAGTATTTAGTTAAACATTTCCGGTGGTAATAAAAGCATCTGTCAAACCAGTGAGAATACACCCGGAGTTGATGATGAGCTGCTTGTAATTTTTGGGCTTTGCGACATCTTCGGTCCTCTCATACTGCATGTAAAGCAACGGTGACATTTCCCCCCTGATATTTACGATTATGAGCAGCTAGTTACTTTGACTTTATATCTCTTCTATCTGACGCCCTGCATTACAGCAGCCACCGCTAGCAGGGTGTGAGAAGAACTTGGCAGAGCCCAGATCAGCAGTAAAGCAAGCCTGTACTGCGTGACAGCTCCGTCCTCCAGTGAAAACTCCCTCTATAAAGACGCATCCAGAGTTTAAAAGGTTAATTGCAGAAAAATAGATGAAAAATTACTGTTTAGCTAAGAATCAGGTCTGACCCTGTCGTAACCCCCGAAGATTAAGTTTTACTTTCCCTATATCTTAGCCGCTATAAAATACTCAGTTTTATGATCCAGTTTTCCAAAGACTACTACATCCTCTTGCACGGCTGTGGGTGTGTTTTTTGTCCGTGTAAGGCTGAAACCGTATCAGTTTGCAGATATGCTTTCTTTTTTTTATTATGCTTAGATTCTATATTCCTTTTTTGAGAATATTTTTTTTCCATCTGTTTAGTTTAACAGCTTCAGAGGTGGCAGTTTGTAAAACCTGCGATTAAAACCGACCTCACCCTGCCAAAAAGTAATTATCCTTAATATTTTCCTGTGATTAAATGTCCATTTCTACCGCCAGTTTTTACAGCAGTGATTCAACCTTTACCAATTTTGTATTTGCTGTTCTGCCCAGAGCTGTTCTCCTCCGGTAGGGCTCTCCTGAGAGAGACGTGTTATACGTTTCAAGTTGTTTATTTGGAATAAACAGGAAGAACTGGCTAGCAGTGACTCTCAACCAGAAATTGGAGCACCAAAAATACCACTCAGTGCTGGCAGTAGGGCTGTAGTTATCATTGAAGACGGTGATGTCATGTCCTTTGGAACTGGATATATTTAAATTTGACTAATTTAAGGCCAACACATATAAATAAATAAACTAGACCTGCAAGGAACACCAATCCGAGGCGACTTTTGTCATTAAAATCATATTTCATCTCACTTTTGAACTCCTTATTACATGTTCCATATTGAGAAAGGAAGGAAGGACACATTTTTTAATAGTTCACCTGCATTTTCAATGTGTGTGTACAAAACAGAGTGGAAACGCTGAAAGATTTTTGGGAAAAAAGGTCAAAATTAAACAGGTTCAAACGCTTGGCTGAGGTAGGCAAGTTGGTGTAGCGTTAAAAAGCAAAATGCGACAAAGTGCAATGAAACAGACTTTGTCAATAAATTAAGATATGAAACATGTGACTTAAATGTCCACTAAAGCCTCCGCTCCACCAACCTGATTGTTGATGATTTGCAGATGATTTGTTACACAGAACCGTCATTGGAAACTGTTCGGAAAAGGGCAGGCACTTTCAAAAAAAATACCTGGCAGGTGATTGGATGAACCATCTGTCAATCAAACTCTTGCCGAAGCTAGTCGGGAGAAGAGCGAAAATATCTTTTCTGTTCTTTATTCTTCTTTCAAATGAAGAAATTCTCTCCAATTCTGGTATAACTGATGCTATTATTGCAGCATTTACGCTAACCTCTTCAGGAGCCACCATCTCCGTGTCGCCACACACACGGCCTAAGCCGCACTCATAGCTTCCAGTAGCTCCTCACAGGACTTCTTGCGGGATCTGGTGACATTGCGAGAATCCAGCTGCTGTGCAAGGTAACTGCTCCACTGCGGTAGACTAAAACATCGTATCTGTGTAGACCGATGAGGAGACATAACCATTTTCAAATTAATACATGAAACTAGGGATGCACCTATACCACTTTTTTTCAGACCGAGTAAAAGTACAAGTACTTACATTTGGGTACACGCCGATACCGAGTACCGGTACTTCTCTGTGCTTAAAGACCCTCGTTAACAGCCAGCTGGAGGGTGTGAGCGACACACGGCAGGCTGGGGAGTCCCGCATACGAGGCGGTGCGCCATGACCGGCTCTAGGTCGGCTTGGAAAGGCTTGGGGCGAAGGTGCTTCCCGCGGCCGTGGTCAAAGTGTCACCGGGGCTGACTGTCCTTAGTGCGCCCCAACAGCGTCATCATGCCCCCAGGGCGGGGCTCGGCCCCCGTAAAAGACACCAGGGGTCTGCGGCGATGTCGGCAACCCAACCGACCCATCTTGAAACACGGACCAAGGAGACCAACGCACGCGCGAGTCAGAGGGTGCAAGCACAACCCCGTGGTGTAATGTAAGTGAGGGACGGCGCGCGCCAGCTGAGGTGGGATGCCGGCCCCGCGCCAATACTGGTATCGGTATCGGTGCATACATGAAACGGACATAAATGACATATTTACATCATGTTTTCTACATGGCTTTCACTAATTTGAGGTTTGATAGGTCATCTCATTCCGTTCTCTTCTTCTACACTGGAGAATTAGCTCCACCAGCTGTTTATCCTGATTTGCTCAACTCCTCACATAAGAGCAGTGGATGAAAATGTGCATTAATTTGCCTTTTCTTTTTCATATTTTCTGGAAATTTGTTTTAAGTTTATGCTAAATTTGGATGAAAACTTGCCGTATATTAGTATTTCAATTGTTCTTACTCATAATCCTTGTATTTCTTTCATACACAATTTTCAAACTTGCCCTTAATATCAGTTAGCAGCAGCCTCAGCACAATAATATTGGTATTGTATGAGCCCTCGAGAACCAGTGCGTCTGATGCGTCTTTGCACACAAGTACTGTAAGCCTGTTGATGCTGCTCCCTGTTCACTCTGTATTTGTTGACATCCTTCATCACGCCGCCGCCATAATATAAGCAGATCTGAGTGGCACTCAGACCAGCTCAGAGTGGATGCTGTTTTTTTCTGATGAATCGGCTGCTCAGAATAAACAGGAACGCTTCATTAGAGGGGTAAATGGAAAAGTGAGTGTTTATGATCCCAATTACCACCTTTGCTTTAGTGCCTACTTTAATCATAGCCATATCCTTTTTTTTTCTCACTCAACGTTGCAAAGCCTCCCACTACAACACCACACACACGCACACGTTCGCACACAAATAAAACTGAGCTAGACCTTAGCGGTTCGTTTGTTTCCAACTGCCATGCGACGTGGTACGGAAAACAACTTTGTCACAAGTTTATCGAATTTGTGTCTGAGCTCAATATGAAACAAATTTATTTGCTGACTTGGAAATAAATTTGTTTCATCAACTAGAATGTGACTCTTCAGATCCACGTGCAATAGTTTGAAGGGGCTTTCCCTTTTAAGGCCTACTCTACGTAGACCGGCTCACAAAGTCAAATAACCTGTGGCACAAAACCTTTCACCATGATGATCATCATTATAGTTAATCACCATTCATTTCCAGTTTCACAAGAGCCCACAAGATCAAACATGGAGGAGTATTTTGAGCATTTTCCTATGGCATGGTCTGGAACAACAGTTTGGAGTAATTGAAACAATATGCAGCATATCAACACTCACAGTTACTGAACCATCACCACAGTTTGCAGATATCGTGATAATGATGCAAGCTTGTTTTCCCCTTTTGTTTGCTGCCACAATAGCTGGCACCGAGGCCCCGGACAGTTTATGTGACACACCAGCAACACCATCTTGTGGACAGAACAGGTAGAACTCACTCACCAGCAGCTATAAAATCAAGCAGGGTCAATCCCAGTACAGTGGAACCTGTGGTAAACAACAGTGTTTCCCTAAAAAACCCTCAGAAATAAATCAACAAGCAACTACAGTCTTCACTAAAACATTGGCTGCAATCTGATTCTGAGGTTGCATCAAATTTGACATGAAGACGTTTTGCGGCAGGGAACTAAAAAACACTTGCCTGGACACAACAAGAGCATGGGCTGCCCCAGTCACTTGAAACCTCTACAATACGTTACCCGAAGACGTTCCACTCCATTATGGCCAACATTTGATTTGTGGTCTTTGTCTCGGAGACAGCGTTTGCTGGATTTGCCTACATCTTCAGATTTTGTAGCATGTTTCTTGTTTCACCGCGTCTTCCTTTTCATGTTGTGCACGCCAGCGATGAGGGCTGGACTGCCGTATGGTGAGATGCGACAGTTCAAACACACTGTGGTTCATTAAAGACATCCTGTTGGCTTTGAGAGGGAAAAAGATCCTGAACCAGCCTGCTGTTGCTCCGGTCTGCCCTCTAAACCCACAACTGGCCAGACCACATCAGCGCTGAAGCTGGAAATCACAGGACGGCCGCGGTCGACCATACACACAATACCATTTCCATTTGTCATTTCTTTCCTGCACAGCGTTCAATAGCTGGTACAGTAGTAGAGTGTCGCTCCGGGATGCTGGTAAGCTGCGCAGATGGCGTTCTGTGATGTTTAATGTCACGTTTGTAGTGGCAGGACTGTCACAGCAGCAGCCTCAAATACTGATGAATTAAACCCCTAACTTATACTGCACTTCACACAATGCTGATTTTTTTATATTTTTTTTTATTTAATGAGACAGATTGTGTTCAAAGTGAATGTAATAAGAGGGAACAACCACTGGCTGTAACTAATGGCATCAGACAGAGGAAACGTGCATTTCAGGCATTAGAGGGAGAGTTTTTGGTTTCAGTAAGTCATGTTGTAATGAGCTGAAGGAGTCACCACCTCGGTTGACTCATAGGAAGAAAGTTGATAGCTGAGGTTGGATCGGGAATTGCTGGGTTCAGGGAGGAAACACAAAGAAAGAGAGAGAAGGATCAACAGCATCCTCTGCCCTAGTTGTGGACAGTCAACTTGACGTCAATTTAGGGAACAGTGGTCACAGTTGTTGAGAAAAGGAAGATAAATTCGTTCCATATCTCTCTACATGTATTGTTTGAAATGATACTCTTTCAACATATACACCTGCTGTCCAGTAAGAATGACATTCCTACATTATACAGTCAAGTCTGTAAGTAGTAGTACAGTGTTTTGTGGTGTTGCTTCTGTTGCCTCGATACAATGACTAATATTTTGAAGAGCCAACTTTCAGCCTCAGTTTCAGGGTGTTTACATCAAATTAATTATATGGGGAATTGTAGCCCCAATTCTAGTGAGCCATTAGTCATTTGGACAGTTAACATAAACAATTGAAGTCATCTTATTTAATGGTTCTCTATATGATATCCAGAGCATTAATATAGCATCAAACAACTATTTGCTATGTAAAGATATAGAGGAGTAATGTCTACCCGAGCAGAGAATGAAGTCGCTGTGCCTCTGTGTGTGTTGCAATTTCGCTTCTCTCTTTGTTTACATAGCCGGTTTGGCAGCACGTGCCTTTTAGTGCATGTTTGTGCATGTGAGCGTGCCCCACTGGCTAGCTCACTGCCACAGTTCTACACTGCTGTAACCGCTCATACGGTGTCTAATAACGCTGGCAACAACAACGACGTCGTCGCGGAAGCATAGCACCCACCCTCCGGTTCCCCTTCAGGTAACCACTGTTAGCTCTGGCAGCACTGTTGCCATTGTTTGCACTGTTAGCACCGTTAGCACTGTAAGCTGTCACCTTCTAAAGCATTTTTTTTTTTATTGTCACTTGGGATCCACGGAACAAGCTGTTAACACCACGTTATCGAATTATGGACATATAAAGATAATATGGCAATGGCCCTGAGAGCCTGAGAGGCCTCGCCCCAAGTTATTTATGTCCCTTCCCGCACTCTGAGATCCTCGAATGCCTCGCGATTCCAAGGTCAAGATTCATTCACAAAGGTGATAGAGCCTTTGCAGTCACCTAGACGATGGAATGACCTGCCTGAGGAGATCAGGGCTGTAAACTCTGTCGCGTCTTTTAAATCCCTTTTAAAAACTCACTTTTTTAGAATTGCTTTTCTGCGATTTTATTTATGTTTTATGACATTTTAGTTGTTTTACTCTCTGGGTTTTTATGTGTTTAGTTATCGGCTTTTAGTACATTTCGTTATCCTTGTGTTTTAAATGTGTTCTGTTTTTATTGTAAAGCACTTTTTAACTTTGTTTTCAAAGGTATAAATAAAGATTCTTCTTCTTCTTCTTCTTCTTATTCTTATTCTTCTTCTTCTTATTATTATTATTATTATTATATAGTGTCAGCAAACTTGTTTATAGTATTTTACACATCCTGAAATTGTGAAGCAACATTAACATTCATTTGGAGCTGTATTTCTCTCCGCCTGACAAATATAAATCCAATATTCACTCCCCTTTTAGCTCTGTTTTGGTCCCCACCAACTCCTGAAGGAAAAATCTGTCTCTTTAGCTGCTAAATGCTCCGCTACATTATGTTCACCAGCTAGGGGCTAACTTTGTCGGTCAGCTGTTTGGTGCTTACAGTGAGTTCATCAGAGCTTTTTGCTGAAAACAGCTGCCGCTTGAAACTACGCTGATGAGAGCGGTGAGAGTGAACCAAAACAGTGAAGCTGCATGCCTTAAAAACAATGAATTGAAAAATGTTAAAACTGTCCATATGGATGAGGGGAGCCTGCAGAGTCAGGTGATAATTATATAATCATCTGCAGGATTGGTTCTACCAGCGACCCCTTTCACATTCATGCAGTCATTTGTTAATATAGAAATATTTATTGGTGCAGCTTTAATATTTGGTTGCATATTCTTTAAACCACAGACATGAGCAAAAACTTTGTAGTGCAGCAGTTTTGTTTCAGGGACTTTTCACATTCTGTGTCCTCTTCAGTAAGTGAAACACATGTTCAGTGGGGTGACTGTGGGGCCCGGCTCGACTCGGCATTCAACATTTTGGCCTTAAAAAACTCTTGGGCTGCCTTGCACCATTCCTCCACTGTTTAATATGGATGTGAACACATTCAAAGTCAGCACTTTAACCTCATAGTTATTCTTTCATTTCAAATGCAATGTGCTGGTCTCAGAGAAGCCAAATCAGTGCACATTTTACAACCCATTTGTTTCTTTTGGATTCGTCTTGACTTATTATATATTATATATATATATAATATTTTCTTCTGTCTTCCTTTTTCTCTCGTCTTACACAAAGCCTGCTTGCTAAGGTAGAGAGCTGTAATAATGTCACTGTCCAAACAATTACAGACTCTTTAAAGTTGCTCTGTTTAGCATCTTAACATCAGTAAATCTGTAGTAATTGCTTTTGCAAATTTCAAGTGGATGACCTCACACTAACAATACATCACCTGTAAATGCTGTGTGAGTAAACACTGGAAGCGGTGTATAGGCAGGGGCACAGTTAAACAACTTGAATGAGTTTGTGTTCATGCATGCATGTGTGTGTGTGTGTGTGTGTGTGTGTGTGTGGGTTGCAATACAGTAGCTGTGTACCCAAGGCTCTCATCCAAACAGCTGGTACCCATCTGTTTCTTCTTCTACTCCTGCGGCCTGCGGCTCGAGGAGCGAGGTGCACTGGCATGCGGTGTCTGGGTCTGGACCAATAGTGCGGAGGTATGCACTGCAGGAGTGTGCGTGTGTGTATGAATGTGGTTTATGGCGAGCGAGTGCTCCTGTGTGTATATGTGGTTTCGCACTCGGCTCGTGTGTTGTATGTGTGTGTGTGTGTGGACTCGTGGGTGTACAGTACCGCCATGTGTGTGGATCATGCGTGTTAGTGTGTGCATCTGGCCGGCGCTGCATCCTGCAGTGCCCGCGTGGTGTGACTGTGCGTGTGCGAGCGTGTTTTGGCGGTTAGTAATAATCACATTATATCTCCACTTTAATATTGTTGACACACACAGTCATACGTTTAACAGCAAACACATCGCAAAGCTGCCCTCTTATTGCCCGCACAAACTCTCCCATGATGCAGTCTGCTCCAAGAGTGACTCATTGCGGAGAGCGGCGTTCAGTCTTTCCATTTATTGTTTATGTAAATCATATAGAGGGCGAACATAAGGTTTCCCATAGCGTTTCAGGTTTCCGTCATTACTTTATGGCTTTTATTGGCGTGACGCTCTCCGAAAATATGCGCCTTCCATCACACAAACAGATAAAAAAGAAATCCCAGTCTTATGATGCTTTAAACAGAAAAAGGCTCACAGTGGCTAAGGTGGTATTTCCGTTGGGTAAGGAAGTAGATGCCTGGAGAATGTTAAGTGCTTGAGGGATAGGATCTTCTTTATTGATGTGGTGAATGTTATGTCTGAGGCTTTGTGGAAGTTTCTTTCAATTGCTTTAATAACTCTGTTCTCATGAGGAATCAGTCAAATAATCCATGACCTGCCTTGAACTCAATCCCACTTTTTAATAGAATTTGAGGAAATATATATTTGTTTTATAATTCCACTGGAGGGCAGTGTTGGTTTAGTAATAATCCCTGGCTGCTGCAGGTGAATGTGTGTGTGTGTGTTAGGGTGTGTGTATGTCATATCCCAGCATTCCTTGCTCAGTACTAAACTGTATTTCAGGTCTCTGAAAGCTGGTATGGGTGGGACACCTGACACCTGAGCTATTTTGGGGTTAGTCAGAGTGACCAGCAGGAAGGTGTGTATGCCCAGACTAGTGGTATAGATCAATATATAAAGACAATATTGGACTAGAAAAAAAAAAAAACTTCCAACATTTCTTGATCAATTCAATCAATTTGATTTGTTTTAGATAAGTGGGTATACTTTTGAAGATGTTTGAAGATTTTCTTTTCTTGTAGCCAAATCAGGTGAATTTTTAGTGCCGATTTTGTTCTATACAGGATTGCTTTTTCTCTTAAGGGTTGCACTCTTATTATGTTTTTTTTCCCCTTCAAGCTTTCTTGTTATTGTTATTTATTGTTGCTAGTTATTCCTAGATTTTTTTATTTTATTCTATTCTATTTCATATTTTTCACATTTTTAATAATAATAAAACATTTTTTTTAAAGATTCTTCTTGTTACAGTACCCTCCAAAAACTTTGGATCTTTGGAGGATGAAATATGTCATATCCAAGTGGCAAGGAAATGAACAAAAACAAAAAAACAATATATTCCAGCCTAGAACAAATGCAGTTTGTTTAACATTGCAGATAATGGATGGACAGTATATATTATCAGAAGCTCTGGTCTGTGAATGTTGGCGTCGGCCTATAAATCCTTTGCTGGCCAACTTTTGTCCACACAGAACAATAAATACATGGCTAATTAATGCAGAGACACAAACAGTAAACTAGTAGAAGGCAAAACCTAATAGGTCTGTTGTTTTGGCAAGAAGTGAAAGGTGCAGACTAAATAAAGACTTCACACTGGGCAGAATGAGTGAGGGGATCTAAAAGGTAGCTAGGAGACCTCAAACAGGGGACTGAGAAATGTTAATGGATCACAGAGACACTAACAGAGTTCTTAAGAGAGGACAGTGCTAAAGTTTATGATAACTGGTGTTAAAACATTTCCAAAATGTGTCTTGTGTTAAAATATATAAAGACTAGCAGCATGTACAGCTCATTAGATATGATTTAAGACTATGAAAATTATATTTTTCTTTATTCAAAGATATACAAATATTTAGTAATGCTTTAGATTATGTCCTGCGGTATAATTCTTCCCAATTTACAGTGTACTTTTTTGTACTAACAGTGTACCAGTACAGTACGTACTGATAGGTACAAAGGAACAAGATGTGAAGTTAGGGAATAAGGGGTAACAATCTGGGAACTTCAAAATAATTTACACTGTAGCTTAGATACAGGTCTATTGTATTATTACTGGGCACAGAACGTCCTGCTGAACAATAATCTGATGTTTGGGAGGAATTTAAACAGAATTATACTCTTAAGTATTTTTAACTACCGGGTACCCATTCTAATATTATGGGATACACGAGCGTGACCATCCTTGAGAGCCACACACAGGTCATTGACCAGCAGCCACCATCAACGTTTGTTGGTGAAGTCCATGGAGCTGTTGTTGAGAGACACTATAGAGATATTTTGTGTAGCTATTGTGTACTGTTTTTTAGCTGAGCTGTATTTACTGTAGAAACCTCATCATAAAGAAGCTTTTCTTACTTACTGAACTCAAACAACAATGAACGGCACCCTGCGTAACAGCACCTGTCCCATCTGACCTCAGGTCTTCTGAAGTCCCCTGTAAGTACAGTGTTGTACTCTTTACTGTAAGTAGGCCTACTTTACAACATACAGTAACACGTAGGCCTACAGTATGTTCCTGACAATACTCATTTCCTTAGAAAAAGAATCACAGTGATTTAGAAAGTCCCACAGAACTCATTACCATATCTCCCCCAAAACTTCAAGCTCTGTTTTTTTTTATTTATTTGTTTATTTGCCCATACAGTATATACATATAAAAAAACAGTGACAATTTAAAGAAAAAGTTTGAACATTGTGCAGGAGAGATTGGAAGCCAAAAATGGCCTGTGAAGACACCTCCTCTATTAGATATCAATGTGAATACTTAAAAAGAAATGGCATAAAAAAAATCATAATTCATCAAAGTTTCCAGACTAAGCAGTAATACAACAATTTAATTGAAATTGAGAAGTTTATGTTTACAAGTTAAGATGCATTACAATGAAATCCATGAAGTGTTATAAATCTGGAAGTAGGTTTTTTCCAAAGAGATTATCCTCTGTATCACAATTAATATTGATCAGTAGGTCATACTGTACTCCATAATACAACAGAATAACAGTTAGATAGGTACTCAGTGGTTAATAATACATGCATTAGTTTTAAATTCACATATTGTTACCCTCTTATTCCCTAACTTCACATCTTCACTTGTACTGTACCTATGTGTATGTATCAGTATATGTACTCTATTGGTACATGTACTGTACAGGTACACCGTCACAGTGGCACAAAAAACGTACACTGTAAATTGGTAAGTATTGTGCTGTACGCTGTGAACCGTGATCTAAAGCATTACTATATATATAGTTAATTTGCTTTGGTGCACCTTGATCTACAGTAGTACAAGTCCTTATTAATATTTCATTCACAAGTGAGTTTGTTAAAATGTGGTCAACTGTATCTGTAGTTAACAACACATGTAGCTTTTAAATTGGTTCCACTTTCAGCTGTAACTTCACACAGCTTGGTGTCAGCCTGCCACATTTATACTCCTACAACCAGACAGCTGACAACAGTAAGTGCAGGTACTGCATAAGAAATTAGGCCATTATATCATTCATAACAACTGTTATACTGGCAGCACCACACCAACTTCAGCTTGTCAAGCAAGATTAGCCTCTTTGTATAACAATGGGAATGTCTCAGGTGCCTGCAGCTCAGTAGTCTTTGAGATAAGAAGGTGTTCAGTGAGCTTGTGTGCTGTGAGCAAGTCAAGGTCATCTGTTATAAACAGGGAACATCTTTTCATCTCTCACTTGTTTAGTGTTTAATATCTGCCTTAATCCTCTCATTATTATCATAATCTAGTTTTTCCCAGATCTGTATCACATCTGTTTCTGGCATTATAACCTCTCCTTTATGCCCAAAAGAAAAAAACTAGACAGCTGATTGTGCACACTAATATAGTGAATCCCTTTCCTCGCATTGTGTCGTTCAAGGCCATATAGGACGCATGCCCTTTCCAGGTCACTGAATCTCTGCTACATGTACTGTACTAAGCTGTACACAACTCGCTGTGAGGGAATAGTGAGACATTTGTCACTGACTAGATAATTGAGTTCTCTATGACAAGCAGAGGTGAGCGGGTACACCGACAACGCACCTTGAACAAGCCGGGCTGTATATGACCTTCAGCCAGCAGCTCATGGATCACTTCTATCCATGAGAAACACTCTTTGTTAACACATTCCTCTCCAGTTTGTTTCTTTTGTTTGTTTGTTTGTTTTCTGGAGTCAGGGACGGTCATTGGCTGGAAACCTTCACACAAACAAATGCTATCTCATGTGACAATATCTGTGATGGTGGACAGTATATGGCATCATATTTTCTACCCCTACCTGCAATGTTGTCTTGAGTTGAAATACTGCAGTACTGCAGTAAGGTATATTATCCGTTTTATTGTTTTTTTGTGTTTTCAGGGAGGAGGAGTGTTTGGCTGATTTGCAATGACGTAACAGTTTATCACAGCGATGTATTTTTGGGGACGGACATATTTCATGAAGCAGACATTCATTGCACTGGGGGTTTAATTATGTCTAGACTTCTCAGGGCTTTTTCCATCAGACTGCACTAATGGGCCTTGTTCTGCAGTGAGCTATTATAATATACAGTAGGTATGTGCTGAGGATGTCCAGTGGCTGCGATCATTATAAGTGCCTAAATTCACAATCCTATCCTTCTACAGTAGAGAGCAACACAATATAACCCTATTTATGCAAAGAACCTGAATATGATAGATACAATATTTTATCAGTGAATGCTAATTTCATATAGCTACCCACAGCATGGTAACTACACAGATTATTTCTAGCAGGGCATATTTCTTGATGCAGGGCCTACTGTATAATACAGAGCAGTGTTTCCTTTATGGGCAGAAATATGTGTCACTAGAAACTGAATTTAAATCATTTATATTTGAATTTGAATTGCTCAACTTGAATAATTGCATTAAAAATGAATTTGAATAGCATGATTTGAAATTGAATTTATTAGTTTGGAACTGAATATCCAACAAACTTGAAGCTGACGGTTATATTATGAAACTGAATTCAGTTGCTCTGAAACAGTATTTGATCCTCCTCAACTCTATACTGCCACGTTCAGTTCTCACATTTCAAATTTAGTTCTTGTAATTCAATTTCAGTTTAGTGAGACACACGTCCGGTCGTTGAGGAAGAGCAATCGAGTGCACATTCACAGAACTCCGGTCCGTGTAGCCTACGTTTTGACAGTTTGTTTATTGATTAAATCCTGAATCCAAATTGGCAGAAAGGAAGGTCTGTCTCCATGAAATATGACAATATGGCATATATGGCAAGAATTAGCTAGAGCCCCCTGGCCCCTCTGTGTAACGTTACAGTACCTCACTCCCTGCCGCTGGAGACCGGGAAGAGAGCGGCTGCAGCTCTGGAGACGGACCTTTATCTGTAACATTTTGATCTTTATCAAAACCTAGTTAATATGATATAATCAATCACACTATCCTAATTTACTGTGGAAGAATATTTAAAAGAAACCTTTTTAAAATACACAATGTATCAATCAGGCATTTTTCCAAAGCGTGCTGCTAATACAATCAGTTCTAATTAGATAATTTATGAGACTATTGTATTGTGTGGTCATGAGCACACCATGAACCCAAAATGAAAGGAGATTCAGATTATTGTGATATTTGATATATTAAGCCGGTAGCTAGCTAGCTAGCAGAATCTACCAGCAGAACAAAGTAGAGCTTTCGGCGTTTATTTTCTTAGCCACCCTGTCTTTGAACGGTCTGAATGAGACAGCAGAGGAGGAGAGACAGATCAGAGAGGGGAGAGGACGGGAGATGGGGAGACAGAAACAGGTGATCAGAGAGGGGAGAGGACAGAAGATGGGGAGACACTCAGCTACAGCTGGACTCCAGCTGGACTCCAGCTGGGCTCTTTCACCAGCGCTGCTGAGGTACTGATTTCTGTTTCAGCGACAGTTTATGAAATGGACTGTTTTGTCCTTGGTTTTAACATCGTAAAACTCACCTTTACATCCAGGAACAATACTATAGTGTCCCCTCTTTTGTTTTCTTCTGTCTGTGTCTCCTCAATCTCTGTCTTTCACTGTCTCTGTGTAACTCAGCCGAGCCAACCAACCTGGTGACATCACAGGCTAGAGTACTTCAACATGGCGGCGCTCTTGGCACGAAAAATTAAACAGATCTTTTTTTCTTTTTAATGTTGAAATTTGTCATGTTTGTTATATACTTGTTCATTAGAGTGGAAATTCCATTTAGCAAACCAGCCTTGTTACCGTAGACTGCCCTCTCCCGATATATGGCAATTTTTCACATCTTTTTTCCTTTTTGTTATCTCCACATGTGGCACTGTACAGTGTGTATAAGCCCTACTGTTTCCACCTGGACAGCAACACAGCTACACCTAAGGTTTTTTTGCTGGCAGAAGAGAGCTGCTTGCGACACAACATTGAGCTATATGCTCACCTCTGGGTTCAGGCAGAGGGACGTCAGTGATGGAAAGAAAAATTGAGAGCACTAAGAGAAAGAAATACTCCAAGCAGGTACAAGAATGAATGAACAAATGAATGAAAACTGAGGAATAGCCTTTTAGTTTATTATGCCAGGGATTCACACAAGTTCACACCAGAGGGACAAATTATTCTTTATTCTTTCCTGAGAATTAAAAGTAGGTCTACTTAACATAAAAAAATGATGTTGCAGTGTACTTTAGAAACCTATTTTTGAGGTCTCAAGGTTGGCAGGTATGGTAAACTGCCCTTCAAAAATGGCTGCGCGCCCCAGAATGCTCTGCGATTCCCATTCCTTATTGAACAC
Organism: Sebastes umbrosus; assembly: GCF_015220745.1. Classification (NCBI taxonomy): domain Eukaryota; kingdom Metazoa; phylum Chordata; class Actinopteri; order Perciformes; family Sebastidae; genus Sebastes; species Sebastes umbrosus. The sequence continues at coordinate 30,832,628 of NC_051279.1, forward strand.
CCCACCTCACCAGGATATCCTAATAATCCAACTATTGAACATCCCACCTCACCAGGACAGCCTAATAACCCAAACATTTTCATCACAGCCTCAAAACTTCATTTTCTTCAACTCTTCCTTCTGAGAGCTCTGCAGACACAACAAGATGCTCAGCCCGGGACAACCAGGACAACTAATCGATCAGTGAGTCATGCAGCTTTTCACCGCAGCACGAAGAGACCCTGCTGGTGGCCAAACACCGCTAATTGAAGCTCTCGATCGGCTCCAGCAGCTCCACAGCGGCTCCACTGCGTGTCCGCTGCGCGTCCCGCACAAGGACGCCTGCTTCCTCTGATCTCTGCAGTCATGAAGATGAGAACCAGCATTCGGGGTGTCAGTTAAGGTCTGCATGAATGAATGATCGGCGACCTTTACATTGTGAGGTGTAACACAGGGAGGGATAGACGAGAGAAAGAGCAGAGCCGGAGAAACATCACCGATCACTGCGGATTGTGCACGGCGGGTCGTCTCTCCAGCCTCCTCCTCCACCTCCACCACCTCCACCACCAGCAGCAGCAGCAGCAGCTCTGCCTCCCGGTAAAAGGAGTGGCTACCTTAACATTACCGGCACACACATGCGACGAACGCGCTGTCACACACACACACACACACACACACACACACACACACACGGGCTGTCATTGGTCTTGGCTGGTGATAACCTGCAGGACACAGACTGCAGCGCACCGGCACATGCGTCCATGGCTGTTTGACAGGCTTTAACGCACGGATCCAGCACAGCAGGAAAGGTAAGACGATGCACTCTGCGTCTCACTGCTGCCTGAGCATATGTATGTGTGTGTGTGTGTTTGGGTGAACAGTAAAACTGGTAGAGACAGGAGAGTATAGACTAGTGTTAACTTGCCTTACTGAGTCATCACATTATTTACATATGTGCGTTTGGCATCAGTTTGTTGCAGGTGCATCAGGCCAGTAGTGCAGGTTTCTGGAGTCATGCATAGTTTAAATGCACCAATTTTTCCAATTAGAGAATAACCTGTTCTAATCATACCTGCACCTCCTATTACACTTCATTAATATACAGTCAATTCCACAGTTCAATACTGTCAACGATGACAACACTAAACATTGGGACAGAATCTTATCTTATGGTGAGGGCCTTACAGTACTACTAATAACGAGATCTCACACTCTGACATTACAAAATTTATGAGCCAATTAGTAGACTAGCTTTTACTGTAATCCCGCAGCACCGGCCATTAATTCATTCTGTACTGTGTGGTCTATAATGCAGTACAATAGTAGGGCAAGCTGCCCTGCCTACAGTATGTGTCTGAGAGCCTGTTTGTTATGACATCATGACCCAATGCTAGCCGGACTGCCAACACATTTACATGTACGGTATGATAAAGGACTGATCTCTGAACTCAGGCCAGCTGTGACAACATCAAGGCACGTTACAGTGGTGCTATCAGCTGCTGTAACAGGGTTATATCTTACAGTGGATACAGAAATATGTCTTGACTCAAATGATTTATGTATTTTCCAAATCATCGTTGTTGTAGTTGAGTGAAAGCATGCTTCCAGAGCTCTCTTGAAATATTTCTGCTGACAGCAAGTTAAGTGTCATGAGGTGACATAAAGTGTCAGCTGTTGTCACCTTAATTCAGAGAGCCTTTCAGGAAACACCACTTCATTTTATTTGGCAGATACAGACACAGAGTTTATGAGTGCTGATGACTCATGTAACTACTCTGTGTTGACTTTAGCTCAGGTTTATCTGTGCTGGTTGCACTGTCACTTTGCCAGTTACATTGTCAGGATGTGTGTGCATTACCCTGGGATGTGTGAGGCCATTTTCGCACACCTTTAACGTTTCTTGGTCATATAAACTGTTCGCTATTGTGTGGCGCTTGCCTTGATATCAGCCACCGTTGGGTTTTAACAGCAAACAGCAGTTTTATTGAGAATTTATTTCCCCATAGCTCTACACACAAGGCACTGTGCAAGACATTAATGGGCAATAGGATGGGTATGAAGTCATATGTAGTGAGTTGTGATATTTCACAGTGGCACAGATGATTTCTGTCAGTGTTTATACTGTACAGTAACCGACGATGCACATTACTGGTAAATGTTTAACCTAAAGGCAAAGGTCAGAAACTGAACAAATAGTCAAAACTACACCTATTGTGAGGGATCGTCAGCAATGTACTGTACAGCAGTGTTATGCAGTGTTGATTTAAAGGGGAACTCCACAGATTTTACACATCAGATGTGTTGGGGACATAGGCGAACTTTAAGATTGGTGGTTCACAAAAACAAATCTAGAGGGAATAAATGTGTACAACACAGAGAGGTCTAGTGTATTGGGATGCTGTGTGTCGCCTCCATATCAGACCATGTCCAAACTGAATGCGACGCAAGTGAGCGTCAGCGACAAAATCAGTTTGATTGCATTCTTTTTTACTGGAATGTCTGAACTGGCCACAGGGGACGCTGCACCGTGCTGCACCGTGCTATACAGTGCAACGCTGTTATGAGCTGAACGGACTATTTATTCTTGTCGCTCACTTACAAAGCGCCGCAACGGACGAGAAATGGCTGATTGGTGAAATTGAAATGAGGACTTATCTGATACGATACCTCCTCATCTCACTACAAAAACCTAAATAAGGTGGCAGCTGGCTGGAGGGAGATCGCCTTAAAGTTTCCTACTTGCTTTTGGCTATTTTTTTAAATTATCATTTACGGTAAATATCACAATATTAAATGTGTGTTTTCAGTTTAAGAAGTGCAAATGTAGACATTTAGCAAATATCCATCTTTTAAGTGGTTACGTCTCCAGTCTGATCTTGAGCGCACAGCTAATAGGTATGTGGTTTGTTCACATGACAGAAAGTGCATATTTAACGGTGTGGACAGACAGCATCTGATGTTATTACCTCCACCAAGGCCGAAGGCCTAGGAAGTTATGTTTTCATTGTTGGTTGGTTTGTTTGTTGGTTTGTTGGTTTGTTGGCTTGTTGGTTGGTTTGTTTGTCCTTACCAGGATTACTCCAAAAGTCCGCCATGGATTTGAATGGAATTTTTTGGAGGGGTGAGGTGTAGCACAGTGAACAACCCATTCGATTTTGGTGGTGATCCGGATCATGATCCGGATTTAGGAATATTTTTAAGGATTCCGATCAGCCTGAGCATTAAAACCAGAGAATAACACATGTGCAGTGTAACTGATGACGCGTTGATGACGCGTGACCCCGCCTCCCTCTGAGAGCAGAGAGATACGTATGTGGATGTGTGAGTAGAAGCTGCAGGCCGTCCGCGGTGAGAAAGAAAAAAGCTGTAGACGAGCAGATGACAGACAACGTAGTGTATCGTTATACAGACATAACAAGGCTGCTGAATGAGAGGGGCCGATACGTTACACGAAAATACACTGTGTTAATAATAAGCCGACCACCTCACGTAACCGCTAGTTGTGAGCTGTGATCCGTTTTTAAAATCATGCGTTGGCGGAGTTCTGCGCTCTCCGAGTGCCATTCTAGTTATAAGTAAATAAAAAGACCACAAATCTATTGTCTTATCTTGTTGGATTCTTATTCTGTCAATAAGAAGACACAACAAGGTCGATATTGTCCATCATTACAATACATTTTTAGTTTGTGTTATTATAAAAAAGATCTAGACGCATTTCTAGGGGGTTCAGTGAGCCCCCTGAACCAACGCAAACTGTGCCTGTGGTTGGGGAGTACATATGAAACAAGTTGTTATAAAGCCTTTTGTGGCTTGGGGGAAGCTGTGCGAAATCAAGTGATGCCACTTGAGTCAGCATCTATCGGGTCTGAAGACTACAGGTTTGAAAATGAAAAACATCTAGGAATGTGGAGTTAGAAAGAGGTGAACTAGGGCGCCTGGGTTAGCTCAGTTGGTAGAGCGGGCGCCCATGTAACAAGGCTTGGTCCTGACCGCGGCGGCCCAGGTTCGAATCCGGCCTGTGGCCCTTTCCGCTCTCTCTCTCCCCCCTTTCCAAGACTCTATCCACTGTCCTCTCAATAAAATGGAAAAATGCCCCCAAAAAAATAACTTTAAAAAAAAAAGAAAGAGGTGAACTCTCCAGACCCCTGTAGCCTGCTCCTCATCCCTGCTTGAAGCTAGCAGCTTGAGGCTACGCTAGCAGCTACCAGCAAAACACACCTGAATCTGTGTCTGAACTGTTGGTGGTCTGGTTGCATTGTGGGTAATGTAGGTGCCATGTTTTGATATTAGGGAGAAAACATGGAATATAAAAGACGATATATCTGGTTCTGCAGCATACATTTTGATCCTTTTTTAAAAAAAAAACAACAGTTCATTGTGAGTCTGACAATGTTCTACTTTACCCATCTCTCATCTCCTGACCAAAGTCCAGACCAAAGAAGAGCAAAATAAGGCATGGAGGAGCGATGTAACATCTTGTATTTTGCATGAGCGGCTGAAAGTCCATACAGTGCTGTTATCATGGTCACGGAGAATCACCCCGCTGCTGCCATCTCCACACACCACCGATGATATTTCACAGTACACAGTAGTGTGTCTAGCCCTGCATTTTGCATTTTATGGCACTCTGACGTTAAGTGTTTTGAGTTTTATCTTGTCGTACATTTCAGTGGCAGTTAAACATTAGAAGAGTGAGGTCACAGCCTGACACGACGGCTGACCTTGGCTGCTGTAGTAAAGCTTAGGTGTCTCTCTTTAACACCTTGGTTTTTAGACTCAAGAGTCAGTAGTTCAATGACTAGCCTGATACTTGGCTAGAAAGCAAAGCTTGTTCAGTGTTTACCTACTTTCAGAGGCCTTCGATACCTAATGATTAGTATTGGAAAACGACTGTACATTAAATGATAACCAGAACATGAGTTACTGCTCCACTTCCTCCAGCTTTTCTCAAACTCTTGTCTTTTAATCTCCCCGGTAGGAAAGTGATGGCGACCCGTAAAGACAGATGCAGGGATCAAACCCCGGGGGAGGAAAGCTATGGAGAGAAGAGCAGCGTCCCCTGTCCTGGAGACACCCTGCCCTGGAACCTGTCCAAGCACCAGAGAGTCAAACGCTCCAAATCATCCACAGGGGAAGTCCTGGATCCAGCAGAGAGGGCTGTCATTCGCATCGCAGGTAGGATTGGCACACTCGTGATACAACGTGTACATGTACTCAGTGATGCAGAACGGTACTCAAGTTCACCTTTAAGGCCTGGTGGTCACACCAGAAAGTGGCACAGCACAATTCAGCCTCTTGTCTCATAACTGTCTGCAAACCATTCCACTTTTGTGGAGCAGTTAATATTCTGACAGTGGACAGTTAAATAAAATTGGATGGTACGACCGGACACAGCTAATAAACTACAACATTCATCCATCAAGGTTAGCACTTGCTATTGGTCACATCTGCTGTGTGTGTGGTCACATGTGTAACAGACTTGAGACTTTAAACCAGAAGAGGTCATTGAAACAATGCTTTTAAGCTCAGTGTTAATTTATGTTTAAAGAGGGAATATTCCACACAGGGACAGTTGAGAAATGTGAGCAAGTGTCATTTGAAGACAAAATGGAAACGTGACTTTACAGGAACAATGTGGAGTCTATTTTAAAACTTATTTTCGCACGTGCATCAGTGGGTGTTGTCTAGCCCGACTGTAGTGGAAACCAGACCGTTCACCCCTTTGAAAATCCACCTTCATGAACGGAGAAGAAAGAACAGTATTCGTATTGTTGACTCTTCTACTTCTGAAAAGCGATTGATCATTTATTAATTACGTCAGGGCCATTGTCCTGCGTGGGATTGTCCTTGTTTGCATTCTGGGTAGAACTTGTCAGACAAAATGACATCAATTGGTAGAGAGCTCAGTTTGAGATATGGACCACTGAATTCCACAGGTTACACATTTGTACCAGTGTGTGTATATTTGTTTGGTGTAATAGTGCTTTTCTGTGTAGAAGTATCTGGATTTTGTGGACTTCAGTATTGTAAAATTGCTTCAAAAGGATTTTGATGAAGTAATAAGTCCTGAACTTCTTTCCCATGTTTGTCTGATGGTGGTAGAGGTTGAGAACAGGAAACACACGCTGTTGGATTAGCGGTATAGTAGGATTGTTGCCCTACTATGCATTTTAAGCTGCCTTGACCGGCCATGTGCAACTTTAAATGCATGTCACTAAGGGACAGTTAACCTTGTACTGTACCATAAGCAAAAAAGGAAACAAAACAGAACATATGTAAGGTGTTTGTTTCCCCTGCAGACTGTTGATGGGTTTTGCCAGCTGGACAGGATATACACTTTACACATTAAAGGCAGGGACAGTAGAAAGACGAGACCGTAGTTTTCCAAGTGTGAGGTGTGGTTGTTTTTGCTCAAACAATAGGCTGGGATCCTGTCCAACTGTAGGGATGCTGGAAACACATTATTTATTTACACTACGGGTTAGCAGTGCCACTGCTGTGATGTGCTGCTTGCCTGAGGCCAAGCGTTAGATGCATTTACACAGTTTATCGTCATTGAATACCTGATGCAAAACTGTCTGCAACCATCAATCAAAGACATCGGTTTATTAGAAATGCCAAGTCATAATCATTCCTCGTTATATGTAGTTATCAGTACCTCCTCTGATATAATAGTATAGTAGTCGTCTGAAATCACCCCTGAGTGATATAACTGTTATGATGCTATTAACTGTCTGTGTAATGGCCTATACCTCATCACATTGCGATTCAGTGCTTCTAACGCAGTAGAGCTCAACTCAGCAGGCTGGTATTATCAGACAATTTTGGCTTTTCACTATGGCTGTCAAAGTTAACATGAAATATGAAATATATATATATATATATATATATATATGAAATATTAACGCAATCAATCTTTCGGAGGTTGTAGTGGGCGCAGTTTTAAAACCAGAGTACTGGCATCATATGAAAATGGAAAACCTAATGAATCCATTGGTACCATCCATGTCATACTAGCTTGTCGCGAAGGAGGTTAAATAACGCTCCAAACTTGCGCTAAATTTTGGTGAGGAAAAACTGTCATAGCCATTTTCAAAGGGGTCCCTTGACCTCTGACCTCCAGATATATAAATGAAAATGGGTTCTATGGGTACCAACGAGTCTCCCCTTTACAGACATGCCCACTTTATGATAATCACATGCAGTTTGGGGCAAGTCATAGTCAAGTCAGCACACTGACACACTGACAGCTGTTGTTGCCTGTTGGGCTGCAGTTTGCCATGTTATGATATGAGCATATTTTTCATGCTAAATGCAGTACCTGTGCATACATATATTTGCATAAAGCAGCATATTTGTCCACTCCCATGTTAATAAGGGGTATTAAATACTTGACAAATCTCCCTTTAAGGTACATTTTGAACACATAAAAAATGTGATTAATTTGCGATTAATCAAAATTAAATATTTTAATCGATTGTCAGTCCTAATTAAAATCTTGCTGTTTACCATTGATATCTATCAGACACACATATATGGCAGATTACGCCTTTTAAATTAGTGCAAAACTTCTCTCACAACAAATTGTGGCAATACATGTTTGAATAAGTTTTATTTATCAGCCAAACAGGATCATGAAAGATACTCCGTTGCACACCTGTGAGGGTTTCTGGACAATATCTGTCATTGTTTTTATCTGTCGGTAATTGATTTCAAATAATAAATATATACATACATTTGCATAAATCAAGGATATTTGTCCACTCACATGTTGATTAGAGTATTAAATACTACTAAAATCTTCCTTTAAGGTACATTTTGAACAGATAACAAATGTGTGAGTAATTTGCGATTAATCACGATTAACTTTGGACAATCATGCGATTAATCGCGATTAAATATTTCAATCGATTCACAGATATATCAGTGTTGGCAGATATGCAAATAGAAATGACATTATATGAATTAAAAATTTTTTTTTTAAAGTCATTTCAAAGTGATGTTGTCATTACAGACTCAACATTGGGACAAACAGTAAAACCTAAAGCCTTAAAACATGTTTATCTGTATGACTTTTGTATCATTATAAGGCAGAAATGAGATGTACAGTACCCCCCCCACCTCCCTTTGTAACGTGCACATTTTCAATGTGCCATTTTTAGCACAATAACTCTTTGATGGAGCTTGTTTTGGAATGCTGTGCTCCTGCCGGGCTAAGAGGAAGTTTGGATAACTTTAGCACCTACAATAGGTCTGCGTCCACATCCTGCGCTGCTCTTCCTCTATCCATCAGAAGGCCAGGTCAGGCTGTGTCAGCACCCGTGGGTGAGGCCCGGCTTTTGTTGTGGGCTCTGCTGACTGACTGACTGGCTGCTGCAGGATCCCTGACTGTATGTAGATGAGCGCTAGAGGGCTATCAGAAGTGGACTGTGCACAGTTCTTGTTAGTGATTACCTGCGGTGTGTGTGGCTGAGGCAGCACTGTACAGTTTCTCTGCTTCTTTAGAAGCATTACATCGTCCTGTATGGGGAGAGAAATGCTACAGTTCTGCGATTTATCAAACGTTGTTAGAACCAATGGGATAAATGCTGAAATTCATGGACAACAAAGTAAAAACAAGGCACCGTTTCTTTGTTGTAGCTGCTATTTGGAAATGCAAGGAACACATTACATCACTAACCTAAAATACTGGTAGTTAGTTCATGCTTTTAATAAGTCCATGTATTAAGGATTCTGAAACAACTCGTAGACTAATGGCTCCAGATTTGAAGGTTACACTTAGACATTGTGAGAACAACACTTATTCGCTCTCTTGCCAAGACTTAGATGAGAAGATACCACTCTCATATCCGCCCGTTCAATCTGAAGCTTAAGCCTGCAGCCGGTTAGCTTAGCATAACATAAAGACTAGAAACAGGGGGAAAAAGTAGGGATGCACCGTTACCACTTTTTTTCAGACCGAGTACTTACATTTGGGTACTCGCTGATACCGAGTACCGATATGAATTCTTCTCTGTGCCAAAAGACCCTCATTAACAGCCAGCTGGAGGATGTGAGTGACACACGGCAGGCTGGGGAGTCCCGCATACGAGGCGGTGCGCCGCGACCGGCTCTAGATCGGCTTGGAAAGGCTCGGGGCGAAGGTGCTTCCCCGGGCCGTGGACAAAGTGCTCGCTGCGCCCTCTCTCCCCGCGGGGCTTGGCCCAAGTAAAAGGCGCCAGGGGTCTGCGGCAATGTTGGCAACCCACCCGACCCGTCTTGAAACACGGACCAAGGAGTCTAACGCACACGTGAGTCAGAGGGTGCAAGCAAAAACCCCGTGGCAAAATGAAAGTGAGGTGGGATCCCGGCCCTGCGGGGTCGGGCGCACCACCGGCCCGTCTGGCCCACAACGTCGGGGAGTCGGAGCGTGAGCGAGTGTGATAGGACCCGAAAGATGGTGACGAGAGGTTAACGCTTTGATATCGGTGCTGTTGTATCAGAGCCGCTTTGCGAGTACGAGTATATGAGCACAGTCGGACCCGGTATCGGTATCGGTGCATCCCTATGAAAAAGCTAGCCGGGCCTTGTCCCAGTATTATTTATTATAGCCTCCCAGTGTATTCACAAACCAGTGAAGGATTGAGTTGAAAGTTCTCCAGTCAGTCAGCTGTCAGACTGGTCACAGGGAGGATTTACTGTCCACAGTATGGCTGTGGGGTCAGTGCAGGACAGAGAGAGGTCAGAGGTCATCTCTGACATATAGTTTAGTGTGTGCATAAGAGCTGTACTCAAGGGCTGGCACCATGCTCAGCAACATAACTCTATATGAGGTCAGAGACTCCACCCTGCCACCTTGTGGTTGACTGTTGATAGTTGTAAATGTTTGACCTTCACTTGAGGGGTACTCTACACAGACTGTGTCTCATTTTACAAAAATAAAACGTATTCCCACGTAACTCTAGTGGTATAGTCTACAAAATAGTTTCAGTTGTATTTATCTTGGTTTTGAGATTTCCACCACTGAGGCTTCTGCTGCCACCAAAATACAAGTTTAATGGAATTTCACCACAACACAGCAAATAAACCAGAAACTCTCCACATGGCTAGATACTACGGGACGCCAAAAACACGTATGGCTTGTATGAAAACAGTGCACCTAATATGTATTTTTTTCCCCAAAAGATTGTTCTTCTGGTTCGCTTATTGTGTGTTTTAAAATGTTATTCTCATCTCATCCATGGCCTTACTTTCTTAAACCAATGGTGTGCAAAATGTTACTCTCTTCTTTAAACACTCATGCTGGGAAGACAACTGGCTGCTTCTAGTATAAAGTTACACATTGACTGATGCTTGTGTGTATTGTGATATCATTATTCGAAATTGTATTGAAAAGTGCACCTCTCAAGTTATCAAATTATGTCATTAGTAGACATTCTGTAGATATTGAATAGAAGAGATAACAGGTACCAAACAGCAGCATATCAATGTATTAAAATCACAATTATCAGTTATATTGACATTAATACAAATAGCTTCACTTGTGAAATATGAGATCAAATCAGTTATAGTGTTTGATTTTAAAGTCATAGACACAAGTGATTTTAGATGTTAGCGTAAATCAAAAAGGCCGCCGTTCTGTTACACAGTGCAGTGATAGTGAAATTGTTAGCATACAGTACAGTAATATGCAGCTACTGCGGCTCCAGAAAAGTGTGACTTAAGTCGTACTTTTCTTCAGCTCCAACCGACGCTGACTCAAGTGACATCACTTGAGGCAATTTATCAGACTTCACGGCAGCTCCCTCTGCAGCCACTAAAAGGCTTTATACAACTGTATTTCACATATGCAGTAAACAGACTTTTAAAATGGGTGAACGTCCCCTTTAATTCTGTATTAAAAGAATTGTTAGGAAATATTTTAGAGAAAGTTTGCCTGTAATTGTAATTGACTTATAGTCTGCATAATGCACAATGTGTCACAATAATGATGATGTCATCATCAGGCAGTAGCCATAACAATTTCAATGGCTGTTGTGAAAAAGTGATGAAATATCATATGGCTTTTGGGTTAATTGTGGTATTAATTTAAGTTGCTCAAATTTGCTGACACTAATTTAATTTAATTTTATAAATGTTGACTTCCCCGGCAGTCTCGGTGTGTGTGTGCCAGTGTTGGCCTTGAGAGTCCGCTCTGTATTTACATCCCTGCAAAGTGCTCCTCAATTATTCATCATGAGGAGAGTATGATCTGATACTGAGACTCTCTCACACACTATGGTCTAAAGCGGTAGAGATTTACTGTGGAAATTATCCATGTGGAGCCTTAAGTATCTCAGCAGTACTATGTAGCTCGTATATTACAGGCTGTATGGGGAATTATGTGTCTGTTCCTCACGGTATCAGTATCGCTGTGACAGGACCAGAGAAAAGATGCCCCTTCAGAGGTTTAAATCTTCATCAACACAACAGCAGTTACTCCGTAGACACATACTAACACACTTGCCCTCAGGCGACTTTCATAATAGTGCAATAAAACAGATTTAATGGAAGCATTAGAGCTAAATACATTTATCATATTATGCTCTGCAGTTTCTGTCTGTTGATCTGATTCATTTACAGTATGAAAGCCTCTTTGTGTGTCTAATTATATTCCTCAGGTTTAAGAAATGTCTTTGGATTGTTGCTTTTCTTTTCAAACGCCGGCCTTTACCTATTCTTGCATCTCAGCTGCAGTTTAACTTCAATAGCTTTTTAAATGCCATCTTATCATAGATCAAGCTCCTATGCTGATAAGTGGACTCAGCTATTAGTCATCCTCCAGACAGCAATAACCCATTTGCCCACTAGGTGTCACTTTCTATTAACGATGCCTGAAAGTGTTCATCCTGGAGAGTCATCACCGCTTCTGGAAAATGTGCCTCATTTCCCCACAACCGTCTCAAATAGCATAGTGTATTCCTTGTGCCCCTTTGCGTTACAGTGCTCTGCCTTATTGCAGCAGACAAAAAAGTTTGATGCTCATTGAAGGAGTCTATCAGACAGAACAGCTTTACAGCTTTGACCTTTATGCCTTTCCCCATTACATGCTGAATCAGGGGAGGAATGCTGAACTTCACCATCGGTTTGAAATTCTGCAAATGAGCCGTAGCGACACGGACCGATCCGGGCCAGAAAGAGGAGAAAGCACACAATGACTTTGGTGTGTTTCAGTTTGACACTGTTGTGGCTATCCAGAAGAGGGAGCCAGGCCTGTTTCTATGCTTGCCCCCTCTGTTATTTTACTGTTATTACAGCAACGTTGCAGCATTATTGCACTATGCTAGAACGGTATCCAGTCAGCCCCGGCCCTGGATAATTGACAGTGTAGTGCTTCAAGCCTCCGGACTGTTGACGATCAGTTGACACACTGACAAAGAAGAAAGTGTCTTTAATTAGGTCCTTTCACTGCTGAAACATTAAACACAGGCAACAATCATAGGGTTTCTGGACTTTTATGCACAACTAATGCCTTTGCAGTGCTATTAATCATAGTCTAAAGTCTGCTATTCACAATGGCACATATTCAGCTCTGGTCAATATAAATCTAATTTATAGCAAGGGGAGCTTTAGCTGAAAACACAAGGAAGGAAATAATCACAGAGAGAGTCCCTTGACTTTCAAATCATGTCTCCACTGACAAAATGATTTCCATTCCATCAACATCCAGCCGTGGATAAGTCCTGTTTTAGTTCCAGCCAGCTATAAATTCTCCCATAATAACAGCCGTCACACTATTGTTGAGAGGTTTGTCATCTTCCGACAGCCAGACTATCAGTCTAGCTGTTGGCCAGTGTTGAACTCCTGCCTGTGTGTGTGTGTGTTTATACATGTTTGTACATTATAGTGTGTGTTTGAGAGTGTGTACACAAGGTTTTGTTTGTTTCCCCCATGGCTTTTTCCATCAGCGGTGAGCTGCGGTGCTTCAGTAATCCCCTCGACGCTTGAGTGTAAAAGATGTGCTGTGATTTGTGAAGACGGGCGTCTCGTTCTCAGAACAGAGTGGTGTGAGAAAAAAAAGCATTAATAATGTTAACGATGTATCTTCTCTTGTCTTGCGAGTCGGCCCCACTAGAATATCAAACACCTGGAAAACACAGAGAGGCAGACTGTTAACTGGCCAGCTGTATACTGTAGCTTCTTTAACAATAAATGGTCTGAATGTTGCCAAATGGACCTGTTTATAGATTGAAAAGTATAATAGTAAAACAATTGTAAATTCATATTTTACAACCTTAAAAAAGATATGTATTATATGTACAATCCATATAACAAATCCATGTAAAAATATATTATTAAGATTCCAATAAACTTCATGATCCTTATAGGTATACTAGACAAATGTTATGACGAGGTTAATACATTGTTAACCTGTTACTGTAATACTCATGTTTACATACTACTGTAGTGAAGCCAATGCTGAAGTGCCTTAAACTAGCATTCTTTCTAACGGGGCGACTCCTCTGGTTGCTAAAAGAAGTCAGATTTTATATAAGTCTATGAGAAAATGAGCCTACTTCTCTCTTGATTTGTTACGTCAGTAAACATTGTAAACATTTCAAGTCTTCTTCAATACAGCATGATGTTCATTTAGTAAGTTATGGTCCCATTTAGAGTCAAATAGACCATAAAGCAGGGGATGCTTTAGGGCGTGGCTACCTTGTGATTAACAGGTCGCTACCACGGTGTTAGAATATTTTCTTGCCTCAGGCAGCCCTTTCCGATGGGGAACTGAACTTAAAGTGAAACTTAATTATACTCTCTTCAAAGCCACCAGACTCCGTTGACAAATACAGTCAGAAAATTGTCTAAATATAGCATACACTTAAACGGATATTGATTTTTTTAGGTAATCCTTTCTTTTACAAGGCTAAATATGTTAATGTGTGTGTCGACCGACTGACTACGGATAAGTACCTCATACCACCCCACTTCAAAACATCCAAACTATCCCTTTAACTAAATAAACAGATGTCCTGGAGCCAGATTTGGTTGTCCAGCTATTTAGGAGTGGACACCAAGCTAGAATTACAGTACGTGTCACCACTGTGTGTGTCAAGGAAAATGACATGATGAGATCCAGCGTCACTGAGTGTTAATAGTGGCTGAGGTGCTAACATATAGTTGTTAAATATCTTCACTTAGCTTCCACATGTGTCAGCCAGCAGTTTAAGACTGATGTCACACTACTTAGTGGACACTAGGAGATGTGAGCGTGGCCCTGATGTGTGAATAGTTTTTGACCAGCACATCTCATATAGGCTACATCAACGTAGACATTACACTTAATCATGTTCTGGTTTCAGTATATGACAGAGTACTACCGGCTTCTCTTTATAGTTCTGTACAGTTTTATCTGTCAGAAGCCAGAGTCAACATGGTGATGCCATTCTTCCGTCCTGCCTCTCCCTGCCTTTAAAGGAATACATAAGCATTTAGCTGGTGTTGTTGACTTGACTGCATATTAATCTGTCTATGTGCCCATGGGCTTATAAAGGATGCTTATTTAATCAGCCACCCACTCTTTGTGTTGTTGTATCATGTTGGCCTTTGAGAAGCCCCAGTGTTTGTCTTTATATAAGAATAATGTTAACAAATAGTGATGCACAATGTAGTGCTCAATGAATTGCATATATATTATAATATACCCTTTCACAATTCATGTTGAAATGGACACTAAAATGGATAGATGGCTAAATAACTGCCATATTATTGTAATGAAATCAATATAGTAAGGTCTGGCAAAAAATGTGGAATTGTGTCTGAACTTTGCTATTAAGAAAACATACTGGAGTGCGTGCCTAACTCTGTCTCTGCTTGTAAATTTCCTGTTGGAGTGATTGTAGAGATATACAGTACACACACACACTCACTCTCACTTCTGCAGCAGCAGCAGAGAGTTTGGAGTGGACTTATCGCGTTTCCTCTCAGGAAAAAGAGAGTCCTGGCTGATGTCAGTTCGGCCTTGGCCAAAGAAATGTCTGATAGTCGGGCTGAGCTGCAGGGATTTTCCTTTTTCCTAGATCAGATCGGATCCGCTATTGTGCTACGGCCGACTCCTACGCAAACCAGCATGGAAATAGAACAGGGCGATATCGTCTTTACTTTCCTCATCATTTTTACGAGGCGTGCCGTCATAAAAACTCCTCAACAAGACATCGTTTTTAAGATTCCAACACAGTCTAGCTGGCTTTGCACAGTATGTCTCTCTCCCTGTGTCTGTTTGCCAACATCACTCTTATTAATCACTTTTAATGCCACAACTTGCATTGATATTAATCAAAGCACCTTGCAAATTAATCATGTAACAATCAAGTAGCTAAAATATAATAAAAATGACCAGTGAAGTCTTGACGTGTAGCTGACTAGTTGTTGTTTTTTTTACCCATAATTTATTTTGCTCTGGCCTGTCGTCAGCTCGGCCGGTCAGGGCATCTGTTGAATATTCAGCGGCTACCCCAACAGTTGGATGTCAAGGGCATATCTGCACTTTGAATGTATTCGTCACGCTGCAGGCATCAACTTTCTCTGTGGCTGGCCGAAACTATACCAGCTGGAGTGTGTCACTGCGGCACAAACAGGGCGGACATCTTCTTTATTATGAGATTATGTCCCGTAGCGACCGGCTGCTTCCTTTTCAGATGTGATTAAATTAAGGCTTTATAGAACAATAACTTGCACAGCCTTAGCATCTTTGAAATAATAAGGATGATTTCATTTTAGGGCACTCACGAAGCTTCTACAGCGACTGTGGTGATATTATTTTTGACAGAAACAATGTGGTGGTTTTTGATTAATGTTGATGAAATAATAGTCAAGTCAATTTTATTCATACAGACCAATATCACATATCACAAATTTGCCCTCAAGGAGCTTTACAATCTGTACAGCATACGACTTCCTCTGCCCCAAGACCCTCGCTTCAGATAAGGAAAAACTCCCCAAAAGAAACCCCTTTAAAGCTGCAGTACGCAACTTTGAGCAAATATGATAAAAAGTTATTTTGATAAAACGGTCACTATATCCTGAGAGTAGTGCAGACAGAAACATCTGGTAGTGTACTGTTTAGTTGTAGAATGAGAAAGTTTGCTCCGGTCAGTCGGTGGTGCTTGGTTTTGCCTGGAATGTTTTCAACATGGCGGCCGGGTCACCACCTCATTCTGGATAAAATGTATAAACATTAGGGCTGTCAAAGCTAAAGCCATAATAACGCCATAATAATGCGTTAACGCAAATTTGAATTAACGCCACTAATTTCTTTAACGCAGTAACGCAATCGATCTTTCAAAGGTTGTATCGGGCTCAGTTTTAAAGCTAGCGTGAAGATATTGGCATCATGAAATTAGAAAACCTGAAGAAACCATTACGACCAACCATGTCATACTAGCTTGTCGCGAAAGAGGCTTCGCTCCAAACTTAAGCTAAATTTTAGCGAAGAAAAACTGGCATGGCCATTTTCAAAGAGGTCCCTTGACCTCTGACCTCCAGATATGTGAATGTACAGACGTAGGCAAAGTTGTTGGTAACGTTCCGTTAAAGAGAGAAAAACCCACAATGGTCACTGAAATAACTTGAAACTGACAAAAGTAATAATAAATAAAAATTTACTGAAAATTAACTAATGAAAATCAGACATTGTTTTTGAATTGTGGTTCAACAGAATCATTTTAAAAAACAAACTGATGAAACTGGCCTAGACAAAAATGATGGTAGCCCTAGAAAAGATGTAAAATAATTTGACCATAGGGACATATTAAACTAAGGTGTGTCCTGTAATTAGCATCACAGGTGTCTTCAAACTTGTAATCAGTCAGTCTGCCTATTTAAAGGGTGAAAAGTAGTCACTGTGCTGTTTGGTATCATGGTGTGTACCACACTGAACATGGACCACAGAAAGCTAAGGAGAGAGTTGTCTCAGGAGATTAGAAAGAACATTATAGACCTTCATGTTAAAGGTAAAGGCTATAAGACCATCTCCAAGCAGCTTGATGTTCCTGTGACTACAGCTGCACATATTATTCAGAAGTTTAAGGTCCATGGGACTGTAGCCAACCTCCCTGGACGTGGCCGCAAGAGGAAAATTGATGACATATTGAAGAGACGGATAATACGAATGTTAACCAAAGAGCCCAGAACAACTTCCAAAGAGATTAGAGGTGAACTCCAAGGTCAATTTACATCAGTGTCAGATCGCACCATCCGTCACTGTTTGAGCCAAAGTGGACTTAATGGAAGACAACCGAGGAGGACACCAAATCATAAAAAAGCGAGACTGGAATTTTCCAAAATGCATATTGACAAGCCACAAAGCTTCTGGGAGAATGTCCTTTGGACAGATGAGACAAAACTGGAGCTTTTTGGCAAGTCACATCAGCTCTATGTTCACAGACGAAGAGATGAAGCATCCAAAGAAAAGAACACTGTACCTAATGTGAAACATGGAGGAGGCTCGGTTATGTTATGGGGCTGCTTTGTTGCATCTGGCACAGGGTGTCTTGAATCTGTGCAGGGTACAATGAAATCTGATGACTATCAAGGCATTCTGGAGCGAAATGTGCTGCCCAGTGTCAGAAAGCTTGGTCTCAGTTGCAGGTCATGGGTCCTCAAACAGGATAATGACCCAAAACACAGCTAAAAACACCCAAGAATGGCTAAGAACAAAACATTGGACTATTCTGAAGTGGCCTTCTATGAGCCCGGATCTAAATCCTATTGAACATCTGTGGAAGGAGCTGAAACATGCAGTCTGGAGAAGGCACCCTTCAAACCTGAGACAGCTGGAGCAGTTTGCTCACGAGGAGTGGGCCAACATACCTGTCGACAGGTGCAGAAGTCTCATTGAGAGTTACAGAAATCACTTGATTGCAGTGATTGCCTCAAAAGGTTGTGCAACAAAATATTAAGTTAATGTTACCATCATTTTTGTCTAGGCCAGTTTCATTAGTTTGTTTTTTTAATTGATTCTGCTGAACCATAATTCAAAAACAATATCTGATTTTCATTAGTTCATTTTCAGTGAATTTTTATTTATTATTACTTTTGTCAGTTTCAAGTTATTTCAGTGACCATTGTGGGTTTTTCTCTCTTTAACAGAACGTTACCAACAACTTTGCCTACGTCTGTAAATGGGTTCTATGGGTACCCACGAGTCTCCTCTTTACAGACATGCCCACTTTATGATAATCACATGCAGTTTTGGGGCAAGTCATAGTCAAGTCAGTACACTGACACACTGACAGCTGTTGTTGCCTGTTGGGCTACGGTTTGCCATGTTATGATATGAGCATTTTTTTATGCTAAATGCAGTACCTGTGCAGACATACATTTGCATAAAGCAGCATATTTGTCCACTCCCATGTTAATAAGGGGTATTAAATACTTGACAAATCTACCTTTAAGGTACATTTTGAACAGATAGAAAATGTGTGATTAATTTGCGATTAATCACAATTAAATATTTTAATCGATTGTCAGTCCTAATCAAAATCTTGCTGTTTACCATTGAAATCTATCAGACACACATATATGGTTGATTACGCCTTTTAAATTGGTGTAAAACTTCTCTCACATGAAATTGTGGCAATACATGTTTGAATAAGTTTTATTTATCAGCCACACAGGATCATGAAAGATACTCCGTTGCACACCTGCTTAAATGTGATCAAAGCATTGATCATAGCGCCTGATTAGCATCTGCCTGTAGTGGCGTAGCTATTTGTGCATACCGAACTGTTGTCATTGTAACTGACTTTTTATATAGATTTATGACGATATATTTCAGTCTTGAGTATTTTACAGAGTTACACACAGGAGAATTGGATCTGTAACATTGGTCTGGACAGTAAGAGGAGTGTTTCTGTGCTTCGTTGGTCTTCTACAATCTGCTTGCCATCCATCAGTCTAATTCAGTTGTATTGTTACCAGAGAGCTGTATGCTGCTGCTGCTGCTGCTGCTGCTGTGCTTGGCAAGCAGCAAGGCTGTGAGCGTGTGCCTGCTGCTCCAGTCTGTGTGTCTTTAAGAGGAGGGGCCTGACATTTATATTAGTATTTCTGAGCTAGGCTATGGGAGGGTATAGGGGGGTGGGGGGGGGAGGGGTTGGAGGGGGGGACGTCGGGCTGTGGAATGAAGTTGAGAGCTGTGGAGGGTTCACACACAGCTGAGAGAGAGCAGACAGAGGACAGCACAGGCTGCCTCTCTCACACACATCCAAACGCTCAGAGAGACAAGAGAGCTGACCCAGAAGGAAGAGGAAGAAGCAGAGAGGAGGAGGAGGAGAAGAAGAGGAAGAGGGTGAGAGCGGCAGCATGGCCATGTACGAACCCGCCTACCTGCCTCCGAACGCAGACGAGCAGGACTTCATCCAGGCTTATGAAAACGTCAGAGAGAAGTATAAAGGTGAGAGCGTGCACTCCCATTACAGCGGTGACAGCTACTACACGTGATGATGGACGAGGTGTCTTTGCATGTTTGTAAGGGAGGACGGCTTTATTCATCTGTCTATTTATGATGTTATTGACTCTGCACAGGTGCACACGCGTGACTGTTTGCATATGCACCTTGGCGTGCCTTTGATCACGCCGGCTGCGGCAGCCGTGCACGCTGCATCTCTTGACTGCTGAGTGTTTTATTGATTGCCGCACATGTTCGCTGTCACTCTTTCACACTGCCTCTCTTGGTGTGTGTGCTGCTGCTGTGAGAGTCCGCCGGATTTACAGGAGCGCTTCACTTTGATATGTGACCGTAGCAACAAACCCGCTCCGCTGACCTCTGACCTCTGACCTCGGTGAGCCCTCAGAGAGGGGTTTAGTTGAAGTCCGAGCGCTGTGCCTGATTGTTATCCTGATAAGTCCAGTCACAACAGAGGACGTTAACAGGTGCTGCTGGGCAAACAGTGAAATTCATTAACACAGCGCAGGGAGCTCGTGCTTTCCTTCTCAAATATTCATCTGAATGAAACCCCCTTCATCCCTTTATCTGCTTGTCTGCAGCTAGGCATGCCTGCGCTGGATTATCTTACATACTTTACTTTTTTTGGTAATGTTCATGCGGTGCAGAAAAGAATGAGAGAGAGAGAGATGGCGATGTGAAAGATGAAGTGGAATCAGTTCCGACAGGTGAAAGTGAATCCCCATCCGTAGCAGAGCCAATCTACCCCAACACATCTCTGTACCCACTTTTCACTTTTCTCTTTGCCAGCAGCATCCTCCAGGAGCTTTCACTTCAAAGTTTAGTTTAGTTTTTATCTCACGTGTTAATATTCTCTCACCTTGCCTTCCGCTAGATGTTTTCCCTCCTGCTTGTTTCATCTGTTCCGTTCCAACAGATCATCAGGAAGAGGGAGAGCTCCTCTATAAATATTGCCCCAGTTTTCTTTTTTCCCTCCCTCTCTTTGGTTGAGAATCTGCCGACTGGGCTTGTGCTGAATCACTCTCGCTTATTTTCTGTGTATCAGCATGTTTGTCTTTGTCAGTGTGTCTATATGTGTGGACATCTCATATCTTTTTTTTTTTTTTTTTTTAAATCCTGCCCTGCGTTTAACATCTATAAACCATCAGTAGATTGATTTTAGACGTCAGTTTAATCACTGTAAACAAACAGCGCCGTTGCCAAACAGGCGTCTGCATTGTGTGTCATTGGGTTGGATTTTATAGGAAACTCACAGGACAAAGTGTAGATTGCTTTGTGACACAAAATAGGAGGAAGGTGCTGTTATCAAGTGCAAATAAAGCTAAAGGCTTCGGGATTTTGGCAGTCGTATTTGTTGAAAGAGTGAAATGGGAAGCTGACTTCCAACATGTATTCTAGAGTAAGGCAGTTAGCAACTGGGTTCATAGGAAATGTGGTCTTCAATTTGAGAAACTGGCTGCTAATCTTCTTGACCATAGTCTGACAAGTGTATCAATATTTATTGATAAAACATCAGAATGCATTTGCTAGAATTGTGCATACTTCTGTTTGTGAAAGTGTGTGTTTGTAGTGCTGTTTCTGTACCAGGAGGTAATGGGAAGCAGAAGTCGGCTCTGTGGCAGGTGTTTATGTTCCAGACGTTCTTCTGTGTTCCTTCCTCGACAGCGTCGGTGCTCCACCGAGGTCCTGCTCTCCTTATTAAGGCACACTGATGACAGCCAATCGGAGAGCTCACTGTACCTTTGACTTCTCTTTCTCAATTTTTAAAGATACTTTTTCTCATATATATTTTTGTTAAGCGTTTGGCATATGATGCAGAATCCCTTTAAATCACGACACATAACATCAGCTATATGGAACAATGTAGGAAGACTTGTAAACCTGTAAAACTTCTTCTTACTACTGGGACTCTGAGGGCATCATAGTTGCTGCAGTGGGGTTGTATAGGTTGCGTGTGTGGATAGATACCATATGCCTACTGATGTTTCATAATGGAAAGTATTTGACTCGTAAACATTCCCATGGTACCCAGCAGCACAAATGTCTCTGTGTTGCTCAGATACTCATCTACACTGTCCTAAATACCTGTCCTTGTCGCCACATACTGCCCTGGTTTAATCTTGACACCGAGGCAGATGATCAGTCCATTATTTTCCCCACCAAGAAATATATGTCCCACATACTGGCTCAGATACAAAGACTAATATTTGTTTGCAGTGTGAAGACTGGAGCAATCCATTTTATAATGAACACTCTTATGTTGCAGCTAGGGATGTCACGGTAACAGAAATCTAGTAGTCGATACCAATACCAGTGAATTTCCACGATTCTCGATACCAATTCGATACCACGGTACAAAAACAAAAAACAACAATAAATCCCCTGTACTGTAATTCAACACGCACTCTTTTATTAAAAACATTTGAACATCACAAAAAACAGAGGCATGTAGCCTTTAAGTAATAAATAAAAAGAATTGACCCATTTTGTTCATTTTGGCGTATCAGCGACATGTTATCAATCGATAGTCAGACAACGGACACTACATACTGACCGTGAACACATCTGGTCCGTCAGCTCAGAGTAGTAGGAGTAGGAGCAGAGGATTTATTGTTGAAGCGAAAAGCAATCGTACCTATTTGGCAATATTTCACGTTTAATCCCAACGCTATAAGGGAACATAACGTTAATGAGGTAATCGCCGCAAGGTGGATCATAGCCGGTGTGCACGGAGCAGCGGCGCCAGGTAGACCCCCGCAGCGGAGCCCCGCAGCAAAAGCTCTACTGGAGAGGCCAGACACACCGCCATCCGACGGTACAGATCAGAGTCAGTGCTCTGCACATGTTGACCATAATCTTTTCTTGTAAAATGTCTGGTGTAATCGGTAACACCGGTGTTGTCACAAGTTTATTAACCGGTGGGAAAATTTCCCTCACTGTCACATCCCTACCAATGACCATTACAGGCATCGTACGGTACCTTCGGTACTGTAGAAAAACAGTACCGTCACGTTTTTAGAATTTTGGTATCGACTTGGTACCGAAGTATCGGTTCTCGTGACATCCCTAGTTGCAGCCTTCAGATGACTACAGCCTCTCGACAGGCTACAACTACAAGGCGATATTATGTAAAACCTTTACTGGACGTTAGAAAGCTGTCTCATGATATCTTCAACATGCTGCCATGCAAAGAAATCATTTGCCTGTGTAATCACTGATGCCTTCTAGATACAGCACACAACTTCCAGGTGTGGATGTTTGCCTATCAGGATGCTATCAGCCTATTCTAACCTGTAGGGAAAGTGACCGTCCCCTCATTGGCATATTTGGTGTTTCTATATTTCCTTTCAATCCATTGCTGAACCCAAGCAAAGAGGATGTTACTACTTGTCCACCATTCCTCTGTGGTGTCACTGTGTTTATACATCTCTTCATATATATTTATCGAAACAATAAACGTTACAAGCATGTTTTGCTGACGGTTTTAGGCACAGTATCGGCGTGACTTTAAGGAAGGCAGTGTTGGTCTGTCGGTGGATGGGTTGGTGAGTTGGTGGGTGGGTTGGTTGGTGGGTGGGTGGGTTGGTCCATCACTTTGCTCTGGAGTGAAATATCTGAACAACTGTTGGATAGATTGCCATGAACTTGATGATCCCTGGACTTTTCCTTTAGCACCACCATGATGCTGAAATCTGTGATTCAGAGTGAAATGTCTCAGCAACCATTGGATGGATTACCATGAAATAAATGTCATTCAATATTCTATTATTATTAATTCATGACCAAAAACTCGCAAAACAATGACATCCCCATCAGCCTCAGCTGTACTTTGTGATTAGTGCTAAATAGCAAACGTTAAGATGACGAACATCAGCCTGTTAGCATTGTCATTGTGAGCATGTTAGCAGGCTGACGTTAGCATTTAGCTCAAAGTGCCGCTCTGCATAAGTACATCCTCACTTAACCTGCTAGCATGGCTTAGCTAGCCTAGCGCACTTTAGATTATTAGGCTACATTAGTATGCATACAATTGGGACATAATACTACTTATACATTATTATAACAATAATACTTCATCATAACATTATTGCACCTTGAACTTTGACCCTCTTGCTCATTTATCCGCTGCGCAGAGGATTGTGGGTCAGTATAGCCAGAAGAGCATGCTGGATTGCATACTGCATAATGCGAGCGGATGTAGTAGGACATCCTGGTATTCTTCCCATACTGAATTTGCCATACTACGCACTGGGACAGTGGGACATACTCACTTTTTTTCTGGCTTACTTAATAGTGGAAAATAAATATCATGTTGGATTTGATATCAAGAATATTTTCCAAATGGGTTAAAATGCATTAATAGTCAATCAGTCAGTCTGCTCTGTCTAATGTTACTTACTGCTGTCTCACTGTCTGCTCTAAATTGTAGCCGGCTGGACGGTAAAAGCCTGGCTGCCTTCCCACCGTCCTCTAATGCAATTTGTGCGAGCAGCTGAAGCCGACTTTGCCGGGCAGCCTGAGCGGGGGGATTGCCCTGTTCATGTCGGGTGGACTGCTGAGGGTGCACAGACACGGCTGGAATCCATATTTCCGCCCCGGTGTGTGTCCTGCAAGGCCCTGTCCTATGCCCCGCGAGGCTTAAAATAACCCCTAAATATAGCCGTGGCCATGTTGGCCGGCCAATTAAACGGTTATTTTTGGCAGGCTTGATTGTCTGCTAAGGGTAATTTAAATTCCAGTTTCTTCTTGGCTGAGGAAAACGTTTGTGAATTAATAAGCTAAGTCCAGCTTTTAGGTGCGTTAAAGAAACTGTAGTGTCTGACAAGAATATAAACCATCTTTATTTTTGCTACCGTGTTAATGGTTTTGGAAGGCGTCTATCATCACCATATAATTTTAGCCCGATACAGACCTACAGCGTAGCTCTCTTTATGAATGACTGCAGTATTTACAGTAGCCAATGTGTCATTGTGTGAGGTGAGAAGTGGCGTGGGAAGCGATTCGTCACACAGATTTGTGAATGAATGAACTCTTTAAAAAGCCCAGAGGCAACTGAGCGTGTATGTATGTATGTATGTGTGTGCTTAAGTAATGTATATTTTAAAACCTACCGTCCGGTGTGTGTCTGTTTAAAGCTGCTGAGTGTGTAAGAGTTGCCTGCAGGTTCCCATCACACATTTGGTGACTGGTCAGACCTTGGCGCTGATGCCAGTGAGGTGGTCTTTTCATTTCCTGTCTTGCTATGAAAAATGATTTATCAATTAGAAAAGTTATGTTTGGCTGCTGAGCAGTGACAGATATCTAAGAATTGAGGATCTTGTATTTCAGAGTCTTACGTACGTTGGCTGCCTGCCGCAGGTTGAGAAGTGTTAATAGAGAGGTCAGAGAGAACAATTGGGGAGCGCCACTGAGAAAAGCACTTACAACTAGAGGTGGATGCACTCAATCATGTTGTTGTGAGAGGCCAAGATATTTTACTTGTTACTCCCAAAAAGAGATGTTGTGGTTCAAATAAATGGATTCTCTTATCTAGTTTTTCTTTCAGTATGATGTCAAACACCCATTGCTCATCCTCTCTCTCTCTCTCTCCTACCACTTTGGCAGAATTCCTTTCATTACATGGCAGAGAGACTGATAATAATAATAACAGCAGGGCATTAACAACTTGGAGGTGAGAGTAATCTCTTACTGTACATCTAAACTGTCTCGTGGATGCATTGCATTTGGGTCTATGCCCTCTGCCTGAGGAGCAGAGAGTAGAGTTATCTCTGCCTACTAATGTGGTGGATTTGCATCTCCACTAACTGTCAGGTAATGTCCAAGCTATAATTTTTCATCCATCTACAAGAAGCTAAACATGACTGAGTCTACAGCCATGCTGGTGGCTCTTTGCAACGAGGCGAGTGTGTGTGAGAGAGACAAACGCAACATTTCTGACGAAATAACGTCACAATTGATAAGATGACAGACATCCTTGTATTCATAATAGTGGATAGACAGCAGTTCCTGTAGCAGGTTTTATGATTTGATCAGTTTGGATGACTCGCGCAGCCTCAGTCTGCCGTCCCAGTGCTCAGCACGAGAGACAGATAGGCCTGTACAGATATGCAGCGACAGCGCACAGGGAGCAAGATGACTGAATATTTATTCATTAAAAAAAACAGAAGGTAACATGGCACTTAAATGCATTTAATTTGGTTTAATTTTGACAGATAGTATTGTATATGTTGTATGCAATTTAAGCAATAAAAATGTAGATTTTTCTAAAAAAGGAAACCAATTAGTTGTTCAGTCTTATTTTATCTTTTGTATAGTCTATTTACTATTGCTCCTTAATAAAGCAAAAGTATTTCTAATCCGATTAATTGATGGAATAATCTGTAGAATACTCCATTACTAAAATAATCGATAGCTGCAGCCCTAATTTAGTCCGACTGAACAACGGATCATCGTTGTAGCTACCGTAACTGAAAAATACAGCTTAAGAACAAAATGTGTCGCACATAACAAAACTTTAAGGACCCTAAATAAATATGACTGTTAGACATTGACTTTATTACTGCCAGTAAAATCAATGAAACTTGTGCAGCTTATTTTCCTTCTCCCACTGCAGTAAGCCTGGAGCCCACTCTGGCCACTACTACTACAAACACAAAGTGCTGAATTCATATTGAGGTCAGCTATACACGGACGCCAGCGCCAGGTGAAACGCTCATGGAAAGTAGGCCGTTGGTACAAAACCTGTGGATTTGGCGTGTGTGTATGTCTTTATACATTTCCAGGACATTTTAGGTGCCCTTTTTAGAGCTGAAGCTGCCAGTTACCCACCGTGCAAACCAAACAGGAGAATCCCTGTAATGGAACTTTTCTGTTAAATATACCAACTGAAATGAAGCGCTACATTGAGCTCGTGCAGGGTGTGTTTCTGGATCACAAAGTGCTTAGCTTTGTCCCCTTTTTTTTTTTTTAGTCATTTTATATTTTTTCATGTGTGTCAGCATCCTGCTGCCTGGGATAGATCAGCGCTGACACATAGCTCAGGTCAAAGGTCACTGTGGGGCAGGGCTTGATAAGCGTCACTATGCTGGGATCCTTTTATGGGAGAGAGAGAGGAGCTCCGGAGGGATGCTCCCCCAATCTGTCTGCCTTCCTGTCAAACATTGAGCAATTTTACAGAAGAGAAGCTGCAGTTCCTTTATGCCTGAACCTCTGGTGTTTTATGACTGTTAGTTTGGAGAGAGAGAGACAGAAAGGAGGTGAATAAAAGGAAGGAATGGAGAACATGTACAAGAGACAGGGAGTGAGGTTGGATGCTGTGATGTACACTAAGGGCATTTTCATATTAGGTACGAGTACAATCCCCCCCCTCTCCACTCTCCCCCTGCTCAGCTTTCACATTAGTAAAGTTGTTCCGTACCCGAGTACACTGACCTCCAAATAAAGTGGTGTAGATAAGCCGGCTAAACTATTGGTTTGTTTTCAACACTTTTGTTTCTTGGAAAAGGAAAAGGAAAAAGGAAGACAGATAAAGCATGACGAATGTAGGTCAAAATTTTGCATCATAGTACACATTTTGGGAGCTTGAGAATTTCAATGTGCTGACAAACTTTCTTTTACTTTCGTGTGCTGTTTTTAGTCCTGCATCTGTACCCAGCTGGGGTTAAATGTGCACACTATCCACCACCTTTTGCTTTCGTTTCTTGCTTCGTACAATGTATTCATAACAATAGAAAATTATGGCTAAAACTACAAAATTAAGTTATAATAAACTTTAATTTTTACTTTGTCCTAACCAGCACTTTCCCGATATCACAAGTTACAGGATTTCTTGGCACAGAAGTTCAAACAGTTTTACAAGAGGCAAGATCTTTATATCGTTTTAACGATAAAACATACAAACTGAAATTCACCCACTCACTTAGATACACCTTCATTTTCAACCTTCACAAGCTAATATGATGCTAATGTATACAGACCTCACACACACGCAGTTAAACCCATTTAAACTCCACCTGTCAGAGTCGTGCTGCTGCCTGAATACAGTATGACATTGCTGAGTCAGACAGATGTGTGTCCGCTGTCTCACTGCGGAACGCTGCGCAGCAGTCCTGTAGACGGTGATGTCCGCTACCGACGCTACTCATGATCCCATTTAATCTGACATCTTGTTTGCTTTGGAACTGCGAAATCACTGCTTAACTAGCAGATTGAGTGGCAGCTGTCAGTTCATTACGCCGTCATGCATCACATCGGAGCACCAAACCTTTCAGTTAGTTTGCAGTGTGCCAGGGTTGGACTCGTGCCTTGAGCCTTACTGCTGCTCTTTTTTAACAGAAACCAGGAGCCCTGTGGAGTCTCTCCCTGATTTTTACAAGGGCTGAAACACATGGCTTTGTGGCTTGAGAGGGAAAAAAAAAAGAGTGTGGAAAACACATTTGTGTGGAAAATACTGAGGTTCTAACACCTGGGTTGTGTATGACACAAAGACTCTCTGTGTCTCCACTGCTTTGTGCTCTGGCGCTTTATTAAGTCCAGTATTAGTCTGAGATCGTAGCTTCAAGGCTCCAATGAGCTAAGAAAAAAGTTAACGGGGAAAAACAAAAACATTCCATTGTACTACAGCGTAATACACACACTCACATACACACACACTCACATGCATACCATTGCGGCATCATACTACTGTAGATGGAAAGGTCCTTTAAAAAGCAGAGGAGTCACCACCTCCAAAGCCTCTGAGAACATTCCCTCCCCCTCATTTCCCAACCCTCCCCCCTCTCAAATGATCTTTACAACTGGACTGAAGCGCCTGCATACAGTATGTGTGCATCAAAACAACTGTGTATGTTTGAGAGAGAAACCGAGGTAGATAAGGTGATGAAGTAAGGTTTATACAGTATGTGTCAACCAAAAAGGCAAAGTAATGCCTGTGTACTTGGACATTTTAAAGGAACAGTTCGAGAGTTAGGTGAGAAGATTGATACTCAAATTAGAGCCAGCAGGTGTTTATATTAGCTTTGCATAAAGACTGTAAGCAGGAAGAAACCGCTAGCCTGCCTCTGTCCTAAGTTTAAAAAAAAAAAATCTCCCAACCAGCACCTTTAAGCTCACTTATTAACACGTTATATCTCCTTTGTTTCTCTACTGGTTGCCTGGCAACCTCACAGTGATGACAAGGCTCCAGGAACTAACTGCACCCGACCATGAAAGAGTCCTGCACATAACTTCTCGTAAAACCATACTTGTTTTTGTTTATAGATTCAACACATGATAAATATTGGGTTAATTAGTAAAATATAGAGGTATTGGTATTTTTTAAATGTAGGCGATTATGCTATGCTAAGCTAATCACCTACTTGATTTGGTTTCATAGGCTCTTTACCCAGACGTGCTATCAAACTTCAAGAGTGAATAAATGTATTTCCCAAAATAAAATCAAACTATTCTTTAATAGAAAGTCCATACATGCAGGGTTTTTTTCTGAACTTTGTAGAGTGTTTGTTATGGTTTACCATTTTATTTTTATGACATTTACCTACCTGTTTGCATTTCTGACATTGTGTAAATTAGTTTTTTGCACCTTATTGAATCTTTTTGTTTATATTTAGTTTTATTTGTATTCTGTAGTTTCACTCTTTCCTACTTTCTACAGCAACTGCTGCACACAACAACAACCTCAGGATAAATACAGCTCTAACTTTACACAGAGAGTTCATCTTAACACTCTTTCTTGCATGTAGTTGATGGTGAGTTTACACAAGTCTTCCAGGTGTAAAAATCCTTCTATCTAAATTTAAGTATTGGAATGTCTTAAACCGAGTCACTGCAGGTGCTATTTTCACCGCACAGTGACAGGTGTTTGGCCTTTATCCTGAGACTGCCCCTTTTTGAATTTGGGAATGAGGGATTGAAAAGGCATGTTTGATCTCAAACAAAAGCTGTTTTGCCGACATTTCCTTTATTCAAAAGTGTTCAAATTGACCTTGAATTTAGTTCTGCTCCATGCCCTTATTTTGGAAATGCTGGCAGAGAGTAGAGCGTGCCGGTTACATTTTTTAACGGAAGGCCCTGAATCCGCCTCGCCACTGCAGACACCGACCGATTTACATAGACAGCTTGATAGAAAGCAGACAAATAAGGACACAATACTGTGACAGCTGACGGTGTGCGAGCTGCTTGACATACTCTTACAGTAATTGAAGTACCATCTGTTCCACTGGGGTTTGAATTAATAGAAATCTCTGTGTCCGCTGTGAAGGAGGACTCTGTTGAGGGAAGACAAGAACTTTTTGATAGCTGGAGTAATTTTATTCAGGTTGAATACTGTCCAGATTCTGGGAGCCGGAGCAAGTGGAAACATTTCTACTGTATTGCCAACGGTACTTAAATAGACTTTAGGGTTATTACATTCAAAGTGAGTAATAATGGA
Organism: Sebastes umbrosus; assembly: GCF_015220745.1. NCBI lineage: Eukaryota > Metazoa > Chordata > Actinopteri > Perciformes > Sebastidae > Sebastes > Sebastes umbrosus. The sequence continues at coordinate 30,862,462 of NC_051279.1, forward strand.
AACACCCCCTCTCACATGATATGATGAGTGTATTACCAGGTAGTGATGTATGAGAGCGTCGGCCTATTTCTCAGTCGGCCCTGTCCTTTCCTGACACTGACAGGGAACGAGTTTATTGCTGGTCGGTGGTATTCAGGGCGACTGGAGCCGGCCGGTGTGACAGTCGCCACCACACAGGCCAGGAATGTCACGGCAGGTCACCCCACACAGCTGACAACGGGGGGAATGTGCCCCACGTGCACACAAAAAACACACTGACATTTGACATGAAGTTTCTCTCACACACACACACACACACACACACACATACCCCGTCGGGGACTACAAACATGCCTCAAGGAATAACTTGTTACATTCTACTCTGTTAGCGGATCACTTAATCTCTTTCGGTCGGAGATACCAAAGACGGAGGAGTAAAGCTTGTTAGCAGCTCCAAATACCTTCCACAGGCGTATTCTCCTCGGCTTTGACAGAACACGCGGTTAGTTAGAAACTACCCTAAATGGTGTGGCCGGCTCCACGGTTTCACCAAAAAGGGTTGAAGAAGCTGGCGTTACATAAAAGGCACGATTTGTTTCATAGATAAAGCAGCTTGTGAGATGATAGGCTGCTGTGGAACTACTGTAAACAGCTCCTCTGGTGCGTTTGTGTGTCTCTGAGGGGTGTGTCAGCTCTCCCTGCGACAACGGGTCAAACGACAACCCCTGGAAAAAAAAAGCTGCCTGTTGTTTGTTATCTCAAAGTTCAAATCGGTGCTAATCCTGGCCTTCCTGTAGTGCTGTAGCTGCACTCTGACACAGTCCAACTCTGTTGTGTCGGGAAATAAAGCATTGGCCGGGCTCCAGTCGCTGCCCAGCGACCTTTCATCTGGTCAATGTTGTGTTTGAAAAGTGCATTTGCGTGGAATGAAACCAGTGTGTAATAGTTTAACTTTCTCACACACAAGTTATTACAGCTGTTAACACAGTTAAGGCCGTACGCACTTGATGTGTTGCAGAACCGTGGAAGCTTACATGAGGGGGGGGGGGGGGTGGAATGCCGTGACCTCCGGTATACATCGTTCATCTTTAGACTTTACATTAATTCCATGAATTCACAGCGTAAGGCCAGGAGAGATGGTATCACAGTACATTTACTCACTCCGTTGACGTGTATACTATACTTAATGTTGTGCCATGGGCAACGTTGCACCACTGAACTACTGCTGTAATGATTTCCAACTGTGCAGTATATCACATGTAGGCACATGCAGGTTTCTAATAACCCATAGAGTTTACTGAGTGTTTTACAGGCAGACATAAAAGCAATAAATACACCGAATATACACTAAGAACTTCTACTTCGACCAGACCAAATATTTAATTCTTAAAGGTAGGGACGGTAGTGTTGTTGAAATACATCTTTTGTTATATTTGTTGAAGTTCTCATTCCATCCCGACAGCGATCAATAAACCAAATGCTCTGACCAAAAAAACATCCAGTATCTGTGGCTTTTGCAGAACTATGTTAAGCCTGTTAAAAAATGTAATTCGGCCCGAATGTAATGATTGGACTCAGTTTTTCAGTTGGATAATTTTTTTTAAATCTAGCATACTCTTGCTGGTTTCTCGTCATTACTGACTCTAGCTTTAACAATGGTTAAAGTTTTTAATAAAAAGTGACAGTTGAAAGTGCCATAATTCTCTTCTAGTCATGAGTCTAGATGCAGTGGGGCAACCTCCGGGTCTGAAAAGTGAAGCCAATGCTGAAGTGCCTTAAAGTTGCATTCTTTCTACTATCCAGCAGAGGGCGACTCCTCTGGTTGCAAAAAGAAGTCAGATTGTATAGAAGTCTTTGAGAAAAGGAGCCTACTTCTCACTTGATTTATTACCTCAGTAAACATTGTAAACGTGAGTTTATGGTCTCAAACACTAGTTTCAAGTCTTCTTCAATACAGCATGATGTGCATTTAGTAAATTATGGTCCCATTTAGAGTCAAATAGACCCTAACCCAGGGGATGCTTTAGGGCGGGGCTACCTTGGGATTGACAGGTCGTTACCACGCCGTTGTCCGGTCTGGGAGTTTTCCGTTTTCGTCTTACAACTTTAACCCTTTCACAGTGTGTTTTTAGTTCATGAAAGTTAATTCTAACCTTTTTGGTCGCCTGAAAATGTCTTATTCAGCGTTCGGTTGTCCACCCTCTCGTGTTGCTTCTGGTTTAAAAAAAAAAAAAACTGGATGGCGACGGCAAAAAAAACTGCAGTCCACAAACCATTGGGTGACATCACGGTGACTACGTCCACTTCTTACATACAGTCTATGATCTAGAATCTAGACTAAGAAAGCCCTAACGTCTGCTGAATTGTGCTATAGCGAGATCTGAGATGTAGTCAGTGACCTAACTTTGTTGTGTGACTTACAGTAGCAGGCAGTTGACTGCAAGAGCCAGTGTTGGAATAGAGACACCTTGGTGTTAATTTTGGGAAAGATGAAATGTCTCTGGAAGAATCGATGTAAATCTGTGAGACATGTCGGAAGAGTCCCACCATCCATCCTGGGATCAGAGCATAGCAGCCAGTAGCCAGGGCGGCGCCTCCGGTAGAATCTCCCTGTCACGCATAACGGAGACAGAAAAAGATGATGAGGCACTCGGAGAGTGTGGGAGAGAAGGAAGACAGGAAGTAGGGAGACAGAGGGCTGAAATGAAACTGAGACAAGTAAGGGAATCTAAGCAGAAAAGTAAGAGGAGGAGTACCAATGAGCGTTGATCACTTAGCACTGATCAGGCATGTGGTTGGTTTCACACTCACCAGCAGTTTGATTAGATGAAGGGACATGTGTAAGGTGAGATGGGAGGCATGTTCTCACGCTGGGCCTCTTGGCTCCTGCTGGACACGGTTTATGTTTGGCTTAAAAAACTGTCTCTGCCAATGACATGATACCTAGACACACAAATCGTACTGTGTATGTATATACTACAGCTGAAATAAATCATTGACAGAAAATTACTATTATAAAAACTATTTTGATGATCAATTAATCATTTAAAGGGGACATATCATGCTCATTTTCAGGTTCATATTTGTATTTTGGGTTTCTACTAGAACATGTTTACATTCTTAATGTAATAAAAAAACACATTATTTTTCTCATACAGTCTGTCTGAATATACCTGTATTCACCCTCTGTCTGGAAAGCTTTGAAACATTTTAGCGCCTGTCTCTTTAAGACCCCCTCCTGAAAAAGCCTAGTCTGCTTTATATGGTGCACCTTAGCAAAGGTAGTTCTCAAGCCGTGGGTGGAGATGCTCAAGATGGGGGGGCGGTATATTCTAATGAGCCTGCATGTGACATAGGAAGGGGAGCCAAATCTGAATGGCTTGTTGAATCACATGTTTTCTGATATAGACAGCCCACAAAATACTGACTGGGTTGTCTTATTTCACAGTTTGAGGTGTTGGTAGGCACTCCAGATACCCCAACGTATGTACACAAGCACTGAACAAGTGAGTTTTGCGTGATATGTCCCCTTTAAGTATGATTTTAAGCAAAGAAATCACTGGTTGCAGCTTCTCAAATGGGAATATTTTTCTGGTTTTCTTAGTCCTCTATGGTAATAAACTGAATTGGAGCTGCAATTGACAACTAATTTAATTATAACCTCCTCCAAGACAGAAGGCCTAGGAAGGAGGTTATGTTTTCACCGGCTTTGGTTTGTTGGTTTGTCTGTTTGGAGGATTACTCCAAAAGTCCGCGATGGATTTGAATGAAATTTTCTGGAGGGGTGAGGTGTGGCACAATGAACAATCCATTCGATTTTGGTGGCGATCCGGCGACGTACATGAAACCTGCCTTGGCGGAGGTCTGCGCTCTCCGAGTGCACTTCTAGTCTGACAATTATTTTCTCTATTAATCGATTAATTGTTTAATCAATACAATGCTTAAAAGTAAGGAAAAACGGCCGTCAAAAACATTTTTACGCCCATCACAATCTTCTAGAGTCCAACATCTTTAAATTTGTTGTTGTGTCACCAACAGTCCAAAACCCAGAGATTCACTGCCATATATGACAAAGAAAAGCATCAAATCTTCACATATGAGAAGCTGGAGCCAGCAATGGTTTGGCATTTTTACTTGAAAAATGACTGAAACAATTAATTGATTATCAAAATAGTTGATGATTAATTGTGTTCCAATCAACTGTTCAATCAAACAACTAACTGGTGCAATTTGAATTTCTTTGATTTTTAATTATTTGTTGGACAAAACGAGACATTTGAAGACTTGTGCTATAGCGCGTTTTACTGACATTTTCAGTTAAACAGTTTCATAGTCAGTTAATACTGATAATAATCAATAGTTGCAGCTGGAGTATATACCCTTTGGTCACATATTATGACTTTGCCAATGTATCTGCTAATATTGCCTTTATTTAAAATATTTGATAAAAAGCTGTCAGTGTACTGACTTGACTATGACTTACCCAAAACTGCATGTGATTATCATAAAGTGGGCATGTCTGTAAAGGGGAGACTCGTGGGTACCCATAGAACCCATTTACATTCACATATCTGGAGGTCAGAGGTCAAGGGACCCCTTTGAAAATGGCCATGCCAGTTTTTCCTCACCAAAACTTTGCCTAAGTTTGGAGCGTTATTTAGCCTCCTTCGCGAAAAGCTAGTACGACATGGTTGGTACCGATGGATTCATTAGGTTTTCTATTTTCATATGATTCACTCTAGCTTTAAAACTGAGCCCGCTACAACCTCAGAAAGATCAAAAAGATCGAATGCGTCGATACATTAAAGAAATTAGTGGCATTAAAACTAATTTGTGTTAACACGTTATTATCACGTTAACTTTTACAGCCCTAATAAAAATATATTGATGTAGGAATATGTAATAAAACTGATAAAAAGTTCCCTTTATCTATCGTTTGACTCACTTTCACTTTTACCTTCGGTGTGATGGAACACTCTGCGGTATCTATGCCCGTGAGCCACCTCTTATTTGACTCTCTTCCCAGAAACAGTGTGAGTTTCAGTGCCTGCCTCTTAGCTAATCCTGTCATCTTCCCATGCTGTGCCTGTAACAGTAAACTAAACACCAGTGGCGTGCTCCACCAGTAAAATCTGACTGGTTTGAATGGTGATGAGAGCCCGCAGCAGCATTGCCACTCTTTTTTCCATCCAGCTGTTGGGTTTGTTTTACACACACGCTGCCAGCTCCATGTACTTTCCCTTAAGGCCCACGGGAGGCATCGCTTGGCAGAGACGGTGTTTCCAGCTTTATGTGAGCATCCAGCTTGCAGGTCCCTGTCTCTCCTCCCTGTAGAGGCACAGCGGGTTGAGTGAGCGTCTGATGAAAGGAAGCGTGGTCCATTTATTAAGTATGCATATTACTAAGTGTACTATCCATAATTGATGGATTTTCCTCTGTAAGTTTTTACTACTCTAACATCTACCGCTGCTCTTGGCGATTTGAATAAGACATTATGAAGCATTTATTTTTCAAACACTGTTCATGAACTTTTTTTCACTGTACGGCCTAGAAAGGATCATAATATTGAGTTTGCTGTCAGCTCCTCTCACTTCTCCTCATGCCGGTTGAGCTTATTTGGGCTTGACAGGGTAAGCACAGCCCCTAGTGGATCATTGTCCTCATAACAACAGACCTGACAATCAAAAAGGCAGAGGAATGGACTTTTAAGGAAAGCTCTGAGCTGATATCCAGGACATCCAGCTGAAGTAGATGACTATTATTTCATAGCAGGTACCTCTGAGATCATCTTTTCATCAAAGCGTGGATTAGCCACCTCTCCCTCAGTAGCTGAGTCTATATAAAGGTGGAATGACAGCATCTCTCCAGTGATGGTGTTGGTCCGGCTCCAGCCAACTGATTGTGAGTCAGAGCGTGGGTGGGGGGACCTTCGGGGGCCTCAGCTTACTCCTTGCTCACTGCAGAAAACTGTAAATCACACGCTCCCTTCTTCTCCCTTCTGCAAATAGGATGTGACTTGGAGCAGAAAACTTCCAGTGTCCGCCTCTCCGCTGTAATTTAGCCAGATCTCAAAACGGGAGCGACCTCACACAACTTGAAGGCCCCCATGGGACTTGGTCTCAGGTCTTTAAGGGTGGAGCATGGGCGGAAACTTAAAGGGGTCATTTGCTGCGTGACTCGTTTTCCCCTCCGTCTCAATTCCCAGAATGCCTCACCAGCTTTGCTTGTACTGTATCAGTGGAAAATCATTTCCCTGTCGAGGTTTTAACAGCTGCATCTTTGCCTGTCAACATTCATTTTCAGGTTGTATATACGTACAACACATGGAAGTGTTAAAAATGATCATTTAATAAACTATGAGATGGTTTTAAGTAAATTCAATGCAAGCTGAAACAACAATATTTAACAAAATAGTGCTTTCCCTTCACAGTACACCACCTCCCTGACTGACAGGCTGTGATCCGTTGTATTCAGTCCATTGGCTTAGTTCTTCTATCAGAGGCTAACACAGGGACGGTCTCTCTCGGTGCTGAGGCTGGTCTCCTGCTGACCGCCGCCCGGGGCTCTAAGCCGGTACATTGGGCCGGAGATTTGAGTGGCTGGGTGACCTCAGACAGAAGGAATGTTTTGTCTGGATGTCCACAGCGGGGCTACCGGTCTGATGTAGACAGAGCAGAGGGGCTGTGTGAGCCAGCAGGACTATGAAACACTCGTAGGTGAAGAGTATCAGAAAGAAGGGTTAGTGTAGTAGATCTGTGCAGAACAATAACAGCAGGGGTCTGAAACCTTTCTTCCTCTGAGATCTAATTCGACAAAATTAAAGTGGCCAAGAGCTACTCATAGCACCAAGTTGTACATCGCCAATAGCAGACATCATTTCTCTCTTACTTTTATGGTCCTTTAATAACATTTCAGCCACCGCAGTCATTGCCTTTATTACAATCTGCCCGTAGGCAAAGGGCTTTTTGTGTTTAGTTAGCAATAAACGAAGCCTCTGTTGCTGCATTGGCCTTCTTCATCAGTTTGGTAAAAAGAGACTGTTGTCTTTTAAGATGAAGATTTGATTTGAGTTTTACTGCTACACAGCACGAAATGACCGGTTTATGTGCTAGGGTTTGATTTGGTTTTTGATAATTATTAATGACTGACAATTAAAAGTGTCTGCCAGGCCTTTGCTCTGCAACCAAATCAAACCGAGTCATCGCCAATTTGATTTTCAATACTCTGCCACTGGAGCATCCCATGGTCTACATCACCTTTGGAGTTCTACATTTGTGGTTTCTTAACAAAATGCATTGCAAAGCCGTTTTTTTTAAAGAATTAGAGTCTTCTTGTGCACTGCCTTTGTTGGCACACAATGGCGCCTCAATGCAAGGCTTACCAGGGCTGAAGTCCCAGGCCCCGAGTACCAGGGGCCTCAGGAGCCACAAGCTTAAAAAAATTTAATATCAGGGGTTTCCCTCTCATTATACGGCTGGACGAGCCGACGAATGGCACCGCACGACACAGGGAGGGAGGTTATAGGCTATATAGGCTAACATTATTTACTTATTTCTGAATTGATTTACAGAAGCCAGGAGAATTTAATGTTCAGACGAAGGCTGTGGTATGTGTAAATAATAAAATAATTATTTAACTACATGTATTTTGTTTCTAAGCTATTTTGGGTGTTATCTTTAGTAATAATGATGATCCAAAAATATGTAAAATTGCGTAGTTTTTGGGTCAAAAACCCAAATTTATAGTGATTCTTTGCCAGTGATGTTTGCAGGGTTTTGATTGAAAAGACTAATCTTCTCATGTTGACGCTGTGCACACAGACCTACTGGCTTTGTCTTATCTTTCATATTCTGCTGTGGCATATTGTGAAGGAGGGAAAGAGCCTCCAAAAACGTCTGTAGCCTCCTGGCCTCAAGTAATATTAAGGCGCCTCTGTTGGCGCATTGCATTTCTTGGCACATTACCGCCACCGTTGATCAGTGGAATAGCGTGAAACCATTAACAGGACTATATATCATGTCACAAGTATACATGTATCCGTGCATGAGATACTAACTCAGATACCCACTCTTTTTTTTTTAACTTCTTTTTATTTCCTTTCAACAGGTACAGTCGTACAGCACAATCACATGTTTTGACATGACATTACAGGGTCATAAGTGTCCTTAGGAGGCAGTCCGTGAGCTTCGGCATCCCCACAATGTCCATACATTATTCCATCAAGTAGGAATGAGTAATATTTTTTGTCCAGAAAATACATAAATGCACAGGGAGGAAAAATAACACGTTTATTTATACTTATATTAGGAGAGAAGAGAAGATAATTATAGAAAAGGAATTGAAAAAGAATATATAAATAGATAAATAAATTAAAATTAAATTAAAATGAGAGATAAAGTTAGAAAATAGAAATAAAACAATAGAATAGGAATAATAATAAACAGAAATGAATACAAAAATAAATAGGGAAAAATAAAAAAATAAAAATAATAATAATAAATAAAAAAATAAAAAATAAAAAAAAGTAAAGTTTTAATAAATCACAACGAAAAAAAAAAAATCCCAACATAAATGAATAGAAGAATAAAAAATAAAAATCCCCAAGTTGTTACATATTCATTTAGTTCACATCAATTAAGAAAAATTAAGTTATTAGGGATCACTTAGTTAAAAATACATCTGTTTTTAGTTGTAACCTTGCAGTGATGTTTTCCATGTAGTAAACCTCTTTAAGATATCCACTCTTAATAACATCGCTCCATAGTTCTACTAGGGGTCAAAAATTCCACATGGTGCATTTTCAGTATATAGGACTTTGGTCACATTATAACTAATGGTTATATAGCTGCTTTTTTCCTATTAGTTTTCACTTTTTGGTAAATAAAACACATAATGTCAAGTAACTCCACACACACACACACACACACACACACACACACACACACACACACACACACACTATTAGCTCTGTTTGTCTGACACGTCTGAAAAAGGTAATAAAGTGAAGGACAGGCAGGATAGTAATCCAGCTGGCTCTGCTCTGCAGTGATACACTCATTACCAATGCAAGTGGGGTTGAGAGAAGATTCCCATAGCAGGCCTTAACAAATAAACCTCAGCTATTTACAGTCTGTCCGGCTGCTAATAAACTCTTGTGTAGATTGGCAGATTCCTTACAAGCTGCACAGAAGCGAATAACTGAGGCTCAGCCGGGGCCTATCATGACAAAAGGCCTGCCCCTCATAACTCTCATTCCTCACAAGACTCAGGTTATGAAACGCTGCTAGTGGCTGAAAGATTCATCCCTGTAACCTCGAGCAGATGGAGAGTTAGCGTTTGACATTGTAAGCTGTGTTTGTTGCAGTATGTAACCATATGAGCATCTGCAGGCCTATGGTTTGTTTTACATCTCTGTAAACCATTTGAAAAGGATGACGGAGGACAGCGCCGGCACATTCCAAATGTGAAACACGGGGTTAAAAGTGAAACAGGGATTGAAGAAAAACCTTATATACTGAAGCACATGTTGCCATGTTAGAGTGAGGTAGTTTAGTGTTAGCCAAACTACGTATTCCTTACCACAATGACAATATTTCTCAATATCTTCTTCAGTCTTTTTACTTATTATGTAATTAATCTGCAACAAATACATATGACCAAATTCTGCCACCAGACCTCCTTCTGGCTCTGCATCAGACACGGCTTACTCACAGCTTTTATATTGCATCCAGCAATTACTGGTAAGTCCCACTATTAGATTTCCAGTCTTCCCTCTAAGCGAGGAATTTACTCCTGCAATTAGAGGCATTATCTGTGATTGAATATCCAGCTGCAGGCGGTGTATTAATGCGGATGGTGTTGGCAAAATCTGCCACGGAACAGCAGAATCAGTTAATTACTAAACAAATAAACATGAGTCATGTCGGCAAATAAAACACACAAACACATATTGCTTGTTTCCTGATTCAATAAGAGAGTAATTGTCCCCCTTTCAGGTGACGTAATGCTCACTGAGATTTGTATTCTGACTAAAGGCACACGCAGTATCTACGTAAGCTTAGTGTCACATGGCGGTGTAGATGTTTCACACACTTGTGTTCCATGGTATGTTTTTTAATATTCTTGTAAATATGTGCAGTGTAAAATGGCACATTTTTTGATGCAGTTTTAGTGTTTTGACAAAAATCTCCTGGGTGAAGATATTGGAGGTTTACAGCCAACATCAATTTTTTGCTCATTTTTACCAATAGCAACACGAAAAAGACAGCTAAGTGAAAGTAAGGTCAGCGTTACATCCACATTTCTTGATAACATTACAGTAACTTTAGCTTAAATGAGCTAAATGTCAGCGTGCTGTCCTGCCTGTTTTCGTGGCAGCTGCTTTGTTGCCTTTCTTGTTTCATTTTCAGAGGGATGGTGGATGAATTTAGTCCCTAAATCTATTACTTCCTCCTTCCAAGAACCGGTAACGTTAGCTAACACTGCTGGTAGAGACGTACGTCAGATCCTGCTGACCAGGTAGATCAATCTCTGAAGAAGTAATAGTTATGGGTGGCTGTGTTACCAGTCAGGAGCATGCAATGGTGATTGTGCAGATGCATGCAGGTTGTTGGTTAAGACTGCACTGAAACAGTAATAAGTTATCATGTAGTTTTTATTCATTGATAAAAAAAAATTGTAAGAAATGTCGCTGTAGTTGTAGTTTTCATAGTTTACTTTTTACTTACTTTTAGTGTTTTTGTCGTCCATTAATATTTGTGGTCATAGTTTCCGTAGATGAAATGATCACTGTTTCTACATAATACACGATTTAGCCCTTTCTGCTTAAGTCTGGCCCGCATTAAAAGATTTTTCAAATCTTGACAGATGCTGAAGATGTGTGAGACCGCACACATGTTATGATAAATTGAACAGTTTTGTTCCTATAATGTGTGGCGTGCAACTATTTGGCCAAAACAGCCAAAACACCACACTAACAAATTCCATTAAAGTGTCCAGACTCTCAAACCGGAGATCTCACAAAATCTCTTGCGATCAAACGTGACTTTAGTGTAAACAAAAATGGCGGACGATGGGCAGGAAGAATTAGTGTTGCACTACTTTGTACTGAAAATTCATGAAGAAAAAAGAATAAATATGCATATGTAAGTCATGGCGACACATTAAATAAACATTCTATTTGCAGCCAAAAATCTACAAGTTGGTCCTCCACTACTGAAGTCCATCTTACTACTTTATGCTTCACGTTTTGCATTAGCTCATGCATTAGCCGCGGCCGCCGTGACTGCAGTTGTTGTCCTTCCTTATTCAGTCAATTGGGCCCAAAATCTGCTTGATTCTTGTGTAGTGTGTGCCCAGCATTACCTGAGAAAACAACTAACCCACTTCACAATGATCAGTCTATGTATGAAGTACTTGTACTGTGTATTGTTAATAACTAAGTACACATTGGTTGCATTGTCTGGCCGTCCTTAATTAACATGTCACATTGACAAGAGTCGGGCACGGAGAGAGAGAGAGAGAGAGAGAGAGAGAGAGAGAGAGAGAGATGGCTCTGGTCCAGAGTGCTGCTGATGTCAGCCAAAGCTAACAGACACAAAACACACAGCTGGATCCATCTGGAGGTCTGCATTCTTGTGTGTGTGTCATTCTATTGTATAAGTATTGTCTGTTGTGTAACAAATTCTCAAGAAGTACTCGGAGATGGCTGCCACAAGCTGTACGCTACTCACACTACACACACATGAAGGAGTTCTCCTTGACTGTGCAGAACAGCTAGACTTCAATTTTCCAAGCTGCCAAAAATGTGTCAGTGATTTCCTCCAGACGTCCTTTATTAAGTACAACGGGCCACGTAAGAGCTGAATCAAATAATTGCTCTGCAACAAGGCCGCCTGCTGTCCGAGCCGAGGCGGAAACTAACTGATTATTACGGGATGGATTGATTTGCCATCATTTGTTATGTTAGATTGTGATGTGGTATATTTCCTGTGGCTTTGACCGCGGCCTGCGCTACCGGGTACGAGCACGGCCTCCTTGATCAGCGGTTGATGTTAATGCTTAGCCAGCCTCTCGGTTCAATGGGAGTAATTTATTGACGAAGGATAGTTTGGGATTTGTTCACACTAGGCACAGATTGTTTGTTGACAGAGCCAAGTCGGTCTCTCATTGGAGTTTCATTCTCACATCAAAAGCTTTTCAGCAGATTTTTAGGAAATAATTAATGCTTTCAGTGCATCACATTAGGGGCCGCGGTAGATTGGTGATTTGGCCGACAAGCCACAGATAAAAAGTATTCTCATTGGGAGATGTTTAGTCATCTGATGTAGTTCTACATTTTCTCATTGAGCACAATAAATTGGTAGACTGCTCCAAGAAATTGTTGTGAATGTATTCCCTATGACTGCGCACAAGGAGCCTGAGGGGAACCTAAAGCTGAGGAAGCACTGCATTCTTTAATACATATTTAGCATACCTGCAGATATGAAAAATGTACAGCCAGTTATCGTTCCCCTTCCTTTGGTCCAGGACTGTATCACAATGGGCAAACAACTGCAGTGTTTATATGGGTATGGTACTTCATTGAACGAGCATGTCTGAAATGCTTGTGGAGTTTACCTTGATATTGAAACTGCTGCACCTGTTGAAGCTTGTTTCCACATTTTTTTTGTTTTGCCTTTTCCCATTTTTCTACAAATCCAGTGGCTGCAGTAGTTAGTAGAAAACTGGGTGCATGTGCACTTTTGTATACAATGAAAAGTTGGAATCAGTTAAAGGGTAACTTCGGTATTTTTCAATGTTTTAATTCTCTGTCGGGTCCTTTCCGTACAGCCCAGTCGCATGAAAAGGCACATGAATGAAAACGACAACCCGCAAGGCAAAAGAGTGCAATAAGAATGCCGTTCTTGCTTTTGGCGTGTCATTTGTATGCCATGTAGCCTGTACTGACTACAGTTCAGATGCATCCACGTAAATCAGCTACGCTCAGAGCTAGAGACGTAGAATACATTTTGAGAAAGACCGCTTGTGGCGGGCAGGATGGAAGGTGGATGGATCCAACAAACACAGGACATTCAACCAGGAGACCGGTGTTTTGTTTGCAAGTGACGTTAGTGACGTGTTTTCCGTACTTATGTTACGTTGTTTTCGTACTTAGTTGACATACTTATTTTAAGCCCAACCATGACGTTTTTCCTAAACCTAACTAAGTGGTTTTGTTGCCCCCTGCTGGTACTGCACCGTCATACACGCGTGTAGTATTCACACCTCTGCAAGGCAAAACGTGACACTGACATGCTGTCCTCTGGTGGACAGGTAGGTCTATTACACACTTTGTGTGCCTGTCGGTGGCAAAAACAAGCACTCTTAGTGATGTAAATTGACAGTCAGCACGCTCAGCAGCTGTCGTCTACAGCGAACTTCCTCAATACTGGACAGTTTCAAAAAGTGTTGTCCCCATTAGTCACTTCGACACAGAAACATGAGATAATAGGGTCCAGGTTGGAAAATACTGAAGTTACCCTTTCCTAATGTAGCTTTAAAAATGTCTGTTGTTGTAATTGTTTTTTTACTGCTAAATATTGACGCATAAAATTCGTTTTAGCATTATAGATGTTCAAACATCTACAGTAATACCATAACAATATTTCATTACATTATATTTTATTTAATTAGCTTTTTAACACAATCTCACCATGGTGTTACCTAAGACTGTAAGCTTTTACTTTGTAACATTTTTCTCTGTTGAATATCTGTCTTATCGTTCGACTGCTAAGATATGTTCAGTTACAGAAAAGGCCTTGTTGTTTACATTGATGCGGTAAGATGCTCATAACTGGTAAATGTGTAATTAGCACTAAGCTAGTTTGGTTAGGGATTAGACAGAGAGTGGTTATATCTCACCATATGTTTGTGGTCGGCCTGTGTTAGCAGCCGGCTCATCCTGGGAATTACTGCAGGGATCTGGGTGTGGCACTGGGATTCTGTTTCTCTGCATGAACACACACACGCACACGCACACGCACACGCACACGCACGCACACACACACACACACACTACATTCAATTCAATTCAAACTTTATTTCAGACACACAGGAGGGTCCATAGCAATTCAAGAAAACAAAAAGAAACAAAAACCATACAAGATAAGACCACAGCAGTTCATCATTCAATTCATACATTATCTTTTTCTGTCTTTTGCTCAACAAATTATCAGAACTTCCACCCTCTGCTCTCTATCTACCTGTATCCTCTCCAGACTCCCTCCTAATGTCATCCTCCCAGAGAGAGTGGAGTGATTTATAGGTGATCTACTCTACATCCTGATTGGCTGGTTTGTGTCAAAGCAGGTGGCTGTTTGCCTTAGTGTCCGGCTGTGTTTGTGTCGCAGCGACTGACTGAAAAGCTAGTCTTAGGTGAAAAGAGGAGGTGGTAGGAAGGAGAGGAGGGGACGAGGGAGGAGCTTTGCACTGTGCTGATGCATGCACACACACACCCACACAAAATGTTTGTGTGTGTGCACATGGTATATCGCAGGAACCAAAACAGAGCAGAGTCCCGGTCAGCAGAGGAGGAAAGTGGCCAAAGAGGGACAGAAAAGACTTTGCAGTGCCAACACTTGAGACAGGAATCTACTTAGACGAGGCATCCATTCTCTCATCGCTTCAGCTAAACAGGAGGGAGGCAAAACTATTGAAACATTCACTATCATCATTCTTCTCAAGGAGGTCAGAAGGTGACTATGGACATCCCCTGGTCTATCCAAAATGAGATCGCTTCTCTCAAAGGTATTTCCATATTCTGATTTTAATTCTCAGAATCAAACATTTGGGTACTTGACTGTGCATAATGTGGGATCAGCATGAAATTAACAGGCCGGACCGCAGAGAGTGAGAGGGACATTTTATTGTGTCTCAATAGGAAAGCAGAATGGGAGGGGTGTCCGACGCAGGCATTGTTCGAAAAGCAGCGGAAGCTCAGAATGTCCCCCAGCTCAGACACTTTTAAACTGAATTTAGGTGGATAGCGGCTGAGGATACAACGAGCTCCTGTTAGACTCAGAGTGGCGTGTTTAATATCCGTCTATACTACCTTTGTGCTGTTGACACAGAAAAGTGTGTCACTGCATCCCAGAAGTGTAAACAGACAGATACTGGAGGATTATAGCATGCTGGCATTTGAGTGACGTAGACTCGGACCTCACATTTGCCATGCAAAACCCACCATGCAAATGTAAACATCATCATCTTGCCTCACCTAAAATGAGTAGTGGAATTGTGCGTAATGAGCGGGCAGCTCTGCTATTACTCACCTGTACTGTATGTGTGTAAAAAGGAAGGAGAGATGTAGTTTTCATGTGACCCGTCAGGTTTTACCGCTCAGAGTAAGGTATGCACAGGTGTTACTCCACTTTCTGTTCTCTCACAGGGGAATGCTAAGAATTAGTTCATTACTGTGAATGGCCTTGTGCTTACACTGATGCTAATGATGAGGAAGATGAGGACCAACAAGATAAGATAGAGTTGATAATGATAATGAAGGCAACAGTGTCATACTGTAGGTGTAACCTGTATGAGCTGATAGGCGTATTATTAAGCAACATACCTCGATTACACAAGCAGGCACATGGGCAACAGGCTTAGCATTAACAGTTCCCAACCCAGCCCAAGTTCCGTGTGAAGGCATGGAAACACTTCCCAAAACCCTTAGCATCTAAGGCAGAAGAATAGCACCTCAGGAGAGCCAATTTAAACAGAGCTGTTGCCTTTATGGGCAGCCGGTTGTACAATAGGAGCCGTAGTTGGCAAAAGGCAAACGACAAAAGATGCACAAAAATGTGTAGTGTTCAAAAGATGCAACAATCCATCAATAGGATTATGATTTAAGCCCCCAAATTAGTGTAATAAAAGTCAAAACTAGACTTCCAAATTAAGTCCCAAATAGATCCAAAGCAATGTGATATCATGAAGCCACTCCCCAGCTCTAAGGGCTGAAATAACGGTGGAGGACGGAGGTGGTCATATTGATTTCCTGTTGATAAATGAATGCTGACTCAACACACCAGCCATCACCCACACACTTGTTTTTTTTTTTCCCCAGGAAGTGTGCTAAAATATCATTTTGAATATTGAATCACAGAATGAATGAATTAATTACCACTAGAAGAAGCCAGACAGTATTTATAATGAAAACATCAGAGGTTGATTGCATTAAACAAGCTCCTCAGGTCTCATCAGTCACTGTCCCTGAATAAATCTTTATGTAATTACAGTTGTGTCACCGTCTGACACGTCGGTTCTCTCTGTAGACGGTGTGTGTGAGTCTTCACACAGTCGCGCTAATAGGAAACCTTTTATTAGATCTCACCTAGGTGCAAAAGTTTGACAAGGGCCTCAGGGGACATATATAGAAAAAGCACCTCAGCAGCTGATGCTCATACATCAGAAAGCAGGCCTCTTCATGTACAGTATCATTAGATAATGCACAGAGGCGAGTGCATGATTCCGGGAAGCTGTCAGATGTACAGTGTGTGTAATTAATGTGATCTCTGCGGTAGTCTCTCTCTCTCTCTGTGTGTCTCGTCCTCGGATCGATTTCAGTCTCAGTTGCACTTCCCGTATAAAATCCCTGTGGGCTTTCTCTGTTTTACCTCATGACAGATATCCACAGACAGCTACTGTGTGCATTAGGATGGGAGCTGTGGCTTCCTGCTGTCAGCCAGCCTGCACCCACTCTATGGCAGATGTAGTTTAACAGCTGGCTATAGAGGGGAGAACACAATGCAGCCTTTCTGTATTCATCTCTGCTCTGTCTGTTGTGTGTGTGGGCGTGGGGTTGATGCATTACTTGTTTCTAAATGGGTCTGATCTTGCACGCCTATGTGATAAATTGAATCCCGTAATACATGTGAATATGTAAACTCTAAAGCAGTGGTTCTCAACCTTTCTCGTGTCAAGGACCCCAAAATTGATATTAGGTCACGGACCCCAATTTGATAAGATTTTGCTTCAGGTCTTATTCACATTGGACTTCTATAGTGAATTAAATAGTGAAAATAAATGATTCCCCATTTTTCTGTGTACACCCTGGAACTCCTTCCTTCCCTCACTACATTTTACCTGGATGTGTCAGATGGACAAGTTACGTGGTTTTGAACAAACTCCTGAGATCTCTATTCTATTACTGTGGCCAGAACTGTAAAGATTTTGTAAGTGGGACTCTTTCATTGGTTCACAAATGGTGGCAGTCACTGCTCGCTGCTCTATTTATGTTTTAACAGGGATTCATAGTTCTGCAAAAGCGTAACACCCACCCTCCGATTCCTCCCCAGGTTAACGCTGTTAGCTCTCGGTTGCCGTTGTTTGCACTGTTATCACCGTTAGCTGCTAGCTGCCGGCTCAGCCGTCGCCATGCTGAGAGCCGTGGGGAGATGATCCCTCAATCATAGATATGCTCTGAATTTTGAATTTAACACCTTTATGGAAGTTGAGGAAAGCCTCAGTAATCTTCCCTTTTTCAGTAACACACGCATGTAGATGAGCCATTTCCACCGCCAAACCTACGCCGCAGGTATCCACGCCGGCACTGCCAAAACCCCCGCCCCCCCGCCCCCGCCCCATTGCTTTAAGAATAAATCCACCTTAACAAATCACTGATGCTGCTGCTGGAGGTTTGCAATGGAACACCTTCTGTTTTGCAGAGTTCAGACACCAGGCATTAAATAAGCAAATGTAAAAACTTTAAAGAAATCAGTATAATAATGATAATATGATATAAAAAAAAAGATATTAAAACTTTATTTATACAGCACATAATTCATACAAAAAGACATTTATTTAAATGATCATTTTACAGATTATTTCTTTCTTTTAATAAACAGAGAACCATAATAATACTATACTCAATGGGTGACAAACAGCGACATATAGTTCAATGATGAATAATAGGCGTCATTAGCGAGCCGAAGGAAGGTCACGGTTAAAAACCTTTAAAAACACAATGTATTTCCTGGCCATTAGTCCAATGAGAAGTGTGACACAGTGAAGTGAGGAACAGGGTGAGGCCCTGTCATGCGTGCACCTTCTTCTCCACTATTGTCTGAAGGAAATCACTTTTATTATGCAGGAAATGTTCTCAGGATTGTGATGTGTTTGTGTTGTATTCCAGCATGTTTGGAAAGAAAATTGGATGTTTAGTCCGACTTCTATTTGAATATTTGTGTACCGACCTGCTAAAAACACTGCAGTGTAAGCTCATGATATTTATTCTGAGATGAAATAATGATTTACTATGCTTCTCCTGCCTCAAGGGATCCCCTTGCTTTATCCATTGTTAAAGATAATATCATCTTCACAGTATCTGCGTAAAGCCTGCTCTCTGAGTCCCTATGCTCAGTCACATACACTGCAAACACACACACACATATATGCACATTCAGCACACATCGTACCGTACACACACTAATCAGAGTCAGAGGGAATTCCCTGACCTGTGTGTAGGTATTCAGGGAGATCCCGTCTCCTTTCCCCTGTTTCTGTGCCAAAGAATTTCAGCCACTGACCTGCCTGACAGACTGTTTCCCCATTTCCCACTTGTCGAACACGCTGACGTACACTTTGTTTCCTTCTGTTATACTTTACTGCACCTCTGTTTCCTGACCAGAACAATCTGTGGTAAAGGTGGCATTCTGTACCGTATGTCATATCTGGTGTGTAGTAAAGGTAAACGGTAGCCCCGGGACTTAGGACTGAGAAGCAGGGAAAGTAGGCTCCCATAGTGTCATAGTGTGATGAGTAAGTGTCAAACAGTTGCACTGGGAAGTTTTCCAGCCTTCCTCTGGTTGTTTACCTCAAAGACTTGTCTCCAAATCCTGAAATTGCTCCTGATGTTGATTTCCTGCCCCCCTTTAAACCACACAATAAAAGATCTATGAAATTAAGGGAACGCAGCATAAAAGTTGTCATCAATAGTCTTTTAGGATGTGATTCCCCCATAATCACATGTGGTTGTGTCAGCATTTTACTGGTCTCTCTGAAGAGCCGCTCTGCGCTGCCGTCATGGTGCATTCATGTGAGCGATGAGCAGTGCCAGTAACAAACTTGGCGCTCACATTATCACCAGTTTGCTGATTACAGAGAACACTGTTTGCATTCAGGACAGTTTGAGGCCGGTGTTTGCTGTCAGACATGAGGAGGCGCCCCGGCATGGGACAATGACGGATGCGTACTCATTTGACAACAGAGTGAGAGGCAGTCTCTGTGTGTGTTTACCTTGCACCATGGCATTTTATAGCGGCGTGACCGGTGTGTGTGTATGTGTGTGTGAGCGATATGGGCAGTTTGTGTCAATGCACCTGCCTGTGTGTGAGTGTGTATGCATGTTTGTCATGTGAGTGTCGAGAAGTATGCCCTCAGATTTTCTAACCCTGCAGTGTTATTTTCCATCTAGTCATCACTGGGCCCCGGTCCTGATTCCTGCCTCATGAGACACACAAAGTAACACCTTTTGGTTGAGATAGAAGGACCAGATTTGAAAAGCAGTGAAGTGCAAAGAGGCCGAACATTTACATTTCTGATCTGCAAAGCCAGGAATTTCAATGTGAAAACAACACACCTTTTTAATTTTAGTAGATTTTTTAGTAGACATTGTTTTGATAAACAGTGTTGCTTTAAAAATCTTTTTAATTCTGCTTGACTTTCCTAAATTCCCTCTGCTTAAACAGCCTGGGTTAAAACTTTTTAACAAAATAAGTATTTCTGTGCTTAACAAGACATACGTAGCTAAGGAATGGGCTGTTTAGCCTACTAATAAAATTATGATCTTCTAATAATAAAACAATGTAAAAACTCATAAACTTGGTGTTAGCTGGTTACTTAAATAAAAACACAATGATATTGCTTTTAATAGTCCCTAACAGCATCAATAGTGTGAGTGGTAACGTTGATGAACAACAATAAACTCTCTTATTGGAAGACATTTTTTTATTTATTTTTTTAAATACTTTTTCACATTTATAAATGATCAAAGGGACGGTTTGAGGTTGTTAAAAAGCTGGATTCGGACTAGGGGTGTAGTGATCCTACTTTTTCAGTCCCGATAGTGATACCTGGGTTTTGGGTATCGGCCGATATCGAGTACCGATCCGATACCAGTGTTTAATTAATGAGCTGTATGCCTCACTGTGTGGAAGTGACTGGGATCATTCTGTTATGTGTAAGGCAACATCAGGCTTGACTAAAACATTGTTTTACTAACTTTGTAAAACAAAATGTAACAAATAAATACATAGCATAGATATACATTTACTGAATTGTATTTAAATAATAAATCGTGCAGCAGCAACTTAACAGGAATTAAAATTTCCGCATGTAATGTATATATTATATAAACATAGAATTGAATTGAATAGATCGTCCACATTGTCACCAATACCCGAGCCAGCTATTTGAGTCAGTATCTGCCTGATATCCAATCCGGTATCAGTGCATCCCTAATTCGTACCACCGGCCACCAACTGAATAGGCCTGGGCTAGGACTTGAATGGCAATCCATCCAATAGCTGTGGAGACATTTAACTCAAAACTACAAATGTCAACCTCGTGGTGGCGCTGGAGGAGAAGTCAAGTCATCACCATAGTCAGTTTTCAGTCTGGACCAAAGTGGTGGACTGAATTCAGGCCACATTTTTTTTTAATTTTCCTTCAGTCTTTTTCTCTTTCACCTTTTGCCATTACTAGAATTTCAGGGACACTTGTGTTTCTCAAGTAGTTATTCAGTTAGATGTGGTAGAAAAGGCTGCGCTCTTTGAGGGAGCTCTCAACAAATCTGAGCAGCAACAATGAGTGTGCTGGAAGAACTAATCTAAATGGCCATGCTTTACTCCTGTATGGATATGATTCAGACATTACTAGTCAGCTGGTCGCCAAGCAGCTGGTGAAGCATGAATGATGCAGCCCATTCTAATTAATTAATGCATGTGTTTATTGTTCTGCCTGGATTTACACTATGCTCTATATCATTAACTGTAATTTAGCTTTATATGCGTTGGCAGAACAGTGACCTCTTCCTGTTTTGTGCTGTACAGCAATTGACCAAATCTGAGCCGATAGCACGGAGCTGCAGGGTAGAGGACAGTAAATGCAATCAGCTTATGTAAATTTACATAATTGCATGAATAAATGCAGCGATAATGATGGTGCTGGGAAGTACTAGGCTAGATGGTTTTACAGCCAGTAGTCTCTAGTACTCTGTGAATGACATCATTTCCAGATACTGTTGCAGAAATCTGCAGTTTGTTTTTACTCTCTTTACTAGCAATTGTTTGTTGTAAGTGCTGCTATATTGGATCCATGTCAGAGAAACAGAGAGTACAAAGAAAGGAAGGAAAAGTTGCAAGAGGCTTTTGAAAACTCAGGAAGTTGTAGCTGCTTTAATGGAGACTGTCGATATGACTTAAAACGTGTTACTTACCCTGTCACCAATGTGCTGCTGTGCAGCCGTACTCCTTTGCAGTGGTGGAAGAAGTACTCCGTGGTAAAAGTACAAAAGTATTATCATCAAAATATACTTAAAGTACCAAATATCAAAATACTCATTATGCAGAATGGCCCATTTCAGAGTAATTTCTATGATAATAATTATTGATCCATTAATGTTTGTATCACTTTAATGTTGCAGCTGTTAAAAGTGGAGCTAATTTGTTTTTATATACTAATACTGTGGTGTAGTTTATTCTTTAATAATACATCAAACTATATCTGTTTATCATATTTTGTATGAATAATGTGAATCTGCAAATTAACTGAAGCTTTGAAATAAATGTAGTGGAGGTTATAAAGTACAATATTCCCCTCTGAACTTCAGAGGAGTAGAAGTATAAAGTAGCATAAAATGGAAATACTCCAGTGAAGTACAAACACATTTAAATTGTACTAAAGTACAGTAGAGTAAATGCACTTAGTTCCTTTCCACTGCTGCTTATCTGTGTTGAAATGGATATGTTTGCTTTTTTAGTATTACAGTAGCCTGGATAAACTCAAAGTAATCCAACTTGGCAGCAGTTCTAAAGAAAGACATGATGATACTCTGGCCACAAACATTTAGTCTTTGATCAGAGACAGCCAGCTGCCAGAAATGCCAAAAAAGGCAACAAACTGTTTGACAAAAGCTGCGTGTCAGAGGAATGGAATGATGAGACTCAGGTTAATTAAAGCTCGGATGAAAATAAGGCAAGAATTTAGGAGGAGAGTTTGTGATTTGACTCTGAACTTAAAGGAATGATCGGCAGCAGGCCCCATGAACTTCAAGTGTGAAGATAAGTCATTATTATTATACAGGTTGGTTGTGTGCTTTTCTCTCAATCTGTATCCATAGCCAGTGTTTGATTTTCTCACGGTTGGCTGGTAGAAGAGACTAAACAGCAGCTTATTAAACTAGCAGTTAGTTCAGACAGGAAATGACTCACTCACCAATCTCTGTTTATTTAGCCTAATTTATTTATTTATCAAAAACGATGCATGATCATCAGACAACTCAAAGTCTGATAGGCTGCATTTCTGACCACAAGCAAATGACTCATACGTTTAGACTGCACACGCTCCCTACAACTTAAGTCACTGGTTATCTAAACTAAAAATGCAAAGTTGAATGTCCTTGTGAATAATGGTCTTCTTCAGTTGATGACAAACTTCCTAAGATCAAGAACACAGAGACGAAATTTGTGATAAGAACCAGCTAAAAACAAACTATGATGTGGATAGGTTGCATTGACTCATAGCATTCACATACCAGCACTCATCTATTTTCTTGTTACATTTTCCTTGTATTAACTGATTGGCAACTGTCCTACTGACAAGAGACAACAATGTAATTGGCCACTTTCTATGCAAATTCTAAGGATTTGTCTCCTGGCCTGCAGCACCCTGAAGGACTTCAAAAGGCTAAATATAAAGTAAAGACCATTCCTCCCTTTATGCTGCAATGTTTCATCAGGACATCAATTCATCATCAGAGTGTGATGTAGTTAAAGGTGTTCAAATAATAGTGTAAAAGTATCCAGTAGTGAATATACTATTAATATGCAGGGCACATTTAAACTATTTTAGTGTGCTTTGGCTCTTGAGTGGAGAGCAATTGTTCCAAAGAAGAAGATTTGGCTTACATGCTAGCAAACTGTCTCATCCAACAGACTCAGAGCAACATTAGCATTCATTTGAAGTTGTGTTTCTGGCCACCTGGTGAATGTAAGTCCAATGTTCACTCTTCTTTTAGCTCTGTTTTTGGTCTCCACCACCTCCAGACGGAAATATTTGGGTCTTTAGCTGCTAAATGCTCCGCTACGATCACCAATAGTAAAGTTTTGGGACGGAAAACCAAAACAATGTGCTGAAAGATGCTATAAAGCTCTGTAGAGCTGACTGGAACTGCAGAGTCGGGAGATAAATCACTATGGGTCCGTCATGCGAAAGACCACTTTCACATGCAAGCAGACACGTGATCCATTGCTATTATTGAAATATTTATTGTAGCCGCTTTCTAACAAAAAAACTTGTACATTAAGAGCTTATATCACAAAGTGGAGTTTCTAATTACTTCTGACATCATAGATTTATCCTATTTGCACAAAATTAAACGGGTATAGTAACTTGGGAGAAACTCCATTGGTACACAGAGAGTGATCATTTGAAGTTGGGGGCTTAATTCAAAAATGTTCCAACAATCAACAATGATTGAACGTCTTCAACATCTCCAACCACACCAAGATATTTACAGGTCTTCAGTGAGAATGCAACATTCCTTATTAGGCATGGGAGTAAAGTCTGATTATTATCAAACTGTGTGGTCTGTTAGAAGAAAGGGCAGGACAATGGATTGTGGGACTGTTGACTTGTGAAATAGTTCTTCCCCCGTATTGTTCCTGGTAGTCTACCACATGGGAATTACATTAAATTCCTCTGTTGTTTATCATGTGTCAGGGTTTCTCTAGCATGTAACAGCTGTGGTACAACAGCACCGTGTCCTGGATCTCCCCTACCAAGCCGTATACAGTACATGTACATTCTGATATATTTTTAATGTATGCAAAACTTCCACATTGTTATTCTCACATCTGTAACCTGGCACATCAGCACTACTTGTGCATGTATCTGGTTTCACGCCCTTCTCCACAGTCCCTTAAGCAATTTGTGCACAATTCAGGACATTCCTGTGACATGGTTATCCCCGCATCCCTGCTAGGAAATGCATCATGGGTAGTTTCCCCCTTCCCTCTTCTGTTGTTGAGCTATATTTGGTGATAGTGAGACCCAGGGGAAAGACCTCACTGTATAGTCAGGCAGCTCCACAGCTGTGATTTGACTTAGTGTCTCCCTCATGGCCAACATGACCAGACAGAAACTAAGAGAAGCATTGACACACATTGACTGTATTTGCTCAAGACGTGAAAACTGTGTGAGCTTGTAGCTCTGGGTCCTGAGTGGGTGATGCCACTAGAGTCACAAAAGCAAGTGGGTGGTTTGGAAACATCAGTGAGCCAAGTGCTAGTTAAGGAAGCAGTATAGTTTTATTGGTATCAGAAAGTTATTCCTTAAACCTGTAATAACTGATACGTTTGGCCACTGGGGGGCAGCACAACAAGCTGTAAACACAACACTGACATATTATTAGCATAAAGTTGCCTATTTATACATCCAGTAGAGACACAGCAACAAGGGTATCCATGTGGAGTCTTGTTACTTGGGATCTGACAGCAATTTTCTTTCTCCTTTTCTGTTTCGAAAATGGTGAAAGTGAGCCAAAACAATGAGCTAAAAGGTGCTTAAATACTCCGTAGAGCTCAGGAGAACTACAGAGTGGGGCAATGATTCACCTTTCATATAACACGTAACCATTCGATACATCATTAATATAAAAATAATAAGTGCAGCTTTAAATATATAATATCAACTATGCTAAATGCTGAATATTGCTGTAATATAATGGCTAATTGCATGTACATCAGTATGCATTACTGGCCAATCTTCTATGGATGAAATAAGTATCTAACTTTCTGTGCATTTCTAAAAAAAACTTTTGTTTGATGATTAAAGGAAGCAGGTTTCTGTCTAGTGACATGAAAACTTGTTTCCACTTGAGACAATGGTATTACAATCAGGAAGCTTTCTATCAGCTGCAGTAAATAATGTAACAGCACAGCTGTTTGAAAATGATATTACAAAATAAATTGCACTTGTTTTCTAGATTAAAGTTGAAGTTGTCCTTGAGATAACACAGAGACCTAAACAGTGTTAGAATAAATAAGAAAAGGTATCAAAGTTTATTAGCTGTCTGCATCTATGCCAACATTACATATATTGCACAGGTGAGAACTAGACCTGTATGGTAGAACAGTTAAATGGAATATTAGTAAAGCTTTATTTATATAGCACTTTTAAAAATTAAAACTGTTTAAAGTTGAAATGTTTTAAGCACAAAAATGTCAGACAGACAGGAGAGTCACAAGGCACAAGAACAACACAATACAATTTAATCAAGAATAATGTAGGACAAATAGCAAAAAATAGAAAAGAAAAGTTTAAAAAACTGCTTAAAAAATCAAAGGGATATACATGATTGGATGGTTTAATAGGAAGAGGTATGCTAGTTTAAAAACTATACTTCAGGTTTAGGAGCGATGCACAGTCTGCCCTCATTTTAAGTAGGGCACAGAGGGCATCAGACACTGGTTAGTGGACCTGAGGGACTTTAACTTGCTGAATGGATACAACAATTAGGAAATGCACTCAGGGACTTCACCATACACTGTAGTGTTATACACTCTATGTGCTATTTTTGCTGTGCAGCTGATAGGCCTGGTAATATCCACGCATACACCATACAGATACAATGAAATAATAAAAAGCAAACATCTGTATGTACTTGACTGGCTGTTAAAGGAAATGCATTAGAGATAATGGGTTTTTATTGTACGCTGTAGGAGTGCTGCACTGTTGATTTTTTTCAAGGAACAGGACTCAACTCTTAACGAATGAACTTTTGGCTTTCAGAGGAGGATTAGTGGGCTGATCAGACTCAGAGAACTCTTACAGAACAAAGAAAAGCTTAACCATTTTATAGGACTAAACGTTCATGTCCAATTAACGTAGAACTACTGTTTAAGTACCTACTAAGGAACATTATCAGCTTTAATAAAGTAATTATTATGACCAAAAAGCCAGTCTCTTGTAACTGAAGCCTTGTCCTTGGGCTTCATTCACACTTGATATCTCCTGGTTGGGTTAATGTGTGTGGTGCTATGCTGCAATTTAAGAATACGTGTTAATCATTAACACTGTGCACAGAACACATTCAGTCAAACACCTGCTTGACTAGACAGCTTTAACACCACACCGCCATATACTAATATAACTACAACTGCTATTTATTGACACTACATGAAGGATATAATTCGTTGTGCATATTGGACTTTTAGTGGCTGTAATGCATCCTCCTGCAGCAGCTTTAACATCACAAGCCTGATGAGTTTTAGTAGACCTAGTTAGATGGCCTGGTTGCATACATATTCTATATATAACTTTGACACTCTTTCACTCACTGACACACACACACACACGTCCTCTCTTTACAGTATATTACACAATGCATATACAGTGTTGGCTCAAAGCCATGTCATTGACACTACAGTGTGTGTGTCACTGGTCCCCTGCATTTAAATGCTGCAGCCCAGCCGTCTGTGTAATCTGTAATGCTGTTGTCTCTCTGATCAGAAAAAGACTTCTGTCTCTGCACTCTTTTTTTTCTTTCTCTGCAGATAATTTGACACGCTGTCAAGTTAGATGGTGAAAATGCCTTTTGTTCCCGCACAAAGCTGCACGGAAACCTCACATTTAGCCTCATAACATACCCTAATGTGACTGTAATTATTGAATTAAACATCTTATCTGTCATTCCAGCAGGAACACAGAGCGCTTGTGCCCGATTTAATTTGAGCCTCTCACTCGTGTTCTTTGTTCTCCTTTCATCTTTACGCCCCTTGTTTGCCTTTTGTTGCTGCTCTGAAATTTTAGCTCTTTTTCAAACACTTAAGCGCTGCTCACACACACATACACACGAACAGAGGTGTTATTATGGAGGGCGGCTCTGACCTGTGAAGGAGGAGGAGGAGGAGGTGGGGTGGGGTGAAGGTTTGGGGGGTGACTCCCATTCTGTGGATCTACACAGCGGGACGTGTTGGAAAGGGAGAGCGGAGAACGATCAGAGATAGTGAGAGAAAGTCAAAGATCCGGCGTGACACATTCAGATCACAAAGAAGAGAGCTGTGTGAAGGAAAGCTGTCGGCGGGGGGGGGGGGAAGTCGCTGCAGCAACTCTTGAAGTTCCAAAGTTCTTCGGACGTTACTGTAAATGTTCAGCATGGATCTCTTCTGCTCGAGCAAAGGTAAGTCACGCCGTTAGTGTGTACTGCTGTACAGCTGAAAGGAGAGAAAGGAGACAGGTAGCGAAGCCAACAGGTAAAGTGATACAGGTGGAGGGCAGACAGAGAGAGAGAGAGAGAGAGAGAGAGAGAGAGCATTTCTGGGCTGTGGGTGGGACTGCACATGGGTCCGACTATAAAGCAGCAGCAAACACATAACAGGTGTCGGGTTGGATAATGTGACGATATGCGGCACTGAAAATGTGTCAAATGTCAAGATTTTGCCGTACCATTGAAGGGCAGTTATTCCTCAAGTCTCTCTAGTGGTATTGAACCAGGTTATGTTGCAAATCAATGCGCTGGACTGCTTTATGGCAACATTGGATTTACAAGGTTTTGCATCAATGTGGTGCAGTCCCTTGATTTGGTATTTTATATTTCTGAAGATTTGCTGTATCTTGATTTACAGTATATCAATATCATGACCTAAACTGACACATATATGAATGTTACACAGAAGTAAAAATACAATGCATATTAGCACATGTACATTGTGCATGTGATGGAGAATATATCTGGGTAGAGTGTTTCATCATTGATAGTCTCTTGTTCTGTTGGATGTGGATTTATATGGATGCAAATGTCAGAATCCAAGGAGACAATGTTGGAATTTCATAGTGTTAGAGTTGATCATCCAGCAGCTCTGACATTATGCAACAATGAACACATTATACTACAGCTGTGCTTAGCCTCGGGGGATACAAACTGTATGAATGTTGTGCTGTTCTGTCTGGTGAAACAGTGATAAATGAGCATTGTTAAAAGTTATTATTACACGGCTGTGTTGAATTATCAATTCTAATTGGTCAATCACGGCGTTCTGCGGTCTGTGATTTCTGTATTAAAGACCGTTGCTATGTATAACAGACCGTTGCTATGGGCACAGCTCTGATGTTGGACTCTGGCGGACCGTTTTTTGCGCCAAAATATTGATTTCTTAAGTAAGTAGCCACGTAATAAGCGGGAATTAGCTAGCGGGTCATTGTTGTGAAAGAATGCACCCCGACGTGTCAGCGGCATCGCCCTTTCGGGGATTCTTTCACAACAATGACCGGCTTGCTGTGCATTATCCTTTATGTATAACAAGTGTTGAAACAATTAATTGATTATCATCAACAATATTCATATAATAATAGTAATTGTTTAAGCAATTCATCAATTAAAAAGTCCAAAATATTTGCTGGTTCAAACTTCTCAAATGTGAGGATTTGCCACTTTTTAATGTTTTATATCATAAGAAATTGAATAATTCTGGGTTTTAGACTGTTGGTCGGACAAAACAAGCGATTTGACTATTATCTAAGAACTAGTAATTTTCTCTTTTCTGGACATTTTGTAGACTAAATAATTGATCAGTTAATTAAAAAAATAATCTATCATTAATTGTTATGAAAGTAACTGTCAGTTGCAGTCCTAAATATATCTAAATTTATCAAAAATATAATGAGTAAATGTGTATATTTAACTTAGCATCTACCTGGTAGTAACAAGGGTAGAAATGTCAAATCAAAGCTGATGAAAGATGTAAATAATAACATCAGAAGTGGCTAATGCAGAGTGTATTTAAAGTCCTGTAGAGTGGCCCTGGGTCACTGAGTAATACAGTAAGAGAAGCATAAACAATCGTACAGTGCAACAGCAGTAATCTTGCCTCCACGTGTCTTCTGTAATGAAGAAGACCCCGTGAGGCTGAAACCACTTGACATTTTGAACCGACATACCTTTGCTCTTTAGAGCCTGAAGAACATTTTCTTCTCTGTCTTATGTGTTTGTCACTGGATCCCTGTGTCATCCATACTTTGTAGCCTATTTGCTTTTCTTGTCTGTGCTTGCAGGGAAACACAAGACAACGTGCTTTAAAGCTGGTAATGATTGTGTGTACTGTACATAGTGGACCAAGTGTTTAATGTCTTCATACCGATCCTCAAAACATGTTATTTTCCTCAAATTGTCGGGGCTTTGTTTGTTTAATTCTTCACAAAAGAGGTGACATTTTACAGGAACCAAACCTTAAAGGAATAGTTCACCCAAAAACAATATAAATTGTATTTAGCACTCACCTCCCTTTAGGCTCCTTATGGTCTCAGAAATACTTTTCTATTGAATGACGTTAAGGAGAGCGGAGCACCTGAAAAATGAAAGCATATCAGTGCAAACAGACTTCGACGGAGGCCGAACAAAAGACAACAAAAAAGGTTATAAAACGACTGTACAACTTCCAGTACAGCATTAACCATGTGTATTGTAACCATTGAAAAGTGTCTTGTAACCATGGAAAGCCGAACACAACTAATTTTGCAAACAAACAACACCATAACAAAGCATTTCCCGTGAAAGAATTTGAACAAATTCCCTTTGTATATCCTTTTTCGCTGTCTGTCGTTCGTCATCCATTGAAGTCTGTTTGCACTGATATGCTTTCATACTGTATTTGGGGCGCTCCCCTCTCCTCAACGCCATTCTAGAAAAAAAAATTCTCGGACCATAGAAAGCCTGGAGGTGAGTACCATATGCATTTCATATTGTTTTTGAGTGAACTATTCCTTTATTGAACAAATCTCACACTAATAATGTACTGTATGTTTGCTTACAAATATTCTATTATTCTGCCACAGATTGAAATCTGAGATTGTAGCTAAACCCACTCTGTTGCCATTTAATAAAAGCTTTCACATGTATAGTTCTAAACAGCAGTTGTCCACAAAGTCCCCTTTTTAAAGGGATAGTTTGGGTGTTTTGAAGTGGGGTTGTACGTATTCATAGTCCGTGTATTACCTACAGTAGATGACAGTCGACACGCCCCCAGGAGAAACGGAAGTACCGACACAGGAGCAAAGCAATGCACTGCTGTGGACCGGGACGGCAGAAAAACGTAGTTTAGCCACCTAAAAGAAAGGCTCACATAAAAAAATTGATATCCCTTTAAGTGTACGCTATATTTAGAATATTTTCCGACTGAGAACTGAACTGAAAGTGAACCGTATCTATACTGTTTTTGTCAACGAAGTCTGCTGGTTTTGAAGAGAGCATAGATAAGTTTCATTTTCAGTTCAGCCGACCATCATCTACTGTAGGTAATACACTAACTATTAATAAGTAGCTCATACAACCCCACTGCAAAACACCCGAACTATCCCTTTAAGGTGTCTGAACACAGTTTTTCATGCATTAAATTATTATGTTCATTCACAGAATTTCTAAAAGAGTTATCTGTTGAAGTGTTGCACGCCTTACAGCTTTGATAAAAAATATTCAAACACAATATGATTGTACAGTTTTATGCATTATGCAAAGGTTAATCAATACGGTGTAACAGTAAATCAAAAGCCATGAAGAAAATGATGTCATAGTACTTTACTCACTGTTTGAGTGATGCGTGGTCGTCTGTAAGTGCAGTGCTAAAACAGCTCAGACATAACCATTCGTAATTAACGCTCTACTACTGACAGAGAGGGCTCTGCATTAACCTCTGATCTCATAATGCTGCATCACAGATGGATTAAACCTTTCGAGGTGTAACTCAGTAGTGAATGGATGCTGACTGTGGATGTAATCCTACAGAGATTTACTGTCTTGTCTTCACTAGCGGCTGCCTAATTTGCCAGTTTATTCCCGTTTCAGCAGCCTGAGCAGTACGGTGTATTACCCTTCTTGTGTGCTCTGCTGAGTGGGATGTTGTCGTGCTGCTGACTCTCAGTCCGGAGCCCACAGGGAAGGGATTTCTCTCTCACTCAAAAGGCCTTTTGCTGTCACACTCTCTGGGATTACCGAGGAAGAATTTCCCACTGAGCTTCCATCAGGCCGCAGCACGATTCAAAGACCTCCCACAGAGGGAGAAGAAGTAGAGCACTGTGTGTTACTGTCTGAGAGCTTGGCCGGTGGACGTCCGTCTGTCTGGCAGGGACCAGTGTTCCCGACACTGCAGCAGAACGGAGAGGAAAAGCCAAGGGCAGGTTTCTGAGGCTGTATTCATGGTGGGATGTGTGTTAGGTTGTTGTTGGACAGGGGTAGATTGCAGTTTCCACCCCCCAGTGGGAAACCAAAGAGTCTGTTGCACCAAAACAGGAGCTATGGACATTTCTTTTACAACTTGGGACAAAATTATCTTAAAGTGGCACTCCCACTATTTTACACATATAAAGGTCATTGTTTTTGTCATAGTTAGTCCTATTTAGTCTGTGGAAATCAATGTATAATTGTCTTCTGAGGACCTTTCTTAAGTCTGACTTAACATGATGTCATCAGGGTTGCTTTTCCTGATGATGTCATCAGGGTTATCTTGAGTTAGGCTTGACACTTAAAACTGAATTTTATCAGAAAACCTTATAATTATAAGGGGAATTATCAGTCAATGGAAGATCTATTGACTGACTCTACTGAGTTGCATTATGGGAATTGTAGGATCCAGTGTTTATTGAAGCTTGACTGTAGGGACTAAAGATCAGGACATCTTGGCCTCTGCTTCTTAAATTTTAACATTTTGTTTAAAATTTTTGTTGCAAAAGGGTTCACTTACAAGCTTTTTCCTGTGCTTTTAAAGGAATACTTCCCCCACAAAATGACCATTTGTGTATCAGTAACTCGCCGAATATTACCTTGGATTCTTGTAGAAAACTTTGTTTTTCTTGCATGCCTCCACGTTAAACGGGGAATAAAAAAAACCTGTAAATCCTTGATGAATTGAAGCAAATCGGGCCCAGGTTTAACAACAGCAAAAGTATATCAAAACATCTGTTTACAAACTCTCACACAACTCATGCGGTATAAAAGTCTTGTTTATCCAGACGTATGCTCACTACTTCCCAAACGGACTCGCAGCGCGCCTGCGCAAGCATGAGACAGCAGTGACGGAAGTGTTTTAAATAGTACGATTTTGTGCAAAAATTCATGTGTTTGGGAAGTAGTGAGCATACGACTGGATAAAGGAGACTTGGATTATAGTGCACGAGTTGTGTGAGAGTTTGTAAACAGATTCTTTATATAGTTTGCCGTTGTTAAACCTGGACCTCATTTACCTCCAATGAATTTCTCTCAAGTGTCCTTGAGCAGTTCAAGATTTACTCTTCTTTAACAAACCCTCTGAAAAGTGAACTTAGAATAAAATATGTTAATTTCTTTGAATGATACAGCGGCTTTTCCTTTGACACTGGCTGGATGCCGTCCGATGGCTAATATATGGCTATAAGACAGTCTCTCTCTTAATAAATGAACGCCTCCCTGGCCGCTGATGTTGTCCCTGATACACATATTTTGAATATGCCACTATCCGGCAGCAGACTGTCCATCCAGGAAATGTGAGCATGGGATGTTTCCAGAGGAGAGTCTGACTGCTCTTTCAGGATGCTTCCTCTCGCATCCTGTTGTTCTGTATTTGATATTTAGCTGACGAGTTCACAAACTTCAACATGACATTGGATTCTGGCAGCAGCTGTTATCACATGTCTGTTATCATTAGAGCGACACAATTGGCAGGCAAGCTTTCAAATAGACGTTGTTGTAACTCCTGTAGATGTCTCCATACTTAGTGGGACATTTGGAGATGATAGCCACAGTTAGTGTCCAGATTTCTTCTGGTTGACTCCTTTCTCACCACTGTTTGAGAGTTTTTTTTTATTATTATTTGTTTCTCTTCACTTTGAAAGGGACTAAATGATTAGTCAACTGATCGACAGAAACTTAATTTGCAGCAAAAGACATCTCCTTGAGCTCTGTGAGACTGTGATGGAGGTTTTCACTCATTTTAGACCAAATTAATCGGTGAAATATTTGACTAATTAATTGATAATGGAAATAATTGTCAGTTTCAGCCCTATAGGCTTCATCATCGGCTGTGATTTCAACTGAAAATAATTTAGTCTTTTTACAGAAAAATCATTTTAGTGTTGTTTTAAATATCTCTTTTCATACCCTATCCTTATTTTCTTATCTTTTGTTGTTGTTATTTTTTTCTCCTATTGGTCATAATGTATGTCTGGAATAAGCAGTAAGGAGGAGAAGAAGACATAACCATTTAAAATGATCCGCAGAATGTGAAGCATTTGTCAATGTGGGATAATTAATGTAAATCCATAAACCCCGCCCACTAAAATGTTATTATCCTCACCATAACTTAATGATTCATGTCAAATGTTGACCATAAATATTCACCATAAACACTTGTGACAGTCAGCTGCTGAGAACCATACCAAAAGTTCGACAGGTCCTGTTTTTAGATCATCGATGTCAAGAGGTGATGATTTAACACAGTGTTGGTTACCCAGAAGAAACACTAGCAGGGCTGATGGTCGGTAGCCGGTATTCATATGTGACTCACATGCACAGGAAGCTGTGTTGTTGCTTATGTGGGGGGTATGTCTGTTACACAGTAGCAGCTAGCGGGGCGATGTGGGTGGTAAGTGTTGGGGGCAGAGTGGAATGACCCCTGGGTGAAGGACAGCTGTAAAATCGGATCCCTTCATCTGAAATACTCTCCTCACTGAGGAGGTTTGGAACATTTTTAAGATCTAACAGTCTATTTTTCTGGAGCTTGAACACCACATCTTGTGTACTGTGTTGCATTTCTAGTCATTAGTGGTGGAAGAAGTTTTCAGATCCTTAAGTAAAAGTTCAAATACCACACTGTGAATACGCCACTACAAGTGAAATCTACTAAAAGTATCAAAAGAAAAAAGTACTCATTGTGCAGTAAAATGTTCCCTGTCGGTGTTTTACTGGTATATATGATGTTTCTGGATTAATATTACTGCTGCATTAGTGTGTACGTTGCATTTTGCTGTAGATGTTTTAACTCCTTTGCGTACTGTTATATAGTTTAATCTACAGCAATGCATCATATTCTATAAGATCATCATATCTTTGTAGTGTCTCCGTCCTGTGAGAACCACACATCTCTAAAAAAAAGTCAACTTTTCATGGTGTCAGTAAAACAGCCTGTATTCAGCTTTGTTATGATGCATGTTCCTGCTGATCCAAGAGGGTCATTAAATATTATTGTTACCTAAAGAAGTAGGAGAATTTCCTCAGCACATAAAGGAACACTTCATCCTTCAGTTTATCACAAACATTCAAATTCAACACATCTGGAGATAAAAAAAGTTTTCACTGGACGGGAAGGGGATGAAAAATTGTAATGTGTAAAGTAACCATAGCTGTCAAGATAAATAGAGTAGAATAAAAAGTACAATATTAGCCTCTGAGATGTAGTGGAGTAGAAGTAGAAAGTAGCATAAAATGGAAATATACTCGAGTAAAAAACAAGTACCTCTAATTTGTACTTAAGTACAGTACTTGAGTAAATGTACCTAGTTACATATCACCACAGGGACTTTAAACATTATTTATTAAGACACTATAAACCAGATCAGGTTGTGGATATTCAGGACCAATACTTCCTTTATACATGTAGCCAGCCTGTGCTTGATGAATTATGATACTATTCAAATAATTATGATGTCGTACAAGTTATCATCGTCTCAGTTTGTCCACATAAATTATTGTATATACTAAATGAATATGGAGGATTTGGTGCCAAGGCATTTGAAATAGTTTAGAGTATGTCGGTGACCCAGTAGTAATAATTAGCTATCATGCTTTGCAGCACCAAACTTGCTTTTGTTCTCTTCGTCCAGTAGATGGTGATATTAGCCAGTTAACTTGAGTTTACCTCCTGGAAGCGTTGCTCATATCCAGGGATTTATCTCGCTTAATCCTCCGTTCAGCAGGATTTACAAGATCAAGATCTCTCCTCTCTCTTTTGGTGCAAAAAAATCACTTCAGGAGACTTAAACTTACGCAAAGGTTCAAGCATGATAATGAAGTTGTAACTCAGCTCTTTGTCGGACAGCTAGTAAAAAACAGAGTGTTCCAGCATGTGGAGAAAAAATGCACCCATCTGACTGAATTTGCAAGTATCTCTGCTAATGCAACACATGTGGAAGACCAATTTCTCTGTTATTTAACCCTGCTGATTACAGCTGAACTGATGTGTCTATAAGAGATGGAGTAAAGCGTATATGTTAACTTAACCCATCTTTATATTTTGCCCACTGTTATGAGTGTTATATAACGTTGCATACTTCTATTTGTATTTACCACAGGTCTGATTATACCAATAATACTTTGTCTCTCTGTCTGTTTTTCAGGTGAGTGCCTCTTCTTCTGTGGTTTCCTTGTTGTCGGAGGATGGTCATCCTCCAGCATCTGAACCAATAAGTACTGCATGAATTCAAGCCTTATGAGAGAGATGGTTGTTGGATGTTTGAGCTTGAAACCAATGACATAGTTTTATTACTAGTCCAGTGTTAGACATTTTGTATTACGCTCTTAAAACACTTACTCACTTCAACACATGTTTTTCGCTGTCTGGAAAGAGTTCTCAGGAATCAGAAGGGCTGGGTCAAGACCTGCCCTCACAGGCCATCATTTTCCTCAGAAGTACATCTGGAACTCTTTTACTCCCAGACTGATAAACCAGTGGAGGGGCCGTAACACCTGGGTGTAGCCTGGTCCCCCATAATAGAGCAGGTCACCTCATTGTTTGGCTTTAAGTTGTTAGATCAACAGGATGGATGACTAGTAGCCGACCCATTAAGTGAAAGAATGAAAGCATGTTTTTCTTACAGTGTTTAAGGAGTCATTGAGACTCTGTTGGGGGTCTGCTAATGTGGATATCTGCTGTGCAGTGAATGCGACAGTTGATGAAATGGATGTGTGGGTGTGATTGAAGGGTGCGGTGGGGACAAACAATGCTAGCTCAGTTCCTCTGAACTTTACTCATAAAGCAAAAAATGCCGAGAACGTGTGTGCAGTCGGCCAGTGTCAATACAGTGGCAAACTTGTGTTTCTACTAGGGCTGTCGATCGATTAAAATATTTAATCGCAAATTAATCATACATTTTTTTTCCTATCGACATGGGAGTGGGCAAACATTATGCAAATATATGTATATAATTATTATTGGAAATCAATTAACAACACAAAACAATGACAGATATTGTCCAGAAACCCTCACAGGTACTGCATTTAGCATAAAACAATAGGCTTAGATCATAACATGGCAAACTGCAGTCCAACAGGCATCAACAGCTGTCATTGTGTCAGTGTGCTGACTTGACCATGACTTGCCCCAAACTGCATATGATTATCATAAAGTGGGCATGTCTGTAAAGGGGAGACTCGTGGGTACCCATAGAACCCATTTTCATTCACATATCCGGAGGTCAGAGGTCAAGGGATCCCTTTGAAAATGGCCAAACCAGTTTTTCCTTGCCAAAATTTAGCGTAAGTTTGGACCGTTATTTAGCCTTCTTCATGACAAGCTAGTATGACATGATTGGTACCAATGGATACTTTCGTTTTTTAGTTTCATATGATGCCAGTATCTTCACTCTAGCTTTAATACTGAGCCCACTATGCTAATTTGCGTTAATGCGTTAAAGAAATTTGTGACGTTTAAAACAAATTTGCGTTTAACTTTGACAGCCCGAGTTTTTTCTACACATCAGGACTTCTTGCTGGAGGTTTGATAGTACAGATATCTCTCTGCTCCAGCTTCAGTGCACACTGGTTCACATTTCTTCACCTGAGGGTGAGTAATCGCTCCTGTCGAGGCCTTGTCACACCTCACATGGGTGCTCTTTAGAAAAGCAAGGTTGTTAAAGGTGATCCGACTGGTTTGCTTTTGCCCTTCAAAGGACATGCCACTGTTAAATTCATTTGATACTCTCATATCAAATCTCCCTGTTGCGCAGGGGAGCAGCGTCCACTGGCAGGCTTCGTTTTTTTTACTATTCGTACCATTTCCTGCTGTGCAATTGTGTATGCAAGCAACACAACTGGCCCCACACCTTTTATCAGTACGTTCACTCATGGATTCATTACAGTTGAGTCTTTAAAAGCTCGAGACTGCACCATGAGAGGAGGCTGGAAAAACATGAAGCAATTCTCTGAGTATGTCAGGAGAGTAACCTGATAGGCTTTTGGCTGGAGTCGCTGTGCTGTTTTGTCCCCACATGGGCCACACGCCCTCAAGGACAAACTGTTAATGTACTCTCTCCACGACTGTTACTTCTGTGGGCTTTCATACAGCGGTTCTTTGAGGCCTTTATTTGTGCCAGCAGTGGTAAATGACTCCACTGTATTGTTCAGTGTTGGAGCCGCTCCCGCTCACTGGTTTTCATTACAGTTTGGAAAGGGAAGCGGCCCATTGTTTGGACTGTTATTCTCTCTTTACGGCAGGAGTTTTAGTTGTAGGTGTCACGGTGGAAAAACAGGATGTGAAGCCAGTCCAGTTTTGCTGATAAGAACAAGCAGAGAGGAAAGTAAAATGACATCTCCTGCAGCAGCGAGGACACTTGACTTGAGGGTATGGTTGTGACCCGGCACATGAACAGCTTATATTAAGATTAGCTGATTATTATTCATTCATAACAAGCTGAGTCAAAGGGAAACTCAATCATGTGGCGTAGTGTGGGCATTTAGTAGTGCTTCCAGTGTATTGTACTTTGGACGTGCACCTTAACAGACCTGGTATTTTATTAATCCAGCTGCTCTGGGTGTGGTGCATAATCTCCCAGCGTGCCTTGGACTCGTTCCAGTCTCACAGACAATGCTGTGTGAAAAAAAACAAAAAACCCTATGGGCATAATTAAAACTTGGAATAATTAAAAGTAACCATTCTAATATCTCACTACTCCACCCTTTGTACCTGTACATGATAATAAACTATGTATTGTTGTCATTGTGAGGGTGGGTTGAGCACAGACTCAGTACCATATGAGTTGTTTTGTTGCATTGGTGCCAGGCTGTGCATATTTTCGTCACATCGTTGCATGAAAGGACACGTCGGGTCACATTTTGTAGTGTTTTTTTATACTCCAGTAATTATACTGTGCCGCAGACAACCAGAGAGCATTCCTGAAGTGCATGGAGTACACAACTCTTAGAGAAAAAAAACATGTACAGGGAATGTGTTCATGACTTATCAAGTGTTATATCTGCAGATATCTGTGTTTGGATCTGGTTGACTTAATGTACCTGTCTGTTAGGCTGCTGCTGGGGCGGCTCCCCGTCCTCGCCTCTCAGCGCATGGAATGACAGGATTTGAGGAAGTAAAGTCTCGACTCAACAAGGGCACTTTGTGGCAGCGTCTTGGTACTTTTCTTGTAAATGGAAATATCTTTCAGAACTGCAGACAAAAGAGCAGCAGCGTGGATATAAAATGCCATGTCTGTTGTGATTCCTTCCCACATTACGGCGTTACAAGAGCCCTCTTGTGGGCGGGTCAGCTCAGTGAAAAGCCAGTTAATGAAAGTTACAGAGATTCTAATGATGGTGAGTCACTGCTGTCTGAAACTAGACTCTAAAGCTGCATGAGGGAGAATAGTTATTTTCTCTGTCCAGCCACAAACACATGAAGTTTACTGCAAGTCTTTCTTTTGTGAAAGGAGCAGTCGTTTTTTTTTTTCTCTCTGCTCTGAGGAAAGAAAGAATGCAACTAATTCATTCTCTCCAGATGGAGGGGTTTATGGGAGTGAGGGTAATAAATCACCTGTCTGTGTGCGTGTGTGTGTGTGAGGAGTCACCTGTATTGTGTTTGTCTGTACGCTATTAGAAGCCGATCGTCAGGATGCCTATCTAAAAATAAAAGCTCGGCCTCTTCAGGTTACAATGCAAACCCGCACATTTTGGCAGCCAGTCAGGAAAGCCTGAGTCCGGATCCTGTGTCAAGTTTTGTTGTTTGATAGCTGGTTGCCCGTGGCAGCAGCAGCGGCAGCAGCAGCACAGTAAGCCCACGTTCCACGAGACCTCGACCATGGACGGACACATGCTATTTGCCTAACCTGTGGGCGGCGTTGCCACAGCAACCAAAGCCCGGCATGGCTGGCCACACCCATGTGTGGTTTGCAGACGCTGAGTCATCGTGCAAATATTCAAATCTCCTTTCTTCTTTTATTCCTAAAATGTGACTTTGTTACATTGTTTGGGACATGTTTTCATATTCGCTCAGATACTTCCTCTTTTGTGCTTTTTTTTTTCTCGTACAAATACAAGTTTAGAGGAGGAATGAATGAGCCTGCCCACTCATGGCATAAGTGTGTGTCTCTGTGTGGCACAAACAGGCTGGTCCCTGCTGGCACTGCCAGACCTGTCGCTCCCAACGGCCATTTTATACCTTCCT
The DNA here is from genome assembly GCF_015220745.1 of Sebastes umbrosus. NCBI lineage: Eukaryota > Metazoa > Chordata > Actinopteri > Perciformes > Sebastidae > Sebastes > Sebastes umbrosus. The sequence goes on from NC_051279.1 coordinate 30,902,088, forward strand.
CACCGACCAGACTGGAGCTCCATTTTGTGACGGGTCAACCTCTATTTAAGCATGATTTCAAATCACTGGTATTTAAAGGATAGGTTCATTTTCATACAGTACTCACATGTCTGTGTGTACTTTGAAGGAGTTTTTTTGGTAATTTTTTGGTCATTAAAGAATTTTATTTTTGTGCAAAGATGACATTTTGAAGGAGCTGTGTGCAGCATTTAGGGGGATCTATTGGCAGAAATTGGAATATAATATTAAAAAGTATGTTTCCTTAAGTGTATAATCACCTGAAAATAAGAATCATATTTTCGTTACCTTAGAATGAGCTGTTTATATCTACATAGGGAGCGAGTCCTCTTCACAGAGTCGGCCATGTTTCTACAGTAGCCAAGAACGGACAAACCAAACACCGGCTCTAGAGAGAGCCATTCACATTCTAGCTGCTGTAGTTCTCCTACACGGATATGAGTCCGAGTTAGCCAAATAAAGTTGCTATTAAGCTGATTAAACAAATATCAATAGCGATTAGGATTTTGGCCTCCCACAATTAAGTGAGCATGATCGTCTGTGATATGAATGTGTGCTCCGCTCATAGAAACCTCCACTGCATGTCAAAGCAAGTGCTTCCTAGACTAACAGCCGGCCCCCAGGGGGCGATCGAGATATTTTAGCTTCACTTTTGGGGAGCCGTCATGCCGCTGCATGCATACCCTACAGCGTCAGCCTGTGAAAAGCTTTCCTGAATGTTGTGGCTGCCAGAGTAAAAAGAGTAGTATGCTGTTTATTACTCGTTTTGGAACCTTATTTTAAGTCTTATATTTTGATGCAAAGATTTGTTAATTAGCAGGATTTTAGCACAACATGGAAGTGAAGTCAGTGCTCTGTTTATTTAAATGTGAAAGTGCAATAAAAAATACCTTGTCCCTAAAATCAATGAATAATCGTGATAAATAATCATGATCTCAATATTGATCAAAATAATTGTGATTATCATTTTAGCCATAATTGTGCAGCCTTAGTTGGTATCCAAAGTTACAGTTCTTTTAGTATAAACCTTTTTCTTTCTGTTGCCTGGACAGTGTTTCCCCGAAGAGGGGCTTTAGACGTAAAAAGACTGTAATTTGGAAGATACTTATGAGCTTCAGCTGAACCTTTTTTTGCACAGAATGAGGACTTACATTGCAGTCACTTTAAAAAAGGGATATCTTCAATGCTAGGACAGAAGGAATGATTATCCTCACTTGATTATCTTGTCATGTATATCAAGACTCCTTTAGTCAAGGGTCAAGGAAGGAGCCTCAGTAACCATCAAAATCTACTGAAAGGAGGATCATGTTTTGACAGGTTCAGCACCCCACAAATTAGTCTGAACAGAGTGATTCAGTGTATGTCTGTAAGGCTCAGTCTTAGCTTTATCTCTTGGTCGTGCCCTTCGTTGTCAACTGCACTCATTAGAAACGAGCCAGAACTGATAAAGACTCAACAGTATTAGCTGTTATCTGTGATCTCACGGCTCTTTAAATATGGCGACACCAGTTGCACACTGAAAGGAAATTTGCATTGGAGCTCAACATGGTGGGTCTGTTCTCTTTGGTTCACCAATACTTGTCTCCAGTTCTATTAACTCACTATTCTTTTAACGACTTACAAAAAGCTTAATTGCTCCCCATAAACTAAGGAATGAGTATGCGAGAGACAAAGTTGTTGTTGGCTGTCTCTTGGATGCCTCGGTAGTGCCTTTTGCAGACCGGCTCTTAGTTCTTTGTCTTCTGTCTTTCTCTGTCTAGTTTTCTTGTCCTCCCTTTTTTTTCCTGTGTCCACCCTTCATCTTAATCGCTTGGGCTGTAATTTGCAAGGTTTCTCGAACAAGGCGCCCAGTGTGTATCTCGCATGGGTGCCTTCGGATGTATGGGACATGGGGCAGGGTATCCGGGGCAGCAGAGAGGATGTGTCCAGGCTGGCAAGGCCTTCAGATTTATGGGGTAGATGTTCCTCTGCATTTCTGTCCCACAGATGAAAAGATTCCCTTGTTCTTTTTTCCTCACAAACACCCTCCCTACCCCGAATGTACCCCTCCGCTCCCATTCCTTCGCTCTATTAGACACATCTTGCATGCCATGTTGTTCCGCTGGATGGGCAGCGGGTCTCACAAGGGTGAAAGGAAGGAGTAGCGTTGTGGTGTTGACTTGGGTGGTGAAAGCAGAAACAAGGTGTTATTGTGCAATATGTCCTGTCAGAGCAGCATGGACATGGGAGATCCTCTCGGGGATCGGTTCTGGCTCAGCCCGAAGAAAGGTAAGTGGCGAACATACATCGATCCTAATGTGATGCAGGGAAAAGGAGGCAGGAGGCAGTGAACGGTTCACAGCATTGGTCGGAGGATGGTTTATGTTACAAAGAGGTGTGGCCACATGCAGGCAACAACTCATTTTTCACACTTTGGAATCTGGGGAGTTAATTGGGGGAGTTGCGCATATCACGGATTCGTCTTATGCAACAACAGTAAAGCCTTTTCCAGCGCCTAAATGGTGCAATACATCTCTTGCATGCTGATTCTCATCCCTGGCCGCCGTTTAGCTGAGCTGGCGTGCAGCTCCCACAGGAAACAGAACAAGAAAATCGAGGGCTGTTTTGAATTTTCTGTCCAGATCTCACTGCTGGAACTTGTTTGCAACAACAAAGCAGTTTTGTAGTCTCTGGCTGTTTGCAGAGTTCCCACCAAAAGCTGATTTTGATTAGTCAGAAGGGCAAGAAAACATATTCTGCACATATTTCCCAAAGTGCTTGATAATAGAATGTTGGCACCCTCTTCATCAGTCATAGGGAACATTATCCATCATTATCCACGGCCGATGCTCTTCCTAGTGTTAGACATGGCACATCTGTCACATTGCTGCATCCTGCTTTCAGTTCGTCCTCATTTACCCCCTTGTGGGTGGGCGCCTGTCCAAGTGTGAGAGGCTGCAGGGGGCGTTGTAAGGCTGGACACATAGTGTAGAGACCCCACCACGGACACATGACGTAACAGCTTGTTGGAGAGAGAGGGACAGAGAGAGAGAGAGTTAGAATGAAAGGGACTTGGCAGTCTTTTTGGGTGCTCCCGCTTATTTTTGGTCGGTAAAGAGGGTGAAGGGAGGCATAATCTGTGACTTCATTTCTTTCCACTCTGGAAAAGGAGAAGTCGGTGTGATCCGTGACTTGTGGAGTCGAGAACACAAGCAGGGCCTTGTCATTTTTACCTCAAGCACACATTAGTTTATAGATTTTCCATGTGCATTTATGCGTATACCAGTGAGACAAAAGCCAAGAGTTGGCTTTTTTTCCCTCCGCTCACACAGTAGGCTTTTCTACTCGTGACGTCAGTACAGTTTTATATTGCTTAGCCCCCAAAAAACTACTTTACTTTGCTGACATTTTCTTTCACTTTTACACAGTTACACAGACTTTATTTCACCAAACAAAGCTGTGTTACTCCGCAGTTGCTTTTAACAAGCCTTATATAACTCCAAAGATATTTATGGGGCAAGAAAAGTTGTGTTGGCAAAGCAGCAAGAACAGTTCCTTTATTGTCTTGATTGATTTCAGTCCATTACTCTGTCTATTGTTCTTGCCCCTCCGCTCTGATCACAACAAAGACTTCTCCTCCTTCTACTGTAATTTGCCTTTTATTTTTACCTCAAGAACAGTTGACTATTTATTTTTGCAGCAGTGTGAGGAATGCCAAAGACACCTCTCAGTCTCCCTCCGCGCTCACCAGCTTCTAACCAGCTCTCTAACACACAGTGCCTCTTTGTCTGAAGCCGTTCTGTGGTTAAACACACTTCTGTGGGTTTGTGTTTGGTGGGAAAGTATATAGAGTTGTTTTTTTTTCTCCTGGCCACCCCTCAAATTATCTCTAGACCCTTTGGCTATGCATTGGACTCACATTTCCCTTCAAGTCATCAATGTTTAACCCCAATTACGCCCAGAGTGGCCAGGGACCAGTCAGTGCAGGGGGTTAATCCTTGCATCTTCATCCCTCCTGCATTTCAAAGGCTACTTTCTCTTCCTGTATGCGCTTATTGACACTGTAGTTCATCCCGTCACATGCAAATATCAGTCAAGGTTGTCTGAGGACGGGATTAAGGCCTCGCATGCCGTCAGTCAGCAGGTTACAATTGTCAGGTCAACAAGTAAAGTTTATATATAGCCCAAAATCACAAACTAATCCCAGAGGGCTTTACAACCTTTACAATATGTGACACCATAAACTTTAGGCCATGGACAACTATACTGTAGGTATGAGGTTATTATGTTAAAATAATATGAGAAAAATATAACACATCTTGTGGATTTGGCCTTTTTAAACTGAACCTACATTTAAGAACCATGCTAGCAGCTTTGTTGCTGTACTCAGGCACAGTGGTGCTTTGAGCTAAATGCTAATGTCAGCATGCTTCAGTAATATGCTCAAAGTGATAAGCTGCTGCAGCTGCTGCTGCAATTATGTATACCATGTTCATTATCTTAGTTTAGCATGTTGACATGGTAACATTTGATGATTAGCATTAAACACAAAGTACAGCTGAGGCTGATGGGAAATGTCTTTAGAGCACTCAGCCAATCTTACGGTGGCACAAGAGGAAAACCCAGAGGATCAGCAAAGTCAGTCGACTTCATCCTCTGGGGGCCGTGAATGTCTGAACAAAATCCATCCAATTGTTCAGATCGTTAAGGTTGGACCAAAGACTATATAAAATATGGACTAAGTCTCCGTGACATCACGCAGAGGTTTCTGAAGAGCCGTTGTGAAGCTCAAAGTTGGTGGCTCCAGCTGTCGCCATCTTGGCAGTGAAGACACAGCAGAGCAGACCATGGATGTATTAAGAGAACTGGATACAGCGTTGGAGGCGGGGCCTCGTTCAATCCTATGAAAGTTGCTCAGTGGAGCATGAGGCCTAAATGGCTCCACTTCCGTCTGGAAAAGTACCCGGATCTTGGGCACATGGAACATGCGCAGTAGCGTCCGCTCAGTCACATGACTCGGTCACGGGGTCCCAACGTCACGCCGTCGTCACGGCTTGTGCTCCAGCCTCGGTCTGGGTCTCATTCACATGAACGGAGGAAGAGAAATAACTCTGGATTTGGCTATTGGTGCATTTTACAACTTTAAAAACGTATTTTTTTTAAATAAGGACTGTTAGAGTGTTCATACTGGGGAGTTGATTCACCTCAAAAAAAATTACCGCTGAGTTACAGATGTCTCTTTCCCAATGTAAGTCTATGGGAAAAGGTATTGTTGGGCCCAATGCATCACGTGACGGACACAGAAGTTGCAGTACCGCCGTTTGGCCACTACGACAGTTGGGATCAACGACCGGCGCTCTTCCTGGGGGCTTGGAGCAGACAGCTAGCAGCTAGCAACTTGGTACTACTTCCAGCTGTCACTCAATGCAGCCATGCTCTCATTATGCCTAACTTTAAGCCTTAATATAATTTAAACGGGTTAGCTGTATAAAAATTCACCCCCCGTACAGTTGTGATGAACGGGAACATTAGCTACAGAGACCTAAACCGTTTTTTGTACCAGGCTGTAAACATGTATATTTTTGCTGTAAAGTCTGGCATTTTATCACGGGGGTCGATGGAGACTGACTCACTTTTGGAGCCAGCCTCAAGTGGCCATTTGAAGAACTGCACCAGAGGTTGCCGCTTAGTTTGGTCCAAAACTGGTTGACCAACCAACCGTGCAACAGGCCGACATATCATCAGCCCAGCAGACCGCTAGCTAGCATGGCTAAAAAAGCTGTCCAGTCTTATATCAGCTCCAGAAAAAGGTGCCGCAGCGTGTGTCTTAACTGTTGTCATTACTCCTCTATAAACTAAAACCTGCAAACTTGTGAAATCAGTAAAAATGTGTCTGATTTTTTATTATTATGTATAATGTTTTAAAGCAAAGAGACAAAATGTGAATCCTCTTTGAAGCCTTTCTTCAAAAACATATTTTTTATTTGCCACCATAGTGCTCTTTCAGTCTATGGACTCATTGACTGCTAATTTGCTGTATGTGTTTTTTATTGCACCAATTAAATTTAATTAATTACTTTATAATTAGTTAAAGCATCAGTTCATTAATCATTAGAATTGACTACTGGGGAAAGCCTATAATTACAGTGGTGACAATCCCCGCCTCCATATAAAGCAATTTACAACTATCTCTAACTTTAGCAGGATCCTGGGTCAGAGGTGTTTGAACATGAGTCAGCTCTGTGAGAGGGCACAGCTGTCCCTGCACGAGGGGGTCTCTCACCTATCTATACCCAGCTCCAGACAAGCTCCTCACATACAAATAGGCTGATAGTCCAGATAAAAAGGGAGCTCTCATGCATTGCAGAATGATTCGTCACAAGTACAAAAGTGCAAGTCATGATTTGGCGTAGACTAAGGGCCACCCTTCAAACAAGATGTTAAAATCCCTTTCTGTATCTGTTTTATCTCCTCATATTCTTTCACAATAGGTGCCTTACTTATAATGATGTATTTTCAGGGCAGCATGTAGCGCTTCAAAACACTGTGCGAGAATTCCTACTGCTCAGCTAGAAAGCGTCAGTGTGTCAACAGTGGCTGACAACTGGCAGAGGCTTATTGCATTCATCCCTGCTTTAAAAGCTAAATTAAACTTCATACTGTAAACTGTAATAACGTATGAAGCTAACCGGTAAACTAGAATTACATGTGTCATTCATTAGGAGGACCCATCGTTCTAACATGTTCTTCAGTTTCGACATGCTTTGACTTCCCACTAACTTCTGTTAATGTAAGCACATACATTAGCGGGTCAGAAAGGCGCTGCTGACCTTTGCTTTCCGTGGAAGTGGCTGGAGTGGCTTGGATCTGATATCAGAATGGGGGGCAAGTGTGCAGGACCGGCAGACCCCGGAGCAGCAGGCCTTTACACTGGGCCGGTCGCCAGCCACCATCAGTTGGTGCTGACAAGTCTATTCTGGGACTTGTGGAAGTCTGAAACACTGAAGCAGAAGTGGTCTCCTAACCACAAAAGTAGTCAGATACTCTTCCCCAAAGTCTTATTACTCCTTTATCTGCGTCGATCAGTCAAATCATGTTTCCATTTGCAGCAGTCTGCTGCTGCGGAATCTGTTTATAGACCGGATGAAATTAGACTGCATTAGTTCTATAGTGGGCGTTCCCTTCTGAGACTCTATTTCTGATCATTTATTATGTTGCTAATGGCACCTCATACCATTACTGTAAAAAGCAGCAGCACCATGTCCATAGCTAGGGTTCGTCAGGCCCGGAGATAGAGTGTTCCTCTTGAAGCGGGCATATTTAATATCTGGATGGCTGAAGGGGGGACTGGGCCTCAAGCCAGAATACGGGTCAGTGTGGGAACTTTGAAGTTCACTGAACACTTTGTGCATAAACAGTGCATGAAATCACACTGATATGCGGCCAGGAGAGCAAAGCGCCATGCATGGTGATGCAGATTACCCCAAATGAGAGAGCTCCACGCTGGAGTTTTAACACTTAGTTGACTGGCGTGTCGTTGGGGCTGATTTGCAATGAATTTTTTAATAATAACAACTGCATTTATAGAGCACTTTTCATACATGAGATATAGCTCAAAGTGCTTTACAAATAAAATTAAAATGCAACACATTCAAACAAGGGCAGATAGACAATAAAATTAGACAACAAAAACACAGTGGATGCTAAAATATGTAAGTGTAATTAAAAAACAAAGCCTATTAAAAATAAGAAAGATGAGAGAATTTGTAAAAAAAAAAAGAAAAGAAAAAAGAATGACATTAATTATAAGCCAAATTTAATAAATAGGTTCACAGAATTATTAATTATATAATTTTGGAGCATAGTTAAAAAAGGCTGTGCTGCCTATTTTCTTGTGTGATACTTGTGTGTATTTAAAAACCCAACAGTAGAAGACCTGTGAGCTTGTGAAGGATTATATAACTACAGAAAGTCTGCAATGTAGGCCGGTCCCAAACCATTAAGAGCTTTAAAAATAAATAAAAAAAACATTAAAATATATTCTAAAAGATACTGGGAGCCAATGGAGTCTAGCTTAAACCGTGCTAATATGCTCTCTCTTCCTTGTGTTGTTTAAAAGTCTAGCAGTACAGCTCCGAATACAATAACATTTTTCAATTGACTGTTTCGGAAGAGCAGTAAAAAGCATTGCAAAAATCTAATCTATGTGAAATAAAAGCATGAATAAGTTTGTCAGCATCTTTATAGGACAGGAACGTCCGTACTTTGGCAATGTTTCTTAAGTGATAAATAGGAATAAGTTCCTTATATGTTCTTTTACATGACCTCTTAACTGTCAATTAGATATTCAGTCACAAAATACCAAATAGGGTTGATTAATAACATGGTTCAGAATCATCTCCATGTCACTTTAAATACACTGACTTCAGCACCAGCTTGCAGATTCACACATTCACATACACAGCCAGCTTTAACCAGCTGCCACATCATCACCGCCACCTCCTCTGCTTCAGTGTCAGGCAAACTGCAGCATGTCAGTGATAAAACATTTGTTTCGTAACACAGAGGAATGCATCTGTTGTACAATGAGCCAGAGGATTCCTTTGTTCCTTCAGTCTGAATCATTAACCTCACCACTAAAGATAATGTTACACCCTGAGGGATGTTTTAGAGTACGTCTGCTATAGGCGGATTCACCTGGGGCATCACCTTCTAGTCTGACTATAATAGTTGTCAAAGAAGTGTTGTGTGACGGGAATTGTTTTCATGACAGCATTAGCGGACTAAAGTGTTCACCGGAAACTATTTTTTACACGTTCATACTGAATGTTTGTCTGTGGTTTTGAACACATAAGAGCAGATCATATTTTAATTTTCTTGGTTGCTAATGAAAGCTTGACACTGTGCTAAATGGTTTGTCTCAGACCACAGTGTCTGTGCTAATAGCGGTCTGATAAATGACAGTGTGGTCCAGCTGTTCAGGACAACAGATTTACAGCCTGCAGCCCTGAAAGCGGATATGCGTCTCGCTCAGAACTGGCTCTCTTCGTTTGACTGTTGCCATGGCAAATAAAAACAGTTTCCCGCCAGTGTTTGGATGTGTAATAGTGTGTGTGTGGTTTCGAACAGCAGGAGGAATGCATCATTTCATCGCCACCATAATTTCGCAACTAGTGTTCCAGCACAGTACCTACTGTGTGCTTACTCTACTCTTCAGTATATCCTTTTTTTCTTTCCACTGAGATGAGTGAACATGTACAACTCTGCTCTATCCAATAATGGTCAGCCTTCCTCCCAGTTTGGCTTGGACACACCGGCAGCGAGAGGACACTCTCTGTCTGACACAGAGAGAGACGAACGGGAGACAGATGTACAGGAGAGAGAAGTGATCTAGGGATAGAAATCTGATATCATGTTCCTGGGTGCACTGAAAAGGTTAGCTATAATGCGCAGCTCTTTATATAGTTGCGCAAGACAGATTCTTGGTTCCCGGCTAAATCAAGCCCGAATGTTCGCCTTCTGAAAGCAGCAGCACAACTTTAGGGTGCTTTACAGCCTGTTGCATCACTTTAATGAGCTGCAGTGGTAAAAAACTGATTGGTGTATGTCATTTCCTTCTCTTGGGGGGGGGGCTTGGTGACCCTCCAAACAAACACAGACATGAATAGAATTGGACTTAATGTCTCTCTCGGTGTGTTAGACTTTGTGTGTTTGAGTTTTTATGTCCTTTATGATCCTGGCGACTGAAATACATACATATGTATTCAAATGTCACCTTTACCACACATTAAAAAGACCGTGTGAAACGCGATCTGAAAGCCACACCGTGTGCGTAAAGTAAAAAGGTCCTCAGTGATACCTGATCGGGAAATGTGTAAAGCTAGAAACCTTGCACTTAATAACCTACATAGACGCCCCGTTTTCTCTCGTTCTTCTCTAAACTAATCCCTGTTCAGAACAGCTCATTTACTGTGTGACACGCCAAAGGGTGTGTGTGTGTGTGTGTCTGCCAGTCGTAGTGTGTTTAGAGGTGTGTGTGTGTGTACATTTTACGGGAGGCGTGCGCTTTCATGTGTGGGCGTCTCCGTAAAAGTCCCAGAGCTACAGAGCATGTGCTCAAACACACTGCATAGGTGTGCTGCTCCATTCATTTGACTTTTACGTTTTCTTTATTTCAATCAGTTCGCTATTTTTTCTTTTTTTTTTGCTCCCTACTTCCTGCTGTACAATTTACTTTAGTGAGGATTTTTTTCCATGCCATTTTTTTCCTAAGAAATAGAGGGAGAGAGAAGGTAGGAGGAGCCGGACAGAGAAGTGTGCCTCACTCTCTCTCTCTCACACTCTCTCACACACACACTCACGCTGCCTCTCTTCCATTCTGTCATTGCCATCTCGGCAGAACGGAGACTGTTCATTCCCAGCCACGCTGAATATAGTGTGGGGGGGACAGCACGCTTTTGACTTTGTTTAAGTCAGATTTCACAGAGGAATATTCTTTTTCTTCACGACATCCAAAGGATCGGCAAGAAGAAGAGGAAAAGAAAGTAAGAGAAAAACATTACAAGGATTTTTTTTCCATTTTTTTTTTTCTAATTGAATCGAGAACACGTGACAGCCGGTTTTGCCACTGGATTCTTTCACACAACAAGACGTGAGATTGTCTTATTTTTCTTCCTTTCATGTTGTGATTTTCACTTTTACTTTGAGAGAGCAGCACTGACAGAAAGAACAATGGTTGCTGGAATGCTGATGCCCGTGAGGGAACTGAGGGCCATCTATGAGCTCCTGTTTAGAGATGGTGTCATGGTGGCCAAGAAGGACAAGAGGCCTCAGACCAAGCACCCTGAAGTAGAAGGTGTGAGCAACCTACAGGTAATCCGCGCCATGGGGTCTCTTAAGTCTCGGGGCTATGTGACGGAGACATTCGCCTGGAGACATTTCTACTGGTACCTGACCAATGAGGGCATTGTTCACCTGCGTGACTACCTCCGCTTGCCCCCGGAGATTGTCCCTGCCTCTCTGCAGAGGATCAGGAAGCCCGCCACCACACTGGCTGTTCCCCAGAGGGGTGCACGGGTCCAATCTGTGGAAGGTCCTACATCTTATGTTCCCAAGCCAGGACGCAGGGGTGAAGAAGAGAGCCAGGAGTCTCTGGCTGAGCGTCAAGGCTACCGCCATAGGATGATGGGCGCCGGAGAAAAAGAGAGCTACTCTGATAGGACCCCCAGGTTTAGGGGTCGTCCGACGGCTGCAGGACCAGTCAGGCCAAAAGCATCATGGGAAGTGGAGGACCAGCCTCAGCCTCTGTTTAGAAGGGGGAATGGCTTCAGAAGTGAGGCAGCGATGATGGAGGAGAGCAAGGTGAAAAGAGTCTCTCGTCAGCAGCCCGATGTGAGTAGTGAGTGGCCAGTAGCAACATCACAGGAGAGAAGAGTGTCTGATGTTCAAAAGGAGAAGGCCCCGATGTCTGTCCAGAGTCAGAGAGCAGCTATGAGACAGGATGCACCGCAGACCACTCTGACATCAGTGTCCTCCAAAACAGCCCTGCCATTAACTGTGGCTGCTGTCGCCGTGGCTACAGGTGCTGCAACATCAAAGATTCCAGCTGAACCCTCAACTCCAAAAACAAATAAAGAGAAGCTCAAGATCGCTGATGAAAAAGCTTCCATGAAGCAAATGGTAAACAGCAATTCAGCTATCACAATGCATCCTGATACAGAGGTCAAAGAGGAGAAGACAAAAAAGGTGATTGTGGATCCAATTAAATCTGAAGAGGTCAAGGCTACAGCTAAAACTACAACTGATCACATGAAGGCCCAGGCAGTTATTACAGTAGCTGCTGCTCCGGAAACCTCCAAACTCCTCACTCCCTTCGCTGCCTCTGTCATCACGGAACCTGTCAATAAAGATGTCAAAGAGGAGAAAGCAAAAAGGGTGATTTTGGATCCATTTAAATCCACAGAGGTCAAGAATGCAGCTAAAGCAGCAACTGAAATCACAAAGGCCCAGACAGTTATCACAATGGCTGTTGCACAGGAAACCTCCAAACTCCTTTCTGCCCCTGACACCGCTGCCCCTGTCACCGTAAAACCTGCCAGTAAAGATGTCAAGGAAGAGAAAATCAAAAAGGTGATTGGCGATCCAATTAAATCTGAAGAGGTCAAGGCTACAGCTAAAACTGCACCTGGTAACATGAAGGCCCAGGCAGTTACTACAGTAGCTGATGCTCCGGAAACCTCCAAACTCCTCACCGCCACCGCCCACTGCTGCCCCCCGCCATCACAAAGATTGTCAATAAGGATATAAATGAAGAGAAGACAACAAATGTGATTGTGGATACAGCTAAATCTGCAGTGGTCAAGGCTACAGCTAAAATAGCAAATGATAATGTAAAGCCCAAAGCAGTTATTACAATGGCTGCTGCTCAGGAAACTAATGGTCTCCTCACTGCCACTGCTGCCCCTGTCACCACAAAACCTGTCAATAAAGATGTCAAGGAAGAGAAGACAACAAAGGTGATTGTGGATCCAGCTAAATCTGCAGAAGTCAAGCCTAAAGCTGAAGCAGCAACTAAAAACATAAAGGCCCAGACAGTTATTACAATGGATGCTTCTCCGGAAACCTCTAAACTCCCTACTGCCACTGACACTTCCACTCCTGCCATCATGAAACCTGTCAATACAAATGTCAAGGAAGAGAAGCTTAAACGATCAAAGGTTAATGAGGAACCAATTAAACCTGCGCCAGTTGAATCCAAAATAGTTCAAGAGAAGGCCAAGAAAACTGCCAAAGTAACCGTCACTCAGGAGACCACCAAATCCCCAACCGACACCACCACCAGCGAGCCGGTAAAGGAGATAACTAAAGTCAAAATGACTCAGGAGCCCACTGATGCTAAAGTGACCTCAGTGAATCTCTCAGCAAAGCCCACAACTGATGAAGCACCCCAGAAAACAACTATCGTGACTGAGTCCTCAATACTTGAAGTTAAAACTATCATCAGCACAACAACTCTCTCAGCGCCCACGGCCAGTTCTGAAGACGCAAAACCCGTCAGGGGCAGAACTACAGTAACGGAGATCATTACAAAACAGGACAAAACTGATGTAAAGGTGATTCCTCATGACGAGAAAGATGGAAAAATACTGCCAGAAGAAGTCCTTAGTGTCGCATTAGCACAAAAAGACTCCTCTTCACCTCAGCTCAGTCAAAATGTTGCCACCACGGTGGTGGTTACGGAAACCAAACAAGTGGTTGAAGGAAGCTCTAAATCAAAAAGGAAGAAAAAGAAATCCCCAGGTGAGATAGCCAAGAACGAGGAACTACCTGACTTTAAGTTGGAGAAGGGAAAACCCAGTATAGACAAGTCCCCTGAGAAGGTGGCTGAAAATACCCCCCAACCCACACCAGTGATCACCACAGAGCCACCGGAGGAAAATAAGACTAAAATAGATATTGATGGGGGTAAAGTAAAGGAAGTCCATAAAAAAAGGCAAGGGAAGCCAATAATGGAAGATCCTAAACAAACCAAGGACAAGAGTATTTCTGAAGTAGCATCACTACCAGTAAATCAGATCCCAGCAGTGCCCCCGGTGGACCTTCCAGACAATGCACAAGTAAAAGAGAGGATTGTGGGAAGCAGTGTCAGCAAAATAACACATGGACCATTATGCTCCGAGGACAAGCTAAACGTTAAATTGCCCCACACGGAGCCAGTGAAATCTGAGAAAATGACTAAAGTGGAAACAGTGACTGTGCAGAAAATAACTCAAGTGGAGCTCACACAAGCAAGTCCTAAAGCTGAAGGCAAAAGCCCTGCACCGACGTCAGAATCTCAGAAACCCACAGTTGAGACTAAATCCTTAATAAGCACCGACAAAGCTGCGGAGGAGTCTTCAAAGGGTAAGAAGAAAGGTAAAGGGAAGAAGCAGACGCAGGCACCAGTATCAGATGCCTTAAACACAAAGCCTGTCTTTTTGCCTGAAGCTGAAGCTTTACCATCCCCTAACATTACTCCACTGCCCAAGGGCACGTTTAATGACAGCCATGTCACGACCTCTGTCATGACTGAACTGAATGTTTCTCCCAAGATGACTCCTGAAAGAATGTGCTGCGAGGAAACAGGGCAGGCAGCAGCTGTGCTCTGTGAGGCCTCTGCAGACAAAGGGGAGGTGGAGCCAGCACGGCTCTGTGCAGAAAAAATCAAGCGGGAGGTTCCGAAACCAAAAACATCCTCCACTGCGAGGGAAGCACCCGCAGCCGGAGAATTAGCGTCAGCAGCACCAGAAGAGGCAGCTGCAGCCCAGGCGCAGGCCAGCCCCCTCGACAAGCAAGAGGAGCCTCCCAGAGTTGCACAACATTCAGCCAGTCAGGCAGCAGAGCGCAGCACAGAGAATAGGCTCCCTGTTTGTGAGGCCTCAAAGCAGGAGGAAGAGAAGAAGAGGGACTTGGAAGAGGACACACCCTCTACCACCGCCACCACACCCGCAGCTGCCCAGCCTGACCAGCTTCACCTGGAAGACACCTGTGAGTCCGACATAGACGAGGCCGCCATGAAGAGGAAAATTGTAGTGGTTGAAGAGATAGTTGAGGTTAAGCAGCTTATTAGTTCCGAGGTAGCTGAGGGGCAGTCACCTCCTCCACCTGGACAACATGAGGAGGAAGAAGAGGACCTGGACCTGGATGTTCTGGAAGAGATCGCCATAGAGCGGGCACTTTATTCACCGCCGCCGCCGAGGGCCGGTGTGGAAGGGGCCTCACCTGAGCAGACCTGGGACCACTCACTGGACAAGCCAGAGGAGAGGACATGGCCTCACTTCATTGAAGGTTTGTTTGAATGCGTGCCAACTGACCTACTTCCCCACCTTGTCCTTGACTCTCCATGTGCATGTGATGTAGTGTCTCCAGCAGCAATGTTCCCACCTTTCTTTTTTTATTGTGGGAGGTCTTAGGTAGGGTGTTTGATCACGGCTCTCTTGTTGCCCCTCCACATTGTCATGCACTTAAAGTATTTCATTCTCCCCTTGTGTGATTGCCTCTCTCTGACGTCTCTTCCCAAGTGTTATTTGGGGTGATTTGATTACAGTTCATGGCTTAAAGTTACACGTTACAGAGCCGGGCCTCTATACTTTGTGATGTGGACGAGTCTCTCTTTAGGAATAGTTTCAGTGAGCTGGTGAGAAGAGTCAGTTGAGATGTGGCTGTGATTTAATTATCAGTGTGTTAAAATAGATGAAGGATCAGTGACAGTCATAGCACACCCTGTAGTGTATTTAAGACACTGTCAGATCTCACACAAGCATTATCACACACATGATCACAGGTGAAACTTTATATACTTTATGCATCAAGTACTAATTTTTACTACACTGTTTACACGCAGAGCATGTGGCCGTAGCAATTATTATTCTATTAAACAAACCCAAAAATCACACTTGTTTTTTGGGTGTGGGGAATTCCAGTTTAGTAATAAATTGGACTGTGCACATGTGTCAGTGAAGACAGTAATCTCTGGAGCCATCTCTGAGGGTTTAGCCAAAGAGGATTATGCAGACCTGTAGTTCATTCCAACAAGGTGGGGCTGTTTGCTGAGATCCAGCCTCGCCTGTTCCCTGCAGAGATAGTTTTGCATGAGTAGAAGCCAGAGGCAGGGAGGTGTGGTGCTTTTGGGAGCATTTTGTCCTCTTTGCTCCAGTAAGAACTGTGTTCTTGGCACTGTTTTACATACTGTGCTTGTTTTCTTGGTTGTCTTTTCAGCCTGTCTTGTATAGGAGATAAGCATGCCCCCCTTGCATACCATTATGCAATGGCATGCGTGGGATATGGGAGTTATGTAGACAATGTGATAACAGTGGTAAATGCTGGCC
The DNA here is from genome assembly GCF_015220745.1 of Sebastes umbrosus. Classification (NCBI taxonomy): domain Eukaryota; kingdom Metazoa; phylum Chordata; class Actinopteri; order Perciformes; family Sebastidae; genus Sebastes; species Sebastes umbrosus. The sequence continues at coordinate 30,917,951 of NC_051279.1, forward strand.
TCCTTTTTGCTGGATCTGAAAAAAAGAACCACAACGCCCTGAAAAAAGGTGCCATCTGATTTGCTGAAGTGAAACTAATGAATCATGATGGTGAAGCATGTTCATGTGACTCTGGATTTTAGGGTGATTTCACAACTTTTTAAAAAGTGAAATAATTTGACTGTCATGTGCATTCGGGTGTATAAGCAAGGACTCACATGGGCGTTGTCTGTTGTGGGTGTGAGCAACAGGACAAAGAGTCAGGAAGTTGGAATAACTCGCTCACAGCTCGCAGGGTGTGTTTGTTTGGTTCTACACGTGACAGTCGATCTGGATTCAATTAGCAGTCTGGATCCTTTATTCAATCTGTGGTACACGTCGGGAAAATAAGTCCCTTTTTGCACTTTGATATAACTTCATTTATGATTTACATATGCAGTAAACAGCATATGCAACTCATCATACACAGAACATTGCTCTGAACTTCAACATCAAAAACTCTGGTGCTGACAATTTGAACATTTAGCTTTTAATCGTGCAGTTCCGTGTGATGCTGTCAGATAAGGACACAGCAGTGCCAGTCTATCAGATGACCACTAGTGTTCAGTGACCCACTGCTGACATCTGCTGTCCATTACCAACCATTGTCATCTGTCACACACACACCCAATGCTCCAACTATAGCCTGTTTTTATAAAACTCCAAGTAATGCATATTTCACATCATGTAGTTGACACGCCTTGTTTTCTTTTTGGTTATAAAGCCAGATTTTTTGCCAAAGCAGTTTCCTTTAGATTTGACCTCAGATACAGTATGATGAGTGGTGTTATAGGGCGTCGGTTTATAGAGATACATGTTTTACTGCTGTGATCCTACAGCGTGTGGTATTCTTGGTATGTTCTCTAATCAGATAGCCGACGACAGACTCACCCTGAGGTATAGCAGCAGTCAGGTATGTCTGCTTTTGTTTTACAACAATTTCTGTCTCTCTGTCGTTGCATCAGCCATGTGGAAACTAGGAGAAAGGAAAGTATTTGAAAAACTTACTTGCACAACAAAAATCTTGCTCCTTAAGCTGGTTCAGATATCGAGGGAACTCTTTGACATTACTGTACGTGTGGCACTTTGGATTTCTTGAATGGAGGGCGCTGTACGTGCTTTGTCTGAAACGGACACGCTCGAGAGAGGCTGTTTCAACTCTGCCCACACGTGGCACCAGGGCCAATTACACTAAATCACATCCCAGACATGGCACTGAGGTCCTCCATGTTTTTTTTTTTAAAATCTCTGAAACGATGCCTGATGCATACTTGTGTGATTGGTTAAATGAAGAGCTGCAGCAGCTTTGTGCCTCTCATTATGGTGGCACTTCATTTTGATGTTATGACTCACCCAGACCATTCTCAAATCTGAAAGCTGGAGTTATGATCCTGACCTTTTTGAGTAGAAAAAAGCAGAGAATGGGGCACATAATGAATGCTATCTATCAAGAGCCTGCGTTGTGAGCTGGCAGCTTAATCTGCTGCTGCTGCTCTTTCTGCAATGTTTTGTTCAAAACAACGTAAATGACCTTAGCTGCCGTGCCCTATCTTTTACTGCTGACTCCTTGTTGATCTATTTCGTTACAGTCACAAATGTCAGAACATATCAGCCTACTTTTCATAAATTGACACACAAGCACACCAAGCAAACATTTTGACAATGAAGAGAAGTGTTAATACAACAGTGTGAGCCAGGGCTGAAAATACAGAGTCAGAATGAAACGTGAGTAGGTGACTGTAATCCCCCAAAGCTGCTGCATCATTTCTGTTAAACCATGATTTAAATATAAAACAAGAATTAGTAATCAATACCTTTGTGATATCAGTTTAACCCTCCAGGGTCTGGGATGTTTTTTCCTCTTACGTGGGCCTTTTAAAACTGTGTTTTTAGAAGAAGCAAATGATGTAAAGTGTGCAGAAACAGACTACACAGTGTAATGAGAATCCAAAGCATAATCCTGTCTCATGGGCCGGTTGTGTGTGATCGTCCAAAACGGTAGCTTTAGTTGCCAGTTTGAAGTGCGGCGTTGGCGAGCACAAAGTGTTTGATATCAAATTCAATAGCAGTCCATTGCAACATAGGCTGGACAGTGACGCAGAATCAGACATCTGTCATAGCCATAATAACAGTTAACTAACTGTAGAAGAACCAAACCCCGGAAAGTGAGATATCGATAACATGTGGAATATATTGAGGGTTGGGTCGACATTGTGATGATGTTAGTCATTTCCCTGGGTACTTATTGGGCCTTATTACAGGGGCTGACTAACTCTACTTCAGTTTTGGGAGTTGGAAGGATAGCTGCAGTTTGTGACTCTTCTGTAAAGCCTGCACATGTTTTTCAATATTCTGTAGGGGTTTTCAGCCTTATTTTAAATTTGACTTTTATGTTTTGACCCTTACTTAAAGGTAGGGTTGGGGGTAAAGATAAGATAACAATTTTTTTGTTACATTAGTTGAAACATCCTGACAGCAATCAATAAATCTAATGCTTCGACAAGAAAAAAATGTGGTATCTGTGGTATCTGTGGCTGTCGCAGGAATGTAATAAGCCCGTCCGATCATTTCATTCGGCCTGAATGTAATGATTGGACGGGCTACCTGCCTGCGCTCACGCTCACATTTTGTTCAGCAAGAAAATCTTCACAAATGAACAGCACTTTTCTGATTTTTTGAAGTGTAAATGCAATCGGCAGAAGTAAAGAGCTAACGTTGAGCTATAAACGAACGTGGCGTTGGCGTGATGACGGTCTGTAGTCTCATTTAGCCCAAAATGTGTTAACCACAGACCTTATTTCAGGCATCTAACTAAAAACCCATTAAGAAAAACCATTGACTTCCAGACGGAGGAACTTGAAGTGCTAAAATGCTAACTCATTAGCAGGTCAGTTATGGCTGTGGGTTTTCATATTTACTGGCGTTGCTATTTCTGTCCACTTAGTGTTACTGCCAGTGTCTTTTCCCATAAAACATATTCACTTTAACCCATCTCATTTACAGTTTAAATGTTAAACCATCAACTGTATGGCATCAGTACTTCTTGTGGTATAAAAGCGATGGGTCTAGTTTTGTACGTGTTGACAATATTTATGTCCGAATGATGTTTCTAGCATATGTTGAGATCTGTTTTTCTGGCTGAGAGCTGTGACTTAATATCACAGAATAAAGCTGCCATCGTCTTCATCATCATCAAAGAGTGAAATAGGAAGGGAGGGAGAGAGGATTGTGTTTGTGGATGCTGTCTCTAGGGGGAGAGTGTAGCCAAGTGACCCGCCAGAGCTCTTCCATCAGTTTCTAACTGTGACACTGTGTGATCATCTGGCTCTGGTGGATATTTATAACCCTCAGTCAGCTCTAGGCCACCCACCCCTCTCAGCCCCCTGAACCCCCCCATCGCCCCTCGCCCCTGCCCCCCTGCTTCGGCGTGTCGTCCCTCCTCCCCTGGCCACGGGAGAGCAGGCTGACGGATCCGAGCAGCAGGCGCAGCCTGTCAAAATTCAACACAAGAGAGAAACAAGGCAGTTCAGAGCAAACAAACAGGAGCCTCTACTGTCCTCTTCAGTCCCTCTCTGTAAAGCTCTCTACTTCTTCGCGCTCCTCGTCCTCCTCTTCCTCTGTACCGTCTCTTAGATGAAGATCATACCCGGTAGGTCCTCAGAGTGGGGTTGCTGTGGTGTGTCTGTGTCTAACTGCGTTTGTGTGACTGACTGCTGACCGTCGCGGTGAGTTTTTTTGGCAAACACGCCGTGTGAAGTTGTTGTGTTCCCGATCCGAGCACACACTCAAACACACGCATTTAACGAAGAGGAGTAACCTTCGGTACAGATTGTGTTCCATATTTAAACCTGTCTACAATGTGACTGACTTGAATCATGAGTGAGGTTGGCTGCCTTCTATATTTTCCTTTATTTGATGGTATGCAGATAGAAGTGGGTGAGGGCAGGGGTTGAGGAGAGAAATGTCAACCTCACCCCCCTCCTCCACGCTAACTCCCTTCAGGAGGTGTCTCTCCTGTCAATCATGACATCTGATGGACGTCAACAAGCAGGAGTGTGTTTTATTCAAACCCTTTTGGTTTGTCTGCGTGTGAGAGACAGCCGTGTGTGTCCGTCTGGACTATTCCAGATAGCCGTAAAACCACGACCACCTGCTATCGTACTGTACAATCCCAACACATCTGCTGAGGTGCGTTGGTTATTGTTGTTGTGACAAAAACAAAGATAGGGCTTTTTAAATTTGTAGTTTTTATTACCTTTTTATCGCTGTGTTTTTTAACACAGTCATCATTTGCTGCTTCAAGATATATTCAGTAGTAATACCTCTAAAGTGCTTTTAAACGGTATCAAACAAAGAAAAGCAAGTTGGACTGAATATTAATGCCTGTCATTGCTCCGATGGGTTCGACCTTATTCTCTGGAAAATTAGTTATCTGCCAAGAATGCAGATAACGAGCGCGTCCTTCGTGATAACATGAAGCAGTTGTTGTAGTAAGATGGAATGAGTCACAGGAGGAGCATCAGATAAGCAACACAACCACAATGTAGTTATTTGCCTTCCTGCTAAATTGTTTAAGCCTAACCAAATAGATAGAGATAATCTATAACAGGGGTTAGATTAACAGCAAAACTTCTTCTCTAAATACTGTGCTTTAGAAAAGAAACCACTAGGGGCTGTCCCGAATACCATTTCTTGGGGCTTTGAAGCTTCAGTGAGAAATAATCGAAGGTAGATTCGCCTTCGGTGTGGCGCAGCAGGCTGACATGTTCTTCTGTCCGTCTTCATATCCCCTGTTTCAGTGTCTCTGCTGCACTAATGTACACACACACACACACACAGACACACACCTCTACAAACGACATACAGCGACACCCATCAGAGAATAACTAATAATAATAATGTTGAATATGAATAATTCATTATATTGTGGGATTATTCCTTATTTCATGGATTATTTGGGGATTTATACTTTATTATATACTTATATATATATATATAAAAAACTACAAAAATAACAAAGCATTCAAATACTGATTTGGAGGTTGATTACCATAGCAATGGATGAAGCTTCAAAGGTTCGAAGCATTGGGGTCAGCCCTAGTAGCTCTGACTGTACAGAACACAGCAGTCAGTTCAAGTGTCTGAAAACAGCTGAACAAACCAGGAGAAGCAGATCAGAAGAAGGTTTTCAGTAATAGCTTCAGGCCAGACAGCAGGAATTCCTGGTCGAGCCGTCCCTTTTTTAAAAGGTCCCTGCCACACCCACACCGCTCCCCCTCTCCCCCTCCCAGTGAAGGCCCACCTGTCACCACAGCCTGGCCCTCATCCCATCATCCCCTCTACCTTATCGCTATCTGTCCCAACAAATGCCTTCAAGACCCCCAGGACCCACTCTCCCCACCCTGGTGGTTTTGGGGCACTTACTCACTCTATTTGTGTTCTGGCGCTTGTGAAAAGGGAGGAAAGGTAAGAGAGCTGCATGCTGCAGGATATTGGAACAAGGTGTTTTTTGTAAAGGTTGAAAAAGTAGCCGGATGCTAGAGGAGTGTTTGCTTTATCTCTTCCTCTCTCTGTCTAACTGGAAGTTAAGCCGCTAAATACTAACTCTGTTTTAGCAGTTCTAAGTTTTTGCATAGTTTTGCCTGTCTTATGTTTATATTTATTTATTATTCTTGATTCTTTGAGCTGTACAGGTCATATTGGTAACTCTACGAGGTCACACACAGCTTCACATGTGGTGTGTTTACCCTGTGCATTAGTCACGTTCATGTGTAACCTTGAAACCTGTCAGCCCCGTGGCCCACTGTGACCCGTCGTCAGTGCCAGTTTCACAAAGTGTCTGACTGTTCTTATGCGCAGCGGCAAAGAGATTAGCCCTTATTACGCACAGACAGCGTCGGAGGCCCTCTATTGGGCTCACGTTGCAGTTGACTGACAGTCTGACATGTCACAGTGCATTGATACGAAAGAGTCAAGACTCAACTGAGCTGAACTTAGCTATTGTTGTGCTGCAGAATGGCAGATGAGTCCTGCTGTTGTACTGTCACAATTACCTACTAGGTCCCTCCCAAACCTGTTTAGTCAAGTTTGGTTGTGGATTAAAGGTGTGTGTGTATGTGTGGGTGTGTATGTGTGTTCTAGCTGGAGGGCGTCCTGGTCTCTTCAGATAGATGAATCGCATTCTCTTAGCACTGGTCTGGTCTAGTACACCTGTCAGGTTGGAGGCACAGCCAGTCCCCAAACTGGCTGCCAGCCTTTAAACTGACAGACAGCGTTACAAAAGATGTGAATCTACGCGTCTGCTCCCACAAGACTGTAGATGAACAATAAGCCGTTTGATCCTGTGACTTCACATTAGTCTTTGATTGCAAAATAGTTTGATGTATCACTCACAAGTTTCTCAATGAGTCCCCTTTGAGTTTTTAGCCATGCTAGCGGCGTGGCTCAAGTATTGTCAGTCTGTCTGCTGGTCAGTCTCCTGTCTTGGTCTTGACTGATGATGAATACGTACTATAGATAGATAGATAGATACTTTTGCTCTAGCGCCACCATTAGGTCAAATTTAGATTTGTCTAAACCTGCTAAACGAATTGCATCTTCATCAGCCTTAGCTCTGTGTTTAGTTCACTGCTAATTAGCAAAATGTTAGCATGCTAGCAGATTGAAAATAGATGCTGGCAGATGCGTTTAACATGATCATCAGAAGGTTAGCACTGTCATTGAGAGCATTTATGTACAGACACACACATATCAAAAAGAGCCTCGGTATCGTCCTAGAGGAAGCGTAGGTATGACCTTATCTAATCTAAGGTAGCTGTAATTAAAAGGGAGGAGACTGTGGTGAGAGACTCAGTATGAGGAAACTGGGCTGAGATATAGATTATGTGTAACTCAGCTTCCATCTTGTAACAAAATCAAAACTATTATGTATTATTTGTGGGTTAATGGTTAAGGAAATAATAGGATCAGGGCTGGCCAAGGACAGGAATATATTACTTTAAATAGGACCTATTGTGCTTTTTCATTTCCCTTTAGTGTGTTATATCATTTTTTTGTGCATGTAGAAAGTCTGCAAAGTTACATAGCCCAAATTCCAGGACAAAGGGAGCTCCTCTCCCCCACAGAAACACCGCTCCTGAACTGCCTGAAACGCCTCGCTTGAAGTCTCGACTTTAATATACTATTCCTATACTATATATTACTAGTATATTACTACAGATGCATTTTGACCAAGCTGAAATGACACTAAAGACGACTTTTACAATCAGGGATACATTTGATTTGTTTTGCACACAATGTCACATTTTTCCTAAAAATGTAATCTCATTCCTTAATGCACATGACTCTAATCTGTGATGACTAACATTGGCTCTGCATTAGCTAAGTGTTGTTTACATGACCCTGACATTATCATATTCCATATGCTAATGTTTTATTGTCCGAGATACTGAAGAGTCGAATGCAGCTGCTGTACCTGGTGATCTGTGCTCTCCAGTCCAGGGCCCTGTCATGGGGGCTTTCTGGTCTTAGCTGTCCCCATTTCACTGGCGTCCTTTCAGCACGACGACACAACTCTGTCCTCTAGTTAGCCCCTCAGCTTGAGCTATCGACTATTACAGCAGTGAGAGAGCGGCTTCAGCTTCTGATCAGATACACCACGCTGTTCTGCGTGCGTGCGTGCAGAGGTGGGAACACGGGTCCTCCGTCCGTGTTGGAATGAGGTCAGCTGAAAGGTCACGAGGATGAGGGATGGGCTGTGTTATACTGTAAATAATCTGTCAAACACAAGGCGCATCACTTGGCATTCTCTCGCTGAACTTTCACCTTCCATCTACGTCTGTTTTCCTTTACTCATACTGCCCCGGGGGGGATATAGCAAAGCAGATGTTCTTAAACTCAAACTCACATTTGTCAGTTGAGGTGTTGCAGCGACATCAGATCTGGCTTTACATCCATAATGAGGGAGGCATGTTTTAGATCTGTGGGATTTTCCCCAGGCTGTTAATGGGACGTTAAATTGCTTTGCATAATTTGTCAGGGAAGAATATTCACTGCCGGTATTCTCGGGCATAACAGGATGAAAAGGCGGCTCTTTTATCTAAAGTAAGCTCACACTCCATCTCTCTTATACAGGAGCTGAGAGTTGAGAATTTGTCGAGTCATTTTTCACGGGGCTGGTAAAGTGTAACATCCTGTTAGACATGCTAAGGCCATTTAATCACACACACTGCCAAACAAATGCTTTTAGAGATGTATGTGAGACACACACGGAGCTGTGTGGGCCGCGGTGGTTGAGCTCTGGCTCCGGCTCTGGCTCTGGCTCTGGCACTGGTTTGTGGAAAAGCCTGCATTCTTCCTGGAAACAACCACAACTCCAGCTACTCTACTGTACACCAGCGTGTGTGCGTGTGTGTGCATTTTTTCCAGGACTCATCATGAGTGTATATAAAACAGCCTCGATGGCCTCCACCACTGTGACTGCTGCTGGTGAACCAGAGGGCATGAGTCATAAGATAAACAGTGAACGTTATGCCTCGGGGGCTCATAGGAACCCAAAGGGGCTGTGGATACAGTTCCTACGTCCTCTGGGAATAGTGGTAAAGAAACCCTGATGAGACAGAGAGACATTTAGAGCTTTATTTTATTTATGAGCAGCACTGGGATCGTGGAAACACATCCAGTCCTGTGCTGGGACCACTTGTGACCCCCATCAGGGATTTCTCAGCTCTCCTTGGGCCGTATAGTATACACTGACATCAGCAGTTTACCTAAAGATGCTGATGTATCATATACATCAGCATTTCATGACTGTATGGTCTTTGCATGCAGTTATAGTGATTCATGTACAGAAAACATCAGTTCTTAGTCAAATAAACAGCGCGTGATTGCGGTTACATGTTAAAAGTTTCTTGAGTCATTTTTCATGACTCAGTTTTTATTCATGAATCTAGTTTTCCTTTCTCCAGAGGACCAATCTGTCAGTTCCGTTCAGCACTAAACCAACACGGTGACTACAGTTTCTGTATAAAAACTTGAATGCACGTATCTAAATTTAAGGTAATAGTTTGACATTGTAGGGACATTTGCTGATTTGTTTTCTTGCTGAGAGTTAGAGGAGAAAAGATTGATACCACTCTCATGTCTGTCTGTTTAATATGATGCTACAGCCAGTTAGCTTGTTAGCATGAAGACTGGAAACAGGGTGAAACGGCTAGTCCGGCTCTGTCCAAAGGAAACACAGTCTTGGACGGGCACTGTGTTTTTCCTGAGTGTCGTCACCATGAGGTTGCAACCAGCGGAGACTCTGCAGACAGAGTAACTGTACCGGGCCAAGAAATAGTCTGGAGGATGGATTAAACAAACTACATGCAACATATTAATGAATGAGCTTGAGAGATGCTGGTAGATGGATTGTGTTAACTTCACACAGAGCAAGGCTAGCTATGTTTTCCCCAGTCTTTATGCTAAGCTACGCTAACCGGCTACTGGCAGTATCTTCATATTGAACAGACCAATAAAGAGAATAGTATCAATGTTCTTATCTAACTCTCAGCAAGAAAGCAAATAAGCGTATTAATACTTCTTTCGTTTTGGAAGCTTAAAGGAAGTGAAGTGGTTCCATCTGTAGCTCGCATCAGTTTGTGAACTAGTTTAAATATCCAGCAGGTATGGTTAGTGGTGGACGATAATGATATATACTGTACTGTGAGCCAATAGAAATTTGTTAACTATTAGAGACTTTGGCATGATTTGTAGTGTTGTAGCTATCCTTTTAATATCTGTGGTTGAATGAGGCTATTATGGGCAGTAAGTGAGTGCTTCATGACTATACTTGTTTTTTATATGTTTCTTTTTTCTTCAAGGATAAAGGCAGGCGTTTGCCATGTATTCAACTCACATCAAATTTAAATTTTTAATATCCGAACTGCAGCTCTGTCTATTCTGAGGTTGCAAGGATATGATGCCAATACAATTAAATCCAAGGCACTAATAATAAAGTCTTGCAAAGTCTTGAATTAGGCACTTGTAAATCAAATTATATTGCATATTGCATTGACAACTTGTTGTCAACAACAAACTGTAATCAGACTCCATGCAGGTCATCTCAAAACGCTGCTCTGTGAGGGATTGTAGTCGTTGCGACATGTGAGGAGATCAGAGAGAATCCTGTATGGTCCCGGGGTCAAAGGTCAGTGTCCCATAAGAAGAGATCACACTATATTTAGGTCGCTTTCCCTTTAAAATGTGACCTAGGAAGAGCTCAGCTGTGTCCTGTCGTAAATTGTCACCTGTTAAAGTTGATTGGCGACAGTAGGTGTGTGTAGACTGCTCCTTTGACCGCTCATAAAATCATTACTTGGTGTCTGGATCACAGTCAGGGTTTATTATTTGTTGGTGTTATTGTATTCAAACATATCATTCCTCACGCAAGTTGTGGAGCTGAGAAATATGTTGTGCTTCTTCTAGAAGAGAAAAACTAATAATTGTAGTATCATAAGAGACTTGACTCTGTTGCTTCAGGACTGCATTAAAACTGTCAAGAAATATGACAACAGTCATATAACCCAACACGCCCCGAGGATCATAAACACCTCCCTTTTATACTGCCTGTGTGTGCAAAACAGAAATATAAACACTGACTCTGGAGTCCAGAGTCTTGCCGAATGTCAGATAAATAGATTATAGGAACCTTATTTTTAGTAGAGGTTAATAACGTAGAGATTTAGATTGTGTAATAGTAAATATTGAACAAGTACGCATCACTGGATGACTGGTATGTTGTTGTTTAATCCTCACCCTTGCTGGGAAAAAATTAACTTCTGAAAATGATAAAGGATTAATAAGCAACAAGCTTCCTGTGTACATACGGTCTAGTATGGAGGGTGGTGTTTTTACCGTAAATGTGTCAAAGTACAAAGACCATAAGTGAATCTGATGTTGAATTACCTGTCTGTTATCTGTCGTTTAGCCTACTAATGAAGGGGGCAGGGCCAACTGTCCAGCTTTCATCTGTTAGAAAGTGCTTCCTGTTTCTTTTTTGAAGTCCCCTCACACCAGCTGGCCCAGTGTGTCTGGAACACGGAGGGCTACTGGGGGGGATCTTACGCCAGGCTCGTAATGGCTGCATTATGGGATGGTGAACGAGGGAATTATCTGCATGAGATGGGCTCATATGGAGAAAGAAGCAGATACTTGTACAGTAAGATGTGTTGTGCAGGTGAGTGGAGAGAGCTGACGTACTGTTTTATGGACTGGGTGGGTGGGGAGGAGTTAGTGTGTTGTTCTGGAGTGTTTTCAGAGTGGTGAAACCACATGGATGTTACTACCAGAGCCACGCACAGAGACACTGAACAGAGGTTGAACGTTTTTTGGGATGAATCTACTTTATTGTATTCTAGTATTTCGGTAAAAGTATTATAAAGTGAGTAGCTGTTCATTGTCCAATCACATATATTATTATTATAATGATGATTATTGTTATTCTTATTAACCCTCACCCTACCAACATATCTAACGTATAAAGACTACCGACCGGGGTCCTTGGGGACCCTAAGAATAAACTACTGTAAGAAACAACCATCATAGAAAAATGTGAACTTATTTCTTCTCAAAACATTATTTGCTATGTTATTAGTATTATCTGACGAAAAACAAAGAGATATTATGTTGTTATTTTAGGAAAGTTACAGTTAATTTGCATATTGTGTTAAACGAAAAAAGACAGAGCACATGAGGAAATCTGAGTCAGCTGCATTTGAGTCTGTCTACTTCCCAATGACTGACAGAGTAGGTGTGAATGTGAGCGTGGATGGTTATCCATCTCTATATGTGTCAGCATAGGCGACCTGTCCAGGTTGAACCCCGCCTCTCGCCCAATGTCAGGTTACCTTGGATGTCATCGTTGAACGTGCAGTACTTGTTGCGGTGGATGCTCAGCAGCCGCAAGAATTAACATGTGCAAAGTCCTCAAATTGAATGAAGCAGTCCGTTTCATACCTGTAAACAGAAGAGCTGCATTTAATAGAAAAAATAAAAATAAAGGAGATAACGGAGGTAATTGTTATCACAAAGGTTAAGGGAAATTGAATGGACTTTTTTACACACTCAAAAACATACACATAAACACACATAGAGAGAGCAGTCCCTGCTTTCTAAGAATTTATTTTAGTCCTGAAGGGGGCGCTGTCCTCCTACACACAGCACTGGGGGAGGAATGAAGAGAGCTGATGCCGGCTTCTCGGTGCACAAAGTTATAACAATGGGTTTAATTCAGTTTTATGAATATTCACAGCTGTATACAAATGTTTCAAATTAAATAGGAATGCTTTCTTTTTTTAGAAGTTGTGTCTGAGTGAAAATTAAAGTTACATAACTTCGCTCCTTGGAACATTTTGCAATATAAGTAGATGCAAAGAGACTTGCCTCCGGCTGCTGTAATAAATCCCACAATAAAACCAAACATGACTGAAGAAGTATCTCACGCAATGCATAGGGTACATTACGACCAGCAACAAGCCCTTTGGCACGCCGGTGTGATGATGGGGGGAGGCAACATACCTATGGGACCTGTCTCTCTAAAGTCAGGCTCTGAGGTGTGGTGACATGTCTGGAGATCATAAAAAAGCAGGTGTAATGTCAAAGAACTCCAGTCCTTTAGATTGACTCGTAGTATTGTCTTGTTATGAATGAGGAACTACAATAGATATGAAGTGGTCGTTATGGTCGGCATTATCTTTATAAACTGGTTTAAACGCAGCATGTCCACCCTGATAGTGTCAGGTTTTAGCTAAGAGCTGTTATATATAAATTGGGATTAAGATATTTTGAACAATTCATTAATCTACTACATAACCAGTCTAATCAAGTCTGATTGATCATGGTAACATATACACTATCTTTCTTACCATCTATATTTAATAATTCTATCATATTGCTATAGAGAGTGAGTGATAGGACATCTGTGTGTTAATTTAAGCTATGATAGTATCAATCAGATCATCCTTCCTAAAGCAAAGTGTGGTTTTGCTGTTGTGTAACATGATGTCCTAAATAGCAGTAATTAGTCTGTATCACTAACTACAGTTTGCAAATTAGTTTTTTGTTGATGGTTCTTTTTCTGAGGAAGATTTCCCATAGACCATTGTGTTTTTTAAGTAGTTATAGTATTTAGTATTTAATCGTATTCCTATATTCCTATATATTTTTGCGCATATTTTTTCAGTCATTGTAATATTCCCATTAAATCCCTTTAGAAAAGTATGTATTTTGATGTCAGATTTCCATAGCATGCTTACAATGTTATTGGGAGAAATCTATTTTCCTTTTCTTCTTTTTTTTGTTGTATAAATTGTCCAAATTCTTATCTGGAGATCTTTTATCTCAAAGTTCATACTGTAGCTTCATAGTTGGAGAATCTACTGGGGAAGAAGTTGGGTGTGGTTGTGCTCTGACTCCATCTAGTGGTGAGAACAACATATTACCTTCTGCTGGTGGGAGAGAGCAGCGTATTAGATGAATGACGGTGTTTTCCTTTCCACGTCAGATCGGTCAGTCATGGGAGACTCCTCCGTCTCTGCGTCTAAAAATACAGCCGTGAGTAAGAGTCAGTCACAGCACATGCTTCTGTATGTTTATAGCCGTTGTCATGGAAACGTTGCTCAAGTTTCCCCTTTTTCCACATTTACAAGGATGAGATGGCATATGGAAACACCATATGTCATAATGATGGATTCATAGAACACAAGAGAAAAGGGGAACCTACTATTCAGATTATTATGAGGTCTAATATTTCTTATTATTGGTTCAGTTTGAGACAATCCAGTTGTCTCTGTGCAGTTTTTCAGTTATGCAGGTTGGAAACAACACATTACTTATTCTTGTGACTGAAATTAAGCATCTTTTTGTGTACTTTTAGTAATTTTAAATCAGTTTTTACATTTTATTTAATCTAATAATCCACAATATTTCATTAACCGATTGGTCAATTAACTGTAATTGGTAACTATTTTGTGAATTGATCATCATTTTTCAAGCTAAAATGTCAAATATTACATCATAAGATAAGATAAGACGTCGTTACAGCTTCTGTCAGGTGGGGCTTTGTTTTATACGAAAGTGAGGTGAATAGCTTCAGGTTTTGGGTTTCCAGTTTGTTTGGAACAGGAGAAGAAGAGCGCTGATAGCCCACCGCTCAACAGCCGTATACAAACAGCACAGCAATGAGCCGTGAAGACGGAGACAAAGTCAGCATGAATATCTTCTGTTTTTATTGAGGTGGTATATTTCACTATGGAGTGAAGTAAGCAAAGCACGGAAAAGTTGGTGGTCATAATCATATCCAAACCCACAGTCCCTGCTATTTCAGATTAATTTATCATCTCTGAAGTATGACTCCAGATCTGGTCACAAAACACCACTAATACAGCTCTAAATATTTGCTTACTTACACTTTATTAAGGCACTTCATTTTGTAAACTGCTATGAAGTTGCTATTGTTACAACTTCTATTCTAATTCAGACAGCACCTTAACTGAGAGGTAACACATTTCGTTGCTCTGACCTGCAGAGGGAGACACATGCGTCTTTAAATGTTATCCTCTGTGCCATTGAAACTGCAGCTACTTCAGCTGTTTCACCCAATTGCCCTGTTGCATTTTGAGTTGACCAACTTAAACATTAGCAACAATCCCAGATGTTGGGCTTTCCTCGGAGACTTCTAGAGCTCAGCACTGAGCTATTTTAAAGCTCAGCTGTCGAGGCTAATCCAGAGGGCCTGTTGGGTCTGAGTTAAACTGGGTTTGCAGCTTCATCGTTAGATCTAATTCTGACAACATTATCTAAAGTCTGCTGACAGGTTTGAGATGCTTGTGGATAATAACTGGACAGCGCATCATGGCACAGTTATGACACACATCCCTGTTAATAGATGGGATGTTTAGAGACTATTTTGCATCGGCTGGATGGGCTTATAAATAAATTATCAAAATTTAACCAGGTTAAAGGCATCAAAATGTCAAATATACAGTGATCAGAAGTCTTTTAGTTTTTCCCTTTACAGAACAGGATTAGAAAAAAAGTGAATCTTACCTGATTTATTAAACACAGTCAACGGTTAATTTAACACAATTATATTTAATAACATCGCCTCAGTGTTCTTATTAGCTGAGCTTGACTGAGAAACAGGCCGCCCTTGATAGTGTACATCCAGAGAGTCTGTGTTTTGCTTTTGAGTTTTTGGATTTTCGATGGAATCATTCATTCATGTCAGATTAAAAAAGGATTTAGATGATGGTGCGCCACATGCCAGAGTGTTTGAGTCATGTACTGAGCATCACAGCCTAGATAACACTGCTGTTGATCTTTATGAATCCTTACTTTCATAAGGATGGTCGTGTTGCCAGGGATCTCTCCCTACATGGCGTAAGCTTCTGTTGTTTCTGCTCAGCTGGCTTTGTATGCTAAGCACAGAAATCTGATCTGGCGTGCACTGTGATTCAGGTGGCAGCTATCTCGCCCTGCCTCCTCCTTTTCCTCCTCCTCTCCTTACTCTTCCTTCGCCTTGTCCTCCTCCTCCTCCTGCTCCTCCTCCTTCTCCTCCTCCTCCTACCTCCTCCTACTCCTCCTACCTCCTCCTCCTCCTCCTCCTCCTCCTCCTCTTTTTACAGAACAACTGAGGTGATAATCCAGGGTGTGTTTCGGCTGCTCCTAGTTTTATCAACATTCCTTTCCCCACGGGGTGTGGTGTTCTGATATCGCAGTAAATGGTCACACTTTCACCTGAATTGGCCATGAGATAGAGAGTAAAGGGAGGGATGGAAAACACATGTGAGAGGGAGATAGAGAAGAGAGAGGTAGAGCAAATCTTTCTTCATCCTCTACGATGAAAGGTGTCCATGCTCCATCTGTGTGTAAACCCTTGAAATTCCTCTGCGGTTCAGCACATTCAAAAACCATAATGACATATTCTTAGCCTTCTTTTGTCCTCTAATGTGTTTGCTTTGTTTGGAAATAGAGTCCCCAGTGCTTAAATACAGGTTGTTCTAGGCGAGCCCTAAATGGCTGCAAGCTCAACCGTGTGTTTGTCAGTATTAGAGGCATACAAGCATGCTATATGGGCAACATAGTGTGTTTTATGTAGCTGTTGTTTGATTTAAACAGATTGATGCTAACGGATAGAGTTAAAGCTAAATGATTTGAGCTCACCAGATCCATATTCTCTGCCTATGGACGTCTTCAACTGAATTTTGTATCTATTGCAGTAGTAATAGCATTAACAAGTTGCTGGAAATCATGTCCTAGGCAGAAGTGAGTGATTGAGATTACTTTTAGACGTGATCATCTTTTTGGCGCAGAACAAAGTAAATGGCGACAGCTAAAGGGTTTATGGGGGATGTGGTTTTTCAAGACCACAGGTGCTGGTGAGGGACAGAACCGACCCATGATGTTGGTGGTCAGGTTTGTTTATGGTAATTATACCGAACCATTTTCACAATGATACAGTGTCTTGTTTGGTAACAAGAGGCCACAGCCAGGCTAGCGGCTCTGTGAGGCTGCATTTATACACAGCGCTGCTTTGAGCTACATTCTGCTAACGTCAGCATGCTAACATGCTCACAAAGACCATGCTAACATGCTGATGGTTAGCGGGTTTAATGTTTACCATGCTCAGCATCTTAGTTTAGCGTGTTAGCATTTGCTTGCAAACACAAAGTAGAGCTGAGGCTGATGGGAATGTCTTTAGTTTTGCAGGTATTAAACCAAAGAATCGGACCACAGACTGTATATAAAGATGAACGACGCGTCTCCACTTCCTCCCACTGTGCAGAAGTGAAGCCAAAATAACCCTGGATTCATCCAAACCAAACTTATCAGAGAAATGAATACTTGAATATAAATCAGCGTGATAAGAACTACCTAAAATGACAGAAACCATCTTTGGTTAAAGCTAGCATGGCTAAAAATGATTTCCACCCCTAAATTCACTGAAATAGGAAAAGTACAAACAGATAAAGAAGGCTATCTGTAGACTGGTAAGTGTGGAAAACAAGGATTTATAAGTCCAAATTCACCTAAACCCAACCTTCCTCTGCAAAAAAGCTGCCCAGCAAGCATTCAACATGTAAATAGATAACATGTCGCATCAGCCGATGCAGTCTATATAGTATCAAGGTCAAAATGTCTGCTGGGTAATGAAAGATCAGTGTGGGAAGAAGAACCCCAACTTCCCTGTCACTTCCATCTTGAAAAATGATCAAACTTGTCATTTAGAAAGAAAATACTTTCTCCTTCTCTTATTTTCTCCAAGCTCTCCCTCTCTCTCTCTCTCTCTCTCTCTCTCTCTCTCTCTCTCTGTCTCCGCTCTTATAAAAAGCCCGAAGTGTTCCATCTGGTTTTGATAAAGCCAGATGAGGGAACAGTGTAATAAGCATGTTGAGACCTTAATCATATGCCTCCTTTTTCGGTGGAAAGATCTCATGACTAAGATGTTCCACACTTTTCTGCATCCTCGCCTGTTCCCCACTTGGGTCTGCTCGTGTTTCCCGTGAGGTTTAGAAACGGTGTCGGTACATGTTCCACTGCCAGAACGTCAACGAGTTCTCACTTACTGTCTGCTGTTGCTTCTGCCTCTCAGATAACCTGGAAAACCATTAGTATTCTGTTTGATTCAATTACATTACATTATGGTCTGTTCTGGTAATAAAAAACTTTATAGACCTTTTGCTGTTCTCATTCATTACATCCTGATATGCTACAACTAATTGAATCTAATTACAGCATGTACAGTTTCATTCTGTATGCATAAACCAAAGCCCTTCAGTTCTACAGTAGATTCTGTATTCGGTGTGATACCTTTCCTTTCTTTCAGTTTAATTACCTACCCACATACCACTCCTTAATTCCTCAGCTTGCCTAGACATTGTATGGAACTACAAAGGTGTGTCTCTGAAAATTTTGCTAACGTGGCTCGAAAAATGAGTCAACACTCTCGCACACCCACACGGACACACTTACACTGACACATTAGGCACCTTCATGTTCGTACAGGTCGTTCTCAACACCCAGCGCCTCTGGAAGAAAGAATGGTTTTTAGATGCCTGATAAAGTCATGCCAGTCATGGTGGGGGAATGGGATATATACATGAAGGATTTATCAGAGGGAGGACACGCCCTGCCCTCCAGCTTACTGTAGCTGTCAGCACATACTAGGCATATAGGGGCCCATTATGGAGGGACGTTGTGTGAATCAGCCTCAAACTGTTTTTGAGTGCTGGAGAGAAACTTTAACGTAATAACACAATCTTACTTTTGCAAAAAAAAAGTTATAAGCGATAAAAATGCACCATGCTGCCTCTCTTGGTTTGGTATAACCAGTAGCTTATGGTGGGTAATTTGAGCTAATATTAGATATATTTACGCATACATTGCTGTGTGGAATCTGACATTACTGAGTCACTGTACTGACTGCATGAGTCTTTTCTCCTTGTGCTACTGTTGCGCTACATTTTAGCATTTATCATCAGTCAGTATTTGTTGCCACAGATGCCGCTGTTCAGCAGAAGCTACATGGGGGTTGCTTTAACAGACATTTGGGCTGAAACTGCCAAAAAATCCATCCTGTCATTTGGATTTAATGACTGATTGAATAGTCCAAAGTAATTTATTTTGGCAGATTAATCCATCATGGAAAATGGGTGTCCTAGAAATAGAATTTCCCATTTACAAAACCCCGAAGTAATAAACTTAAACAGTGTTCAAGTAACACGTGTTGTTTAGTATCTGCTGTTGTAAACATTGTCTGCCTGCACCTCCCTAGCGAAATCCTCTGGGCAACAGGAAGTGATGCGTTCAATGCTCTCCAATTTGTTAGGATTAAACACCACAGAGCAGGAAAGGTGTAGCTCGGCTGAGAAACAGTGGTGACCGTGACTGAACGGCCAAAGAAAGGAGCTTCGGCTACAGTTACTAAAACTTAATCAAAAGGCAAAATATCTTACAGAACTGGACATAATGCTTCAATGAAGAAGTGAGAAAATGCATTGCAACAAATGTAGGCAGAAATCACAGCCGGGTGTGTTGATTGACAGTCGGTCTCTAAGCACACGCACAAGCTCAATCACTCAGTTATGAGTTGCTACATGTACAGTATATTTCTCTTAAGTCAGTGATGTTCAGGGTGTGGTCATTCATCACTGTCTGGAATCCATAGCTGCCCTTCCCTAAACTATCTCATCCCCCATCTCTTCTCTTTTTTTCTCTCTCTCGTCACAGTGTGTAACTCCTAATGTGAAATGTCTGAGGAATGCTGTGAATAAGTAATGATTAACCCACGAAGGACGTGTGTTTGTGTGTGAAACGTTTTGACCTTTTTAGGCTCTTGTTGGATATCTATGTTACTGCTGGGCATACGTTGTATATCATTCATTAAAGTTCCATTCAGTGCAATATAAAGTGTAATAAATTATCAGCACTGACATTTATGATTTTTTTACTATCCCTAGTGACTCTACTAGTGTGGGCGTTTTCTTGCGCAAAGCAAGGCGATAAAGTGATAGTCCGAGCAGGTTACCACACCTCGTCCGTCCCCGCCTCGGTGACACGCTGCGAGAGGAAGGGGTGTGTTCAGAGCCCTGCCCACCGTGTCCTCCACACACACACTATAGCGCCACTAAATACACACTCGTTCATCACACACAAGGACAGGCCCAGACTTCATAGCCCACAGGCACCATTTGCTCTGAAAGGAATAGAGTGAGCGGGAGAGAAAGAAAAAGGGAGAGAGGGAAAAAAAAAAAAAAAAGAAGGGTAGAGTCAAACCCAATGAGGGAGTGAGGAGGCAAGAAGGGGAGAGAAATCATAGGTTTGTGAAGTGGCCACAGGACTGCGTACTCTGGGACGAACCGAGGGCCGGAGGGACAGATAGACGCAAGGAAAAGCAGAAGTTTGCTATCAAGGGGGAAACCTGCGGAGGATATTTTATCATTAGGATTATTATTATACTGTGTGCTGACAAACGGTGAAGATGAACTCCCAGCAGCAGAAGTTCAGGAATTTCTCCTCTGACAGCATGGGCAGAGAGAGGGTGCCCTCAGATGAAGGCTATTACCAGGGGATGCTGAAGTCTACGGACGGCAGGAAAGGTACCAGTATATGGTGGCAGTTAATGGGAAATAGCTTAATTGCAGGTCTTTATCTTGATCTATTTGTTCCCGTATGTGTGAGACGCCTATGGGCAAGAATGATGTGTTCTTCCAGTAAAGATGTGAGAGGAGTGTTTAATGAAATTTCAGCATTGGATAATGTTCAGGTCAGAGGTTTTCTGTGTATAAGATCTAGAAGAGGTGTATGTGGTGAGGCTTGGTTGGTTAGCGTTTTGTATAATGCATGATTTTGTACAGTACATCAGTAAGTTGTCAGATTCCACAGGTGGTGGTGTGTTCAGTGTTCAGTGTGTGCTCTGCAGCAACATTTAAAATGGCAGATGTGCAGTTATTGTGATGTGACTGTACTGTCCAGTGTTCCTCCACTCTGTGACTGAAAGGAAGATACTCCCCCTTTCCTAATGCATCAGCAGCTTCCTCACTTCGTATTGGTCAGCGAAGCCCATTCACAGTTTTTGTTGTGTAGTGTGTGCATGTGTTTTAGGGGTGAATGAGTCACTTGAGCTGCAGTGTGTTACATTTCCTTCCTTTTTTCAAATCAGCTTGTTCCTATTTTTTTTCCTAAAAAATGCCCTGTTTTACCGTGCTGTGGTACGCAGGAGTTACTTTGAATCTTGTGATTGTGTGGTTGCTCTTCTTCTTCTTCTTCTTCTTCTTGGTCTTCTTCTTTTTCTTCACCACACACAGAACTGATTCCATATGTAAATCTCACTCGAGTAAAAGTAAAGAAGTACTATCCCTAAATGTACCTAAGGTACTCATCATGCAGGGAAAATGAGCCTATCTATTGTTATTAATTACGTTAATATCACTAATGCATTAATGTGTAAATATCTGGCTAAGGTTTAGCTAATTTAATCGATGACATAGGATCATAATTTATCATAAGTGTATTGTACAGTATATTCTGCGTGAAAACCTTTAATCTGCAAGGTAGATAAATGTAATGGAGTAAAAAAAAAAGTACCTTCAGCTTGTACTTGAGTGCAGTATGTAAGTAAATGTACTCCATTACAGTACCGTGTTTTGGGCTGTAGACTCCACACCTCACCTAAACCTGTTTGTGTCTGCTGACATTTAATACTTGAAGTTCACTCAGCCCCTATCCACTCGATGCAGAGCCATCACTTATCAAGAGTCCACAAAGAGTCACAGTGGTTGAGACGGGATCAGGTGACGTGGTGTGAACAGAACCTAATCAGACCCAACAGGTCAAGGTGCAGCTCCTCTGGGAAGCTGCTTTGTCTAAAGCAGCCTCTCTGTGTGTGTGTGTAACCAATCATCACGTTTCCACTCTGGCAGGAAGTAGAACCACGGAGGTCACATAGTAAAGCTCAGCCCTCCTCCCCAAATGGGGTATTGGTTTGAATGATAAACGAGGAGGTTAAAGGTCTGTGGTGTCTGTATAAGGTTTCCATGGCAACACAGTTCCATAACACATTTGAAGAAGTCGTTGCTGACACCCTCCTGAGAAAACAAACGTAGCCTCTGGGCGCCTATTTAGGTTTAATGTTGAATCACAGACCTTTGCTTTTCATTGCTGGGTGTGTCACACTATACGGTACAGTAGACGGTTAGATCACTCCCTAGTTCAAACTGATAAGACAGAGGACTTTGTGCTGGCGTCCATAGTTCATTCTGGCATCATGTGGTTGGAAGTATTTGCTGTGTGACTCAGTGATTCTCAGTAAAAAAAACATGAAGTGGCACGGAGGGAAGAAATTCCCGAAATGTGCCTGATCGGTTATCAAAGCGTCACATGTCATCCTGTGAAATGAAAACTCTTCATTAAACCACAACCTTTAGATGAAGTAGGTTCACATGGCTGAAAACAGGCCGATTCATAATTAACACTGCAGCGCCACACCTTGTGGTTTTTGCCTGAACAGCAATAGGTATTGGGTGTATGCAGGTTTGTTGTCGTTAGTGGGCGTGCTCCTTGCCAGAATCTTGTTGTTTCTTGTTGGAAAATTGGGCGCTCTAATAGTTCTGCCATGCCTTGTGGTAATAATGCAGAGTATCTGAACACTTCAAGAACATTTGGCCTTTACGATGGAATCCTTTTCATCAACGTTTCTGTCCAAGAAGAGCCCAGCTGGCAGTAGTGTCATAGAGAGAGACAGAAAGATGTAACCTCGCTAATACAAAGTTTCTAGACAATAGGGGCGCATCTGCTCACAATGAATGTGCTCTGATGCGGTCTGACTCAGGTGCAGGCGTGCACAGTCAAGAGGCATTTTTTCACCCGGTGATGAATCTGTTTGTCCTGCAGAAATCAGACAAGTCTGGTATCTCGGGGATTTCCTCTTTCCTTTGCTGCTTTTATGTCAAATAAATACATCCATCATATGATGTTATTTTCAACTCGCAACTTAAGCTGCAGCACGTTTTAAGCACGTTTTTCTTTCCTTTTCATACATGTCTGATGTTTAACCGTGGCTTCTCTGTGTTGCAGATGAACGAGATCGAGTACAGAAAAAGACCTTCACAAAATGGGTGAACAAGCACTTGATAAAGGTAAGGACCCGTCCTTGACTTTCACTGTTTCTCATTCTACTACTAAAGGCACATTAAAGGCGGGGTCGGTAATCTCGATAAACTAGCACGAGTACATCAGATTTTTTTAAATGATCCAATCAAAAAACCCAGCCCAGTGTTTCACACTCTGTTCCCAATGACAGTAGCTAGCAACACTAGCTCCAAAAGTCCCTAAATTTAGCGAAAAAGTCGGCAACACTGACAGTCCGTCCCTTCAGGCCTCCCAAAATTACCATTACGAACATAAACAACAAACATGGCTGTTGTAAGTACTCACAGCTGTCAAGCTAGCAGCTTGTGGAAGACTCCAGTGACGCGCAATGAGCGCCGAGATAGCTGATTCTCCTTATTTCTTTTGTCAGAGCATTTGATTTATTGGTTTCTGTTGGGATGTAAAGAGAATTTAAACTACCAACCCTGCCTATAATGTTCACTCATGCCTACAATGACATGTTCCATATTCATTTTCACACGAACAAGGCACACTTTGCTAAATAAGTGTAGGTTCACCAAAAAAGTGTCCCCGAATGTCACTTTCTCTGAACCTCACGAACATGTGGTCGACTGCTTTTCTTACGTAAAAACCACGGTGGATATCAAAGGGTAACATGCTCTGTTTGTGGTCCAGGTCTAAATAACACCAGTGGCGAACAGCAGATGTTCTCTCAGTGAATCATCGTACTGATATGCCTTCAGCTACAGGATGCTGTGTTGAATGTTAGATATAGTATGTTGCAACTCAGATCACACCTTTTGGATGAAATCCATGTACTATAATTACAGATGCAAATAGTTTGAGATGGTTTATATTTGTGTTGGCAAGAATTTGGATGTAGTGTTAATATTTCACACTCTGATCAAAACAATAATCACGGGGGATAATGTCTATATAAAGAAGATAATATTAGAGGACCTGTGAACCTGGAACAGAACAGCATTGATTTTATGCAACAACATTTCCAGTCAGATGTTTCATCAGATTCCCAGAATGCACTGCTATGTTGTGGATTATTTTGAGTGACGGGCCATCATTATCTAATCCATCCCCCACCTGTGTGTGACCCTGTGGAAATGATTACCCACACTTCACTACCCCCCCCTCCACCCCCACTCCCATAAACACACATTAGCCAGTCCGTTATTGTCTCCCACCAACATTGCGCCGTGATGGGGAGGCTTACCAGAAGTCCAGTCTGTCATCAGCTGAGAGACTGTGTAAACCATCCGTCAGCTCACGTCCACTCTCACCTACCTCACTCTCTGTTCTCAAACTATACGACCTGAAAGCCCCTCCAATAGATCACACGTTGAGGGGAGGTAAACAGGTCAGGATGGGGGTAAAGTCAAACAGGCCGTACTCCTCACTCTGGAGTTCCTCATTAGGAGTGAAAAATTAGCCCCCGTAACACAACACCCCTCCCACTGAGCAGTAAAAATACCCCTGCTTGTGCCACTTTTCTACCAGGAAACCCCCATTGGCAGCAATGCTTTTATGACATTAAGTGCTTCCACATTATTTGTATATATATAGTCACTCCACAGACACAGGGCCATTCAGTTTTTTTAGTTTTTTTTTAAGAAATGGACCATGAGGGAAAAAATCAGATTGTTTTCCTTTCCATGAATGTGCAGTACTAACGTACGTATTCTGCTACCACAGTATGAGAACATACCGTAGTTACTCCCCTCTTGTTTCTCTTAAGTGTTCACTGTGAATTCTGGAGGGTGCGTCACAGACATCTGGACTCACTTAGCCTCCTTCTGAAAAGGCAAATTCTGGTGTCGGCCCAGAGCCCACGGTGGCTAAGGCCAACGGTAGCACATGTGCTGCACAGACTCCCGGGTCTGGTTGGCTTCCTGCGCTCATGCCCGGCATAAACTAGGAAGTATTCACATTGACGTGGTTGTTGTCATTACATTGTTTAAGAATAACCCATATAACATAAGCATATTCTTTCTCAAAAGCTGAAGGTTTGCTCGTCCATATTCTTATCAAATATGTATTAAAACAAGAAGAGGAACATCATCTCCTCCTACATTCAGCTCAAAATGTCATTGAAGAAAAAAGCACATGTTTGGTTGGGAAAGTGTTAACTCTGTGGCTGAATGTGCTCCTCTAAGGTTAAACTGACGTTAAACTGATTTAATGGCTTAATGGTTGGCTTCACAAGGGCAGTTCTATAGGTTGGGTGCAGCCATGAAAAGCTGTAAAGGGCCATCGAGTGGTTTCCTCTGCTCAGTAAATCTTTTTATACTGTGGAACGACAGAGCAGCTGCAGAACAAAAATCTGCTTTCTGGCAGAATCTTACATTTGATTAGATTAAAAACTACAATAGTTGCAGATTGATTTCATGAAAGGATCACCTTGAGAGTTCAGAGCGATTGCACAAGATGACGTAAACATTACGCTAACCCCGAAGCATGTTAAGTGTTTTGTTTCCAGACAGTCATGTGGAGGGACTAGGATGCTACGGTAATGATTTGCACTTTGAAAAGTTTACAGAGCCACTCTTTTTGTGTCCGAGAGGGGGCAATTTGTAGCATAACACCTACCTTTCAGCCGCAGCGGTGTGGCGGATCACATGGAGCGGGGCCTCAAGTAATTGAGGGGTGACGACAGATGGAGTACACACTGAGGAGATGCACTACAAGATAATCACAAAAATGTAAATTCGAACAAAGGAAATTAACAATAGTGTTTGATTAAGATGTTTTATATAATCGTGTGCAACTCAAGGATACAGATAATTCTCAAATAGTAGTACACTAAACTATTCAAGTTGATCAAACCACACCACACACTGTGTTGAGGATGTTTTAAATGTGTATGTAGTGACCTCTAGTGGTGGCAGCGTTTGTTACCTTCACTCCAGATGTGTTCATCTTCGCTCTGCCGGAAGGGAGGAGCATATCTCAGCTTTGGATAACTGCGTTGAAATTCTTGCCAACATAAATGAGCCACTGTTGTAACTTGCAAAGAAAATGTGCTTTCATTCCATTTGAGGGCCGAGGCCTCCTTCACCCACATGACCAAACACACTCAGACGACAGATGCACAAACTGGATTTTGTTAATTATTCTGTGTTTTATCTTCTCTGTCTCGTGTACCATCATGTTTGTCATCTTAAATTTCCATCTCACCCAAATAATTGCTCTTTCGTTTCATTGTCATTCATTGTCTGTTTCCATTCTTTCCGTTTCTCCATTGTGTTCTCCTCCATCTTTCGTCCCTCTTCAACCAGCATCGGAGGCAAGAGGTAGGTACTGGCACGTTGCAGCAGGACTGCACTAAATGTCTGCTCAATGGGGATGACTTTGCATGGAGACCTCCTTCCTATCCCATCTTGTGTTTTCTGGCAGTGCCACAACATCTTCCCTCACTGACTGGTTGCAAGTGCAGCACACCTCAGTTATAGATATATATTGTGTTTCAGTATATTTTTTGGTCACCAACGCACCTTTCGCTTTTTTTTTTTACTGCACTGATCTGGCTTTCATTCGGTCCCATCTATCACTTTTAAGGGATGACAGCTGACATTTGGTATTTGGAGTAAGGCTTGGCTGCTCACGGCGATGCATTCCTGACCTGTGTAGAGTTGTACTAGCGGAGAGAACACTCTGAGCACTGTGGAAAACTTACATAACACAGCTGGGTAGCAGTTTTAAAATCAGCATTAAGCACTTCTGTTACAGCTGAAAGTGTTTAAAGTAAACTGCACCACATGTTGTTGCCATCAGTAAAATGCCTTTTGTCACATTGTGGTCATCAGCAACAACTTTTGTAAAAGAATCAGTATTGTGATTGGATGGAAGACAATCTAAAATGTTTGTTTGTGCTCTGTGTCAGTCGGTAGTAATACAAATGTACCAGCTGTCAGTCCTGTATAGCTGTCCCTGTATAAAGTATGGGTTATTCATGGTGCTTGCATCTTGAGTCCTTGTGCCATATCTTTCCCTCGTGACATGTCCTCTTTCCCTTTGTCCTGGCAGGCGCAGCGTCACGTGACCGACCTGTACGAAGACCTTCGAGATGGACACAACCTGATCTCGCTGTTGGAGGTCCTCTCTGGGGACACGCTGGTGAGTCTCGCCACCGCGTCTGATTTTTTTTTTTACCTTGGCTAGGAGCAACAAATGTGTCTGCAAGCTCTGCACCTTTTACCTCTCAACCATCCTCCAAACCAAAACCTAATCCAGACTAATTACATAAAGGGGTACTTACCTTGACTCAACCTGGAGTATCATCCCTGTGGCAACAAGTTGTAACCGACCGCAGCCAAGTTGTCAGTCAAAGGCTTAACCTGAGCTGAACTGTGCTCAACACAAAGACTTATTCACTGACTCCGGCGGCTCTTGAGTCTGCGATCCCCTTTCTCTCGATCTCATCAAACCTTTTTTTGTTAGTTTTTTTTATTTAAATGTAACTTCTCATACACCCTTTAGTCTTTCTGTGTCTGCAACTAAAATCTTGAAGCTCTTTTCAAAGCCAGCAGTGGCGGGATACTTTATTTATTTCATCCCCTGGGGTTCAGATCTGTACAGAAGCTTCTCTGCTGCTGTAGCTCATCGCTCCTTCCACCAGCTGCAGCTCTGCTCATCTTCTGAACGCCTCCATAGCCTCGACACATTAACTCCACTTTGGCCTGTGTGTGTGTGTGTGTGTGTGTGTGTGTGTGTGTGTGTGTGTGAACTATACTCTTACCTGACATACAGTTCTCCTCCTCTACTCCTCCTCTTCCTCGCCTCCTGTCTTTCTCCCTGTAACCTTCCTCTGTGTGTGCTGATCTTTGCCGTCTGGCCTTCGCCTCCTCTCTTTGCACTGCTCTTGCTGGGGCTAGCCGAGGGAGAGAGACGTGGCCAGGAGCGCTCGGTTGGTGAGTGGGTCGATAACTTACAGTAGTCATCCTTGTTTTTATCATTATTTCTTTTTATTCATCTGCGCTTTCCCAGTGATGTGGCTGTGCATGGTATCCAGACCTCCTCCATGGCGAGTGTTTTGTTGCCTTTTTTCCCTTCTTTCATTGACAGGCTTGCTTTAAGCATGCAGCTGCTGGATATTGATATATTAATATTTAGTCATCAATAGGTGCTGCAGGACCCATTCATAAACTTGGCAGCTTTTGGCGCAAGCAATACTTAATTTAGCATGTAGCAGTATTTTGATGTGTTTGTATTTTTTTCTTTTGCTCAGCGTTACTTTCCTGATTTACATTTGAAATTCAAAGGACAAACTAAGCATTATGCATCATGAGCTCTTCTTAGCTTACTGTCAGATGACTTAAATAATACAAAACTGTGGCTCAACCAATGCTTATTCCCTGCTGTAATTAAAGGATTTATTATTTCCAACATACTCTCTTTTTTCCCCTATGTTTGGTGAATAACAGGACTGAGACAAAGATACAAAATTCAGCATTTGAATGGAATACTGTAAATCAAAATACATAGCTATCAGAATTAATTCCTATAAAAAAACACCAGATTTACCTGATATTATTACTATATTTATTCTTTCTGTTAAATGTCTTTCCATCTGATTTTCTGTTTTCCTTCCCATTAATTTCTCCGTTTTGATTGAATGCTTTTTGTTCACCAAAAGGATCGTCTAAAAGGACAGTCTAGTGTGCACCATGTGACTAAACACCTCTTTATCTCCTTCCTCTCCTCCTCAGCCCAGAGAGAAAGGCCGCATGAGATTCCACAAACTGCAGAATGTACAGATAGCACTGGACTTCCTCAGACACCGACAGGTATGACACAGAAAACGATTGACCTTGAACCTTGAGAACTTGTCACGAGACACCTCATCGTGTTTTCATGTGATGGTGAAAATAATCTCGCTGTGTGTTTTGCGTTTCTCAGGTCAAGCTGGTTAACATCAGAAACGATGACATCGCAGACGGGAACCCCAAGCTGACCCTTGGGTTAATATGGACCATCATCCTTCACTTCCAGGTCTCCTCTTCTGTCAGTGTTATGTTCCGTTATATTATCGCTTTATACCTCTGTCTCTGGGATCTGCACCTGTCGGCTGCTGTTTCCTCCCTGGAACCAATCACAACGGAATCTGCTCTTCAAAAAATCCCTCTCAAAAACCACATTTTGCTATCAAAACATAATACTTCTTACCATATTTCTAGAAGCCTTTACAGATTTTAAAGCATACCACCGTCGGATATTTTGTGGCTGATTTATGAACAGTATAAAGAAATAAAACCCCACCAGGGTGTGTAAGTGTGAGTCACTCTCTCCCTGACTCCCAAGGGGAGGGAGTTCCAGGAGTGTACAACTTGTTGACATGCTACACTACCGACCACATCCCGCACACCCAGGCCTCTTCCTGCTTTTCCTGTGTATGCCAAAGAGCTGCCAGGCAGAAATCCCTGGGCATCAGCCTCTAATAGGCAGACTCAGCCACTCCCTTCTTATATCAGATGAATCAGGTTCGGGTCACAAAGAGCTGAATCCTAACATGGGAAATAAAGGACGGTGGTGGTGAGTGAGTGGTGATCTGGTGAGGGTGACAGTAGATACAGTCGAGTCTTTATATTTTGATAGAATAGAGAGGAAAAAGAGCTGGGTCGTGGTTGCTGGTGAGTCATAAGGATCAAAGGGGAGAGGAAAATTCCCTTCTTATCATGTAATGTAGCGTTAAATCTCACAATGTGATTATCTTCAATTAAGTTAATTTGCAGAGAAAATACGATTTTGTATGCTCTGAAGTAAAAAAAGTGCACAGAAGATCTTTTTAATAGTTACTCTAGGACCGACTTAATCAAAACATCCAGATGAGTGCTAGACATCCATACTGTATATAGCCTACACAGTTTTTTTCACAGGTTAAAATAATCTGGAAGAGGAGTGACATAACTCCATTTGTTTTCAATGACAGCTTATTCCTCATTTAACAAGATTTGCAGATTTGCAGGGTATAGATGTGAATGGCGGCACACACACATAATAATGTATACAGTACACACAGGCACAGAAAATGGAAAACCCGATGCCTATGACTCATCTTTCCAAACCCCAAATTCCCCGAATGAAAAGTTATCTGGATGCCACAGCTGCAGCGGCGTTTTCCCAGACTAGACCAGACAGAGATCCTGCTGCATCCTGTGAGCCAAGTCAGAACACTTCAATCTTCTGAACTCCCAATAAATATACAACATGTTAATAAACAAACCAGGAACGGTATTAAAACTGCAGTCGGTAACTTGGAGCAAAAATTGGTTTAAAAAAAATAAAAATAAAAAGCGATCACTATATCGTGACAGTAGTGCATGAGACAGATAATCTGAAAGCTAAACCTCCTCCTGTGCTCATAATGGCATTGACTGACTGCAGCTTTAAGTCAAAGAATGATAAAGGTGTTAATTGATCTGAGACAAATGGTGATATTAACATTTTATTTTGAAATTAACCACGGGTGTGTGGTGACTCAGTTTTAATTGTATCTTGTGGGTTTCCACTAATCCTTCCTCCACATTTCTTCAATATGGATTACTAACACATAATTTACCTTCCTAACATTCTATTTATATATATATATTTATATACTATCTTAGATCTCAGATATTCAGATCGGGGGCCTGTCAGAGGACATGACGGCCAAGGAGAAGCTGCTGCTCTGGTCCCAGAGGATGACGGACGGCTACCAGGGCATCCGCTGTGATAACTTCAGCACCAGCTGGAGGGACGGCAAACTGTTCAACGCCGTCATACACAAACACCAGTGAGTGACACAAGTTATTGCTGATTAATTGCGGGATTGTACAGACGGTAGCAAGAGTATGCTAGTCACTGCAGTAGCATGTGAATCATTTTACATAAGGAGAGTACAACTATATCAGCTCAATATTTACCGTACAATGTCAAATAGAAACAGTTTTGAAAAATGCAGGGCTTCTTTAATACGATCAGAGATGTCAGGTCTTGTCATGACATGTTGAGTTTTATTGAATATCGAGTGCACTGGACCAGGAGTGGGACCTTGGCACGCTTTCAAATGTCAGATTACACTTCACAACGCCTCTGTAATTAAATCCCATTCTCAGTATTGACAAGATGTTTCTATTCTAGTCTAAATAGTTTTAGACCGTGGCGTGTCTTTTTTTATGTTATGATATCTGATTTATTTTAATGGAAACACAATTAGCACGGCGGTATAGATCTAATAGTGCAGAGTCTCCGTACAGTTGCAGTGTGCTCTTATTAATTTCATGCACTCTTATCTGTTTAATCCAGTTTTAAAACCTGATATTTTTGTTTTACTTTTCCCATAAAAATGTCCTATTTTCTACCTACTGCACCTGACGGTACTGCTGCTTTAATAAAATCAGTATTAATGCCTCTCCATGAACATTTCAGACCTTTAGGCTAGGAATACCACTGGCAGGCGTTGGCCATGACTAATACTGTACCACTTTAAGATGATAATTCCTCTATTAAACAAGATTATTTTATTAGATTGTTTGGGCGCTTAGTATTTAAAATGGAAATCTTGCTGTTGAACACCAAACATGCTAATTCCCCTAAAGTTGTTGTGTGTCTTTATAGTAGAATTAGTGGTTAAGGATGGCTTTGTGTGGTGGCATCCTGGGAAACGTACCTGCGTTTACTTCTCAGGCAGATTTGTCAACACAGTTTGCTGTTGGTTGGTTTCTTTTTAGATGTTTTTAACAAAGGGATTCGTGCAGAGAGGAGTCCAGATAGTAGATGAGAGAAAGTTAAATGCTGAGCACGTTGGAGTCATTATGTATTGAAAGAAAAGAGATGCCTGCAGTGGCAAGTTTCCTTGAACTTGAGCGTGTACCTGGAAGTTTGTTTTTTCTCTCTCTTTTTTTGGAGCCACCTGAGGCTGGATTAGTGCTGGCTTTCATAGAGGTCATGGGTGTGGTGTGTGGGCGTAACTGTAGCTGTCTGTGGTTGCTACATGAAAACTGTGGCGTTACTTCGTGCCTAGGCTTAGTTCGGGGAATCCTGGTGTGGAATATGCGTTCGTTCAGAGAATTCAAGATTGTCCAGAGTTTACAGATTGAATTCACAGTCGAATTTAGGTAGAGAAAGCTTGATGAAGGAGCAGTGACTTGGCTGTACCGCTAGGAGGCTCTGTCATCGCAGCAACCCTGCAGAAGGATTAAGGGGATCTTCACATGATGATGGACTCCTGGGAGAATGCATAGGATGGATTTACATGCAAACATCAAAAGATTTGTGAAGCTTTAAGTCCACTAAAGCAAAACCTTTTTACTCGCCACTGGACAAGGACCGAAGATGCTCGGTTTAAGGAAGAAGTCTAAGAAGAAGAAGGGAAGCCTCAGCTTCCTTGGCCGCGCGTCAAGATCCGTCAGCGATGTGGCCGACCGGGTGGTCATGGTGTGCGAGGATATCCCATCAGAGGGATCCTCCCGGGACTCAGGGCGGGGTTCCCAGAGCTCAGGGGCCCGCTCCAGCGGCGACGAGCTGGGCCACCACGGAGGCAGGTCCCGTAGCTTTCATGGGAGAGAGGGACAGAGAGTGAGCAGCTCCTCTAGGCCGACAAAACAGTACTCTGTTCGAGAGATCCGCCATGTGGAGGCGTCTCCTGTTTATGTACAGAACGCGGGTCATTCCACTCTGCTCATCAGAGAGATGTATGAAGCTGCTCCACCTGTTGCTTTGAGCACACATTGTATTTGCTTACTATATATCATAGAGGGATATGCATTGCATATTTTAATTTATGGATTTCATAATGTATTCAAAGCTGTTTATGGTATTATGATTGGAAGATCTGTAATAGTCCAGTATGCGTACGTTACAGATGAGGTTCATTCAATCGTGCTGACCTTTTTGTCTGTCCTGGGAGTCAGGTTGTGGGTGGCTGCCTGCTTAAAATGTCAGCTTCGATTACGTTAGCTGCTCTATAAATTACATTCCTTCTATAGATGCTCTGGCGTCTGCCAAAGAGAGTTAAACACCCAGAGGACAAAAAGGCAGGTGCTCGTACAGGTCTGTCATACCTGTAATTAGTGTCATACCATGACCAGACCTGTACAGACTGCATTAATTCTGCATTAATGTTAATGTTGTTGGCATTTAGCCCTCCATTCCACCCTGTTACCCCGCCCACACACCCCCTTGAGCCAATCACGAGTCAAGCAAGGCCGCAGCTTGTCAGCGTGACCCATCCACTAACGTGGAGGGGCGGGATTTATGACCAATACTGCAGCCAGCCACATCGAGAGGTTTTGACTTCACTTTTGGGGAACTGTCATGTCATCCATCCTCATATTAAGTCTATGAACCACCCCTGAAGATTACTATATCTTGGACCCTGTTGGTGATTGATTGTCCATTTTTGTGTTCCCCTTAGTCCCAGACTCATCGACATGGGCAAAGTGTACCGACAGAACAACATGGAGAACCTGGAACAGGCCTTCAGTGTGGCAGAGAGAGACCTGGGAGTGACACGCCTACTGGACCCTGAGGGTAAGACTGGCCACAAAGGCGATTTAATCTGAAACACCAGACTTGTTTGTTTTTTTTGTGTGTTATGCTGCGTTGTTTCTACAAGTTACTGACTGTTATCATTAATTTGCAATATGAAATAATGAGATGGGATGTAATGCGATTTCACCTTATCCTTTCAGATGTGGATGTCCAACACCCTGATGAGAAGTCCATCATCACTTACGTGTCATCCCTGTATGATGTCATGCCCCGGATGGATGTAGAGGGTGGCGCCAGATCTAACGTGAGCAGAGCTTGTTCCATATCATGAATCTTTGTTGAGGCTCAACTTAAAGGTCCAGTGTGTAGCATTTTGGTGGATTTATTGGCAGAAATGGAATATAATATTCATAACTGTGTGTGTACTCAGTTTATTGCAATTTGCAACCACACCACTAGATGCCGTTAAGTCCTACACACTGCTCCTTTACGCTTAAAATGGATGAAAGCTTAAGTTAATCCGTCTTCAGAGTAACACAAATGTTGGCTATAATTTGATCTGATTGAATGCTTGATCAGATTCAATCAAACCTGAACAGGCTTGTGACTCTCCTTATAAATTAGCTTTTGTTAGCAGCAGTGTTTTCCAGTGCTTCCAGACATTCAAAGAGAAATAGAAGTATTGTGAAACCAACTAGGAAATGAGCAACCTGTGGTGTTTACACTGCGTAAGCCGAAGGGGATTGGCTCATATGTATTGTTACGCATCATCTGTTCACATAAAACCTATTGTAGAGTAGTGTATACTCTCATTAGACTAATGGTATGCTGGGGCATTTAATGTCGTGATGCATTTCAAACCAAGTCCAAACGTAAAGATAAATACTGAACTCACATCTTTTCTGATAACTGCACACACTGACTGGGAGAACTGGAGAAATATATCTGTCTATCTCCCACCATTGTCCTCCTCCTCCTCCCACTATCTCCTCCACCTCTGCCCCCTTCATCACCCCACTTCCCCTCTCCGCCTCCTTGTCCACTCACACAGGACCTGAATTGTTTGGTACCTAATTGAGTTTAGCGTTGCGTGTGAGTGATTGGACATGGCGACACAGGAGAATAAGCGCCCTCCTGTCTGTTGTTGTTACTCTGTCTGACTGTCTTGTTTTTCTGCTGCGTTGGCTGCAGGAGCTGGAGCTGCGCTGGCAGGAGTACTATGAGCTGGTGACTATTCTGCAACAGTGGATGCGCCACCATATCACCATCTTCGAGGAGAGGAAGTTCCCCGCCAGCTATGAGGAGATAGAGGTGAGATGATGTGCTGATATTACGCCTCTCTGCCAGAGACTTGTCTTTGTTATGTTTACATTTGAGCAGCAAAAGTGCTCTTCATAAACAAGTTCTGTTTATGTTATTAACACAAAAGAATTAAAACACAGTGCATGTCTTAATAATATGAGTATTGTGCAAAAGAGGTTTCCATTGTTAGATCAAAGAACTTGCTTACATAATGTCTAACTTTGGGCAAATAGAAGAGACTGTATTCACAGACATTGTTGTACTGTAGGTGGGGCAGTGCTGGAGAATATGCAGCCAAAGGGCAGATAGATAACGCTAAGCCTAATTCTAAAAAGAATGACCACTGTACCACTCCCTGTCAGCGCTGCAGAACAAAAGCATAGCGTGACTTCAGCATTTTTCTTCATTCTCATTGAAGTCAAATTATCAGCAATGCGGTATCATCAAAAGTAGCGGTTTGGGTGTGCTTCTTTAAAGTCTGGTTAGAGAGCGAGTAACCTTTTTCTTTAGTAATACAGGCAGTGAAGTTATTTGACTCATTATAAGTTCAGCTCAATTTACACCAGTCATGGGAATGAACATATGGAGGACATCACCCATCTGTGTACAGACTGTTACAAGTGTAGCGTGACGTGTTAATGTACTTATCCTATTTAGGATAAATTAATTTCGCCGATCCAGTTGCATAACGTCGTGTCATTTACACGAGTTAAGTCAACGTTTCACCATTTGTTACGTGTATGTAAAGGCTTTTTTTTCAGATGTCTTGGAACAAAAATGCATTTCTAGAACTTAAAGGTGCTGTATATGATACCCAGATAATTAATATAGCAGCAAACAACTATTTTCTCTGTAAAGATATAACGGAGTAATGTCTACCTGAGCAGAGAATGAAGTCGCTCTCCCTCTCTGTGTGTTGTAATCCGAGTTTCTTCTTGCTTTGCTTTGCTGCGCATGCTTTTAGTGCATGTTCGTGCATGTTAGCGTGCCCCACTGGCGAGCTAATGGCCGTCACTCTGCACTGCTCTCATACGGCGGTTACAGCTGATAACGCCGTTCCAACCAACGGCACCATCGCGTGAGCGTAGCACGACCCCTCGTTTCCCCCCCCCCCCAGGTTAACACTGTTAGCTCTGTCAGCACTGTTGCCATTGTTTTCACTGTTAGTGTTGTTAGCACCGTTAGCTATGAGCCACTGGCTCAGCTGTCGCCATGTTGAGAGCCGTACGGAGGCAATAGAAATGCTCCCAATTTTGCATTTAATACCTTTAAGACATAAGTTAAATGAATGAAAAAGGAAAATCATGAATTACCATTTAAACTTTCTGTTTGTGTATTTTTGTTTTTTCTTTAGCTTCTTTGGCGCCAGTTCTTGAAGTTCAAAGAGACGGAGCTGCCAGTGAAAGAGACGGACAAGAACCAGTCCAAACGCATCTACCAGTCCTTTGAGGCAAGCTAACCCTGATTTCCTCTTCTTTTGTATTTTATTGTTCTCTGTTCTATTGAGCGATGGCTTTACTCATTGTGCTCCCACAGAGTGCCGTGCAAGCCGGTCAGGTGAAGGTCCCTCCAGGCTACCATCCCATTGATGTGGAGAAAGAATGGGGTCGACTTCACGTGGCCATCCTGGAAAGAGAACGGCTGCTCAGGATCGAGTTTGAGAGGTCAGGATATGCTATAATATATTCATTTTTTGATTTTACTAGTTTTTTTTCCCAATCAAGGAATGTAATGCAAACAAAACAGAACACTATAGAAGTAAAACATCTAATATTATCAAACTAATATCTGAAAAATGGAACTGGCTTGTAGCCTAACTTTAGCCTCAAGGTTATCTAACGTTAGCCTGCTAACCTTCCAACACCAAAGCAATGCACATGAAGTTATGATAAAAAATACATCTTTGCCAATTACGTTTTTCTTTACCTTTTAAAGGTAAATAAAGTTGTTTCTTTATCAAACAACATCATAGCTTTTTAGTTGCAGATTTATTGCATCATTTTCCTACTTTGGTAGAAGATAACCAAATATTCTGGCTGCTGGAGAAAGACAAAACAAGCCAGATGTGTCCCTAATAATTGGACACATAAAAAGATGTAATTAGGTCTGGTGAAATAGGATGAGACATTGTAAATTTTGTATATATTTGGAGTAGCGTTGCGTCATCATGCCTGGGAAACTGGGATGGTATTTGTGTCACGAGATTGTCCAGTCATCTTGCAGCCTTGTTTATGGTTCTGAGATGCGGAATTACTGAATGAGCAGACTGGATGTCTTTGTCAGAAGACATTTTGGTCTCCTTCTGCGCTGCTACATGGAGGAGTATTTTCCCAAGACACAATGAGCGTGTGAGGAGAACTGACTTCCTCGTAGCTGGACCTGTAATCTTTATAAGAGAGTTGAGGAATGGCGTTTGTGAGCGACCCACATAAATTGGGAGTATTTGCTGCAACGCAGGTGGCTGTGAGTTGTGATCTTTAGCTTCTGGTAGTCTGAATGCGATGTGGTTGACTAACATAATGTGTTATTGATCTTAATTTCTTTATTGACCCTGTCTCATCCAGACTGGAGAGGCTCCAGAGGATCGTAAATAAAGTCCAAATGGAGTCAGGGTCGTGCGATACCCAACTCAGCCACCTGGAGACCCTGCTGGCGACGGTGAGTCCATCTCAGGTCTAACATTAGAAATACTATACTTTGGTATGTGTTCAAAAAGTAGAAGAATCCAGAAGATGATCATTTCAACCATGTGGCTTTTGTTGATTTCTTTGTGACCAAAGAGTTGGGGATTTTTACCTTTTTTTCCCCCACACTTTGTAAATACTAAATTCAATTCATATGATCTTATTCAGGCCAAAGAACAAACTTCTTAAGCCTCTTTCACACCATTTAGTTTAATGCAAACTCACTACAAACATCACATTTAAGAAAATATTGTACCTAAACTCTGTGGAAGTTATCTGCCAAATATGTGGTGCAAAGCTGCAGAAAAGTAAAGTAAAAAAAAAAATTCATAGGAATCTCTAGTATCCTTCAGGCAGAGAAAGGGTCCTTATGTGTCAATCACCGTCACAAGACTGTTTTCCTTTCTAATTTCGTTGGCATTTGAAAAGAAGATGAAAATTAATATTTGAATTGGCCTTCATCCCTTCAGGACATTCGTCTGCTGAATGCAGGGAAACCAGCTCAGCACACAGCAGAGGTAGAGAGGGAGCTGGACAAGGCCGACAACATGATCCGCCTGCTCTTCAACGATGTGCAGGTACTCAAGGATGGGCGCCACCCTCAGGCTGAGCAGATGTACCGCAGGTGGGTGCTATGAGTATTGCATTGTTACAAAACTGTTGAAAGACACAGATCTGAATACAAAAAAAAAAGCAGCAGTATAAAGTACTGTTTCTCATCTCCGCAGGGTTTACCGCCTCCATGAGCGCCTGGTGAACTTGCGCACCGATTACAACCTTCGCCTGAAGTCCTCCGTGACGTCCTCCGTGACGTCCTCCGTGACGAACATAGTGAGGGCCCCAATGACGAAGGTCACCCAGCAGTCCGTGAAGGTGCGGCCTGAGATGGATGACGTGACCATTCGCTATGTCAAAGACCTCCTGGCCTGGGTGGAGGAGAACCAGCTTCGCATCGATGAAGCCGAGTGGGGCTCCGATCTGCCGTCTGTGGAGTCCCAGCTGGGCAGCCACAGAGGCCTGCACCAAACTGTGGAGGACTTCCGATCCAAGATTGAACGGGCCAGGGCTGACGAGGTACAGTTGCACCCTCATCAGAAGGGATCACATACTGTCTGACGTGTTATTGATTTGTAAAAGTAACCTCTGTCGCATCTTTCATATTCTGCAGAGCCAGCTATCTCCTAACGGCAAGGGCTCGTACAGAGAATACATGGGTAAACTGGACCTTCAGTACGGCAAACTGCTGGTAAATATTCTCATATTTCAAACTGCACAGAACAGAAGGGCTTTAAGTTGTAGTCGTAGGTATTTGAGTGCTGATTCTTTTAATCAACTGTTGGTATTTTCATTTCTTTTTTCTTTCAGAACACTTCCAAGTCCCGCCTAAGGAACTTGGATTCACTCCACGTATTCATCAGCGGTGCCACTAAGGAACTGATGTGGCTAAATGACAAAGAGGAGGAGGAGGTCAACTTCGACTGGAGCGACAGGAACACCAACATGACGGCCAAGAAAGACAACTACTCGGTGTGTTTAAGAAGAAGATTTTTAGATAAATTAGTTAAATGAATACACAGGATTTTTCTCCCAAGATTGTCATTGACTGTTTTATTCTGATTGTTCAGGGTCTCATGCGAGAGCTGGAGCTGAGGGAGAACAAAGTCAAAGATCTCCAGACCATGGGAGACAAACTTATCAAGGATGGACATCCTGGCAAGAAGACTGTTGAGGTAATTACTCTAGTAAGCTCAGTTAAACTCCACATACGGTATTAAAGCTGCTGAGTGAGGCCTCAACTGATGCACCGTCATCACGTCTCTTACAGGCCTTCACAGCCGCCCTGCAGACTCAGTGGAGCTGGATCCTCCAGCTGTGTTGTTGTATCGAGGCTCATCTCAAAGAAAACACAGCCTACTACCAGGTATGGAACAGTGATAAATGTATTTTTTTTGGAATCATGCTTTTTATCGTTTCCTTAAGAAAAATGACTACAACAACCCAAGCCATAACAAATACAATTTGTAAATATAATAACAGATAGTAACTGTAAATTGAAAAACAAGTATTCAAAAACAAGGGAGGAGAAAAATGGCATTAATAATAATAATTAAAAATGATAATAATACACTAAAATAGAAAAAATAAATATATAAATAAAATATATATATTTTTTAAATTTAAACATTTGAAATAAAGAAATAATTATAAAAAATAAAGAAATATAAATAAAATTGATCTGTCAAATTCCAACGACCCTGTATATCCATCAATATTCATAGAGTTAAATTTTCTGACCCCCCTGATGTCCTTCCCTTGCAGTTCTTTGCCGATGTGAAAGAGGCTCAGGACAAGATGAAGAAAATGCAAGAGAACATGAAAAAGAAATACAGCTGTGATCGCTCCACCACAGCCACACGCCTGGAGGATCTGCTGCAGGATGCTGTGGTGAGTGATGATGTACACGCACACGATGATGCCACATGGGCTTCTTAAAAAAATGTAGAAAGAAGGAATAAGAAAGTATATTGAGGTGATGACGACAAAAGCAAATATTTAATGTGTACCATTAGAAAACTGGGAATCATTTTAATCTAATCATGTGTGTTTGTTTTTCACCAGGAGGAGAAAGAACAGCTGAATGAATTCAAGACCCTTGCTACCGGCCTGAACAAGAGAGCCAAGTCCATCATCCAGCTGAAACCACGCAACCCCACCACCTCCATCAAAGGCAAACTGCCCATCCAGGCTGTGTGTGACTTCAAGCAACAGGAGGTCAGTGATTTGTCATTCATTCACAGCTCAGAGTGGTCATACCGTGTTGCAGAACCTTAGCATTAATATGTGTAATTTATCAATTGTGAATCTTGTTTCAGATCACCGTCCATAAAGGAGACGAGTGCGCGCTCCTCAACAACTCGCAGCCCTTCAAGTGGAGTGTCCTGAACCACTCTGGACACGAGGCGGTGGTGCCCTCCGTCTGCTTCATGGTGCCTCCGGTCAACAAAGAGGCCGTGGACAGTGTGTCCAGGTGAGAACAGCAGCAGGGGTTTATGGGAAATGTGGTTCTTTTATTGGGGAAATATGTAAAGCTAGAGATAACCTTTTAATGGTAAATGGATTTAAGACGGTAATTCTGTTTCTGTCAACCAGTCCGATCTCTGACACATTACACCAGATCCATAATGGGTTTAACATTAAACTACAAGGTATGATCTCTGGAGTGCCGGCTGTATTCTTAATTAATATCTGCGTTCCTCTCCCACTCCAGTCTGGATTCAGGTTATCAGCAGATGGTTTCTATGTGGCAGACGCTCCATATTGACATGAAGAGCTTGCTGTCATGGCAGTATCTGATGAGAGACTACACACAGATACGCTCCTGGAACATCACCATGGTGAGCGGTAACACTTTAATGCAACATAAAGAAGCAAATAAGAGGTGTTATGTTAAGGATAGGTGTAATCTTTAATCACAAGATACAAATAATCTTTAAACTTAACTGTTCTTAATAGAAAATAAGAACCAAACCAATAGCTTCTATTAGCTGTAAATAGCTAATAGAATCTGAATAAATAACTCAAGGTTTTGGAAGGTTAGACACGGCCCATAAAGTCTGTTATTTTAAGAGCAGGCTATGTTGAGAAGGGTTTTATTATGTTTAGTGTTTGCAATCACATTCAGTTACTGTAGGATAATTTGATATCTCTGGAAAGAGTGCACTAACTTTGATGCGATTAACAACAAAACCATTTAGTTTGTGCTTTAATGATTCTGTATATTTCAGTCCATGAAAATAAACCTGACTCCAGACACCAGAAATACATCATTAAATCAAATTACAGCATCAACCTCTGCAGAAAGAATATGTTAAATCATTTCTGCCTCCTAATGCCTCCCCCGTTCTTCTCCCCCTCCCCTGTGCAGTTAAAGACCATGAAGCCAGAGGAGTACAGGCTGATGATGAGGAACCTGGAGCTCCACTACCAGGACTACATGCGTGACACCCAGGACTCGCAAATCTTCGGCCCCGACGACCGCATGCAGGTCGAGGCGGACTACACCAAGTCCACGCAGCATTTCGAATACCTGCTTCGCTCCATGGAGAAAGGTAAAAAAAAAATGTCTTTTCTCTAAACAAATTGTCTTTTTGATTATTCATGGATATATGACGGGAATATACAATAAGCGAATAAAAAGCGTTACAGTATGTAATTGTCGTTCACCTTTTCAGGACGAATGCTTGTTAAGCTCAAAGGTGAGTGATGTCAAGCCGGTCAAAGCTACAGTACGGCTCACCGGGCTAGTGTGTGTACACGCTTTTCACTGTTAGAGTAGAGTTCTAAAGTGACTGCATGTTGTTGTGGTTCACACGTTGCTTTTTTTTTTTTGCAGCTCTGCATTATACTTTTTGTCATGCAGCCATATCACCTAATAGTGTGGTTATGTGGAAAATACTTGCTATATAATGTATGCTATGACTGCAGCGTATATGGAACTGCGTGTGTCACAACACATGAAGAGCTGCATGTACGATCGTGCTTATGCGCACAGCAAATATGTGGTAGATGTTGCAAAAAAAAAAGGTGATTTCAGATTTGAGAGTGAAAAATGTTTAGAAAGATGTAGACATGTAGTTACACACGTGCCGTACCGTGCTGTGCTGTGTACACAAAACTCTAATCTAAGCTGTGTGATCGTATTTTTAATCTATTCAGTATTTCTTGCCCTCCAGTGCATCAAAAGTGTATTTTTTCCCCCCTGACCTCACCTTCAGGCTCAGTTGATTCATGCTGTTCTAAGCTAACACATATGCTGCTCCACAGGTCAACAGGATGAGACTCTGTGTAAGAACTACATCTCTGAGATCAAGGACCTGCGTGCGTGTATAGAGGACTGTGAGACCAGGACCGTGGCTCGCATCCGCAAACCTCTGGAGAAGGAACCTCTGAAAGAATGTGTTCAGAAGACAACAGACCAGAAGGTACCATATTAATTACACCACATTACCATGTTAATTAGACATTAGCATACCATTAGGAGACTGCTACTACTGGCCTCCATAATTATACTCTTTATTATGTGCCGCTAGGCTTGAATCAGATGGATTGCCTTCAGCCTGGAGGATTATCTCAAGAGTTACTTTACATTAGCTTTTCTTGTATTCCCGTTAACTTACTTGAGGAGTAGAAAAGCAAACTAATACTAACTAATAATAACCTCCTAGCAAGAGTCTTTGTGTAGATCAGTCATTCCCAAAGACTGGGTTGGGGGACCCACAGGTGGGTCGCAGGAGATTTTATTAGGGTCGCCAAATAAATGAGCATAATTTTTTCCATAGTCTTTTAAGATTTATATCTGCAGTACCCCTTTGTGCCACATGTGGGTGTCTTGTTTTGATAATTGTAGCCTACTTATGACATTTAATCTAATATGAAAGGCTAACGTTCATTCTGTTTGTTATACTGATGAGAGGAGAAAAAACGAACCTGTCAACTCATTTATTCGGTGTCATTTACATTATTATTATATTATTTATAAGTATTTAACATGTGTATATGTTTTAATTAACATGTGCATTAAACAAAGTTGTGATTTATCAAACGTATATCTCTTCAAAATGGCTGGTTTACCTATTCAAGATAATATAAGGTGATGCAGAAACGGCAGTAAAAATGGTCAGGAACATTTATTTACTCAAAATTGAAAATGTTGTGAGTATCATGAGCCTGGTTAGTTTTCATATAAACCTGATGACCCGACATCTTTTGAAATAAAGTAAAGTAAGTCTGTTAGCAACCCACTGGCCCTAGAGGCAAAACAAATCCATCCACAAAGAGGACAGAAGGGAAGATAAAAGAAGAGGAAGGTAAAATGGTAATTTGCTAATTCTGTAAGGGGCAGTGATAGGCAGGATTGGTGGAAAGAAGAACTAAACCACTGGGCATACTGTAGAATTGGAGTAAGATCTTCAATCAGTGTAGCTAAGAGTGTGAAAATACAGCAGAGAATTGTAATTGCTTTCAGGGAGAGTTGCAGAGATTGTAGTCGGCCTGCTGGCTGCTCTCCTACTGCAGCTGCTCAGCTCCCTGCTGATCTGACTGGTAAAATGTTGTGCAGCACATCTGGCTAATCCTGGCACAGGTTTCTTTTAAATTATAAAAGTGCCTTCTAGCACATTTTTGGATTTTTTTTACTCTTTACAAGTTGCTAACTCTCGTTGTCTTCTTCTGTTGTACAGAAAGTCCAGGTGAAGCTCGAGGGCCTCAAGAAGGACCTGGATAAGGTGTCTGTGAGGACACAAGAGGTCTTGGCCTCCCCTCAGCAGTCCGCCTCAGCTCCCGTCCTGCGCTCAGAGCTTGACCTCACTGTGCAGAAGATGGATCACGCCTACATGCTCTCCTCGGTTTATCTCGAGAAGTGAGTCAATGAGCCAGTTACTCTTGAGAGTTAAGAAAAGATGCACTAATGCCTTACTACTTTATTTACTTCTTCTTTCTTTCCCCCAGGCTGAAGACTGTGGAGATGGTCATCCGTAACACACAGGGTGCTGAGGGAGTTCTCAAGCAGTATGAGGACTGTCTGCGCGAGGTTAACAACGTGCCCAGAGATGGCGAGGAAGTAGAGGCTTACAGAGCAAAGCTTAAGGTAAACTGCATATCATTCTTTTACGAGATGTCAACATCTGTTAGAGGAGAAAAAAAAAATAATCATCCTATCAGCCAATCGGGAACTGTTCCCATTACGTAGTTGGGCCTAACTGGTGATGCTGACCTTGTTTGCTCACTGCTGTTTGTGTGGATATCCGTAGAAAATGCGAAATGAGGCAGAGGGCGAACAGCCAGTGTTCGATTCTCTGGAAGAAGAGCTGAGGAAGGCCACCACAGTGAGCGACAAGATGTCGCGCGTGCACAGCGAGCGTGACGTCGAGCTGGACCACTACCGCCAGCACCTGTCCAGTCTTCAGGACCGCTGGAAGGCCGTGTTCAGCCAGATCGACATTCGCAACAGAGAGCTGGAGCAGCTCGGCCGCCAGCAGGGCTACTACCGCGAGAGCTACGATTGGCTGATCAACTGGATTGGCGACGCCAAGCAGAGGCAGGAGAAGATCCAGGCCGTGCAAATCACTGACACCAAAACGCTGAAAGAACAACTGTCGAAGGAGAAGGTATATTGTGTCCCGCTTGGTGTTACCAGCGTTCTTATTGTCATTTCTTTTCTAATCGAAACTAGTAAGCCTAACTCTTAATTTAAACCCTTTTCAAAACAGAAACTGCTGGAGGAGATTGAGAATAACAAAGAAAATGTT
This sequence comes from Sebastes umbrosus, assembly GCF_015220745.1. NCBI lineage: Eukaryota > Metazoa > Chordata > Actinopteri > Perciformes > Sebastidae > Sebastes > Sebastes umbrosus. Next base: position 30,962,394 of record NC_051279.1, read on the forward strand.
GATGAGTGTCAAAATTATGCTAAAGCATACATTGATACCATCAAGGTGAGCATTAACGCTAGTTTGCATTGTAAATATTGTCATTTGGAGTATTTAGAGAAAGTACTTTGATGTATGGAGAATGTCCCTTTTTTCAATTAGGACTACGAACTCCAGTTGGTCGCCTACAGAGCTCACATGGATCCTCATGATTCTCCCTTGAAGAAAACCAAACTAGATTCTGCTTCTGACAACATCATTCAGGAGGTGTGTTTCCTAGAAGCCATGTTGGATACAGCTTCCAGAAAATAGTGACTATGTTGATAACTTAAAGGGTAACTTTGGTATTTTTTCAACCTGGACCCTATTTTCCCATGTGTTTGTGTCTAACTGACTAATAGTGACAAAAGTTTCTGAAATTGGTCCAGTATTGAGGGAGAGCGCTGTAGACGGCAACTGCTCACAGGCTGCAATATGGTGCTAAGCCGACACCGTCGTTTTTGTCCACTAACGGTGCTTGTTTTTACCGTGACAGGCTCTGATTGTTATTATAAATGTCTGACATTATGGAGAGAGTCTCGCTCAAGGAGAAGTCTTGTTCTGAAATCTGGCGAGGTGACGTGAAATAGTGGAATACATCCATGGTGGAAACACGAGTACCAGCTGGCACAGGCATAGTTTGTTCTGTTGGAGTACAGAAAAGATTTATCAATGTCATGGCTGAATATTTAGATGATTTCAACAACGTGGATGAGGTCTTTGAATTCAATGGCAACCCGTATTTATTTGAGCCAGTGTTATACGGATATTCAGATTTCACAATGAGACTTCTCCTTGAGCGGGACGTGGACATAATAGCAAACAGACGGGATCAAGAAAAAAGGTAAGAAAAATGTCCTTTCCATAATGTTGTCAGACACTTATAATAACGACCTGAGCCTGTCAGTGGCAAAGACAATCACTGTTAGTGGACGTAACGTTACATTGACGCTGCTGACTGGCCCCTCGCAGCTCATTTCGCGGCTCGTTTACAGCGTTATCCCTCAATACTTGACCAATTTTAAAAATTGTTGTCCCCATTAGTCACTCCAGGTTGAGAAATGCAGAAGTTACGCTTTAACCATAAGCTGGTTTCACTGTGAAAAAGACATCGACATGAAGCTGAAAATGACACAGAGTGTTGTTGTTTGTTTCTTCCCTGTATCAGTATGTTACACTGAGGACCCGCTACAGTGAGCTGATGACTCTGACTAGTCAGTACATCAAGTTCATCACCGACTCGCAGCGCCGCCTGGAGGACGACGAGGTGCGTGACAACTGGCTGAGGATCCCAAACAAACTAAATTCTAACATTAACCTAACCAACCAACCAAATAATCAACCAACCAAACAACAAACAACCAACCAACAAACGAGATTACCCGCCGATCACCAAAACGCATGCTTGCACGCACTGTGTGTCACACACATACACTCACGCACACGCATTACATCAATGTACGGGTGACAAATAGTTCCTTTGCACTGGTTACGCTTGAAACATTGGCATACTGTAGCTGATCTATTAGCTAGAGAAGAACATTTTTTTTTATATATATATATATTTATTATTATTATATCAAGACAAAGGATTAGTGAGAGAGAACAAATATGATGCACGAGGTTTGAGTGTTTATTCAAGTGAATACAGTATTTTAACAGATCATTGAGACCATGATTCTCAATGTCAGTCTGAAACTAGAATGAGTAAATACAGCACACTGTGTGTTCGTACTCCATCTCCATTCATTGTGTATTGTGACGTAGTAGATTAAGAGTGAGGGGTTCTTTCTTTCACTACGGTCTTCCTTTCCTTTCTTATCCGTCTGGCCACTTCATTTCCTGAGGTTAAAAGCGAAGTGAAGACTCTTATGTTTCAGCCTGGTTATCATAGTCTTCAGCTCACCTCTTCCCCCCCCCCCCCCCCCCCCCCCTAAATTAACACAAAGTTTAACTTTATTTTCTAACCCTAATGTTTTGTTTGTTTCTTTGCTTCTCTTAACTGCTTGCCAGTGCTTTGCCATGATGAATGCTTAACTTGTTTGAGCATTAAAGAGGTAAATAATTCAGTGTTTCTGCTGTACCGTGTGATTTCCATTCCCTCTGTCGTCCTAATACATCTGTCTCTCTCTCAAACTGCATTTTGGCTTTTCATGGTGTATTTATTTGTCTTGCTTTCACTGCAGCCTTTTATAGAAATACAGTAATTGTCCGCACTTCCTTAAACTATATATTCTTTAACCCACATTACAATGCTTCTTACATTCCTGGAGTCATAAACTGGTTTCCTAAGTTCATCTGAATCTTTTATTCTTGACTTTGCCTTTCCTTTTCATTCCATTTCTGTGGCAAAAAGTGATTTAAAGAACCCCCAGTGCATGGGATGAGATAGAAACTAGTCTAAATGAATGGTGTGAATAATACTCTTAACGTGAAGCATTTAGTCCTAAATAAAAAAACAAAACATTTTTATGTGCATCAGAAACCTAACTTAAACAACTGCACACATTTACATCATAGTACAAACATAGTGATTATATACAATAAATTATTATTATTATTATTATTATCATTATTATTATTTATATATTATGATTATTATACAATACATACTTTATTACATACATGAATATAAGACTATTCCTGCCACTCAACAAAAACAAATATTAAACAATTTGACAATAATTAAAACTAAATTGTAGACATACATTATATTGGAACATAATTATGAGGTAGTTATTGGAAGTTAGTGCTACAGCTACAGTCGCATGCCATATGATTTTCTTGCTGTGTTGTGAAGTGATATTTTGTTTCCATACATTAAGTGATTCATCCCCCACCATCCCATTTTTTCCTGAATTGTCTTGTCATTAATTGTTTTACTTGCATCGTGACTTTAACATAATTTTGATGAATGTGCATCTAATTTGCATCTAGTGATTGATCTTTGAGCTAACTTTAACATTAACATTGCCTGGGTAACGCAGTACATTAAGCCGCTCTCATTGCGTGTGTGATTAGGCTGTGATTACTGCAGTAATTACAATTTTAATCCACACTGTTTTGAGCTGGTAAATGTAAAGTGCTACCTTTAACATGTCATGCTTGTTTATAATCCTTTCTTTACCATTTGCTTCCACTAATGCAGAAAGCTGCAAAGAAACTCAAAGCGGAAGAGCAGAAAAAAATGGCCGAGATGCAGGCCGAGTTAGACAAACAGAAGCAGTTAGCTGCAGCTCACGCAAAGGCCAGTGCCAAAGCTGAGAAAGAGGCACAAGAGCTGAAGCTCAGAATGCAGGAAGAAGTAAGCAAGAGAGAGGTCGCTGCTGTAAATGCAGAGAAGCAAAAGCACAACATCCAGCTGGAACTGCATGAGCTCAAAAACCTCTCAGAGCAGCAGATCAAGAACAAAAGCCAACAGGTGGATGAGGCTCTTTACAGCAGGACCAAGATTGAGGAGGAAATCCACATCATCAGGATCCAACTTGAGACGACACTAACACAAAAGTCTACCGCTGAATCTGAGCTCACGCAACTCCGTGAACGAGCAGCCGAAGCTGAGAGACTCAGAAAGGCCGCCCAGGAAGAGGCTGCGAAGCTCCACAAACAAGTCAATGAAGAGACCCAGAAAAAGCGCATGGCAGAGGAGGAACTCAAACGCAAATCTGAGGCGGAGAAAGAAGCTTCTAGGCAAAAGCAGAAAGCTTTGGAAGACCTCGAAAACCTCAAGAGGCAGGCCGAGGAGGCCGCAAGGCAAGTGGAGCAAGCGGAGATTGAAAAGGACAGACAAATCAATGTCGCTTACGAGGTGGCCCAGAAGAGTGCCGCAGCTGATCTCCTCAGCACACAAAACTCCTTTGGGGAAAAGACCTCCAAGTTGGAAGAGTCACTCAAACAAGAGCACGGCGCTGTCCTTCAGCTGCAACAAGAAGCGGAACGTCTCAAGAAGCAACAGGAGGATGCGATAAATGCCAGAGAAGAGGCCGAAAAAGAGCTTGATAAGTGGAGGCAAAAAGCTAACGAGGCCCTCCGTCTGAGGCTCCAGGCTGAGGAAGAAGCTCACAAAAAGAGCCTCGCTCAAGAAGACGCTGAGAAACAAAAGGAGGATGCTGAGCGTGAAGCCAAAAAGAGAGCGAAAGCTGAAGAGTCCGCCCTGAAGCAGAAAGAAATGGCCGAGAAAGAACTCGAGAGGCAGAGGAAGGTAGCTGAAAGCACAGCTCAGCAGAAACTCACTGCAGAACAGGAACTGATTCGGCTCAGGGCCGACTTTGACAACGCAGAACAGCAGAGATCTCTCCTCGAAGATGAACTTTACCGCCTGAAGAATGAAGTCGTTGCAGCGCAGCAACAAAGGAAACAGCTGGAGGATGAACTGGCCAAAGTGAGGAGTGAAATGGACGTCCTCACTCAGCTCAAGTACAAGGCAGAAAAGGAGACCATGTCCAACACAGAGAGGAGCAAACTGCTTCTTGAGGCCGAAGCCAGCAAGATGAAGGAAGTGGCTGAGGAAGCAAGCAGGCTTAGAGCTATCGCCGAGGAGGCCAAGCATCAGAGGCAAGTCGCCGAGGAAGAGGCAGCTCGCCAGAGAGCAGAGGCTGAGAGGATTCTCAAAGAGAAACTGACTGCGATCAGCGACGCCACCCGTTCAAAAACAGAGGCTGAAATTGCCCTGAAAGAGAAGGAGGCAGAAAACGAGAGACTCCGGCGGCAAGCTGAGGACGAGTCTTACCAGAGGAAAGCTCTCGAAGACCAGGCCAACCAGCACAAGAAAGAGATTGAGGAAAAGATCATCCTACTCAAAAAGTCATCTGAGGCTGAAATGGAAAGACAAAAGGCAATAGTAGACGACACACTGAAACAGAGGCGAGTTGTTGAAGAAGAAATCCGAATTCTGAAGCTCAACTTTGAGAAGGCTTCATCTGGAAAACTTGACCTGGAGCTAGAACTGAACAAACTGAAGAACATTGCAGAGGAAACACAACAAAGCAAACTAAGAGCAGAGGAGGAAGCGGAGAAACTAAGGAAGCTTGCCCTCGTGGAGGAGAAGAGGAGGAGGGAAGCAGAGGAAAAGGTTAAGAAGATCACTGCTGCAGAGGAAGAGGCGGCCAGACAACGCAAGGCCGCCCAGGACGAGCTTGACCGTCTGAAAAAGAAAGCAGAAGAAGCCAGAAAGCAGAAAGACGAGGCCGACGTCGAAGCAGACAAACAGATCGTTTGCGCCCAACAAGCAGCCCTGAAATGCAGTGCAGCTGAGCAGCAAGTCCAAAGTGTCCTTGCCCAACAGAAGGAAGACAGCATCACGCAGCAGAAGCTCAAGGAAGAGTACGAGAAAGCCAAGAAGCTTGCCAAAGAGGCAGAGGCTGCTAGGGAGAAGGCAGAGAGGGAGGCAGTTCTCCTCCGCCAACAAGCAGAGGAAGCCGAACGGCAAAAGGCAGCCGCTGAGCAAGAAGCTGCGAACCAAGCCAAAGCTCAGGAGGACGCCGAGAGGTTGAGGAAGGAGGCTGAATTTGAAGCTGCTAAACGAGCACAAGCAGAGAGTTCGGCACTCAAGCAGAAGCAACAAGCCGACGCCGAAATGGCAAAGCACAAAAAACTGGCAGAGCAAACACTGAAACAGAAGTTCCTAGTGGAGCAAGAGCTCACAAAGGTTAAACTGAAGCTTGATGATACTGATGAACAGAAATCCCTCCTGGATGACGAGCTGCACCGCTTGAAGGATGAGGTCAACGATGCTGTCAATCAAAGGGGCCAGGTGGAGGAGGAGCTGTTCAAAGTCAAGGTCCAGATGGAGGAGCTACTCAAACTGAAAACCAGAATTGAGGAGGAAAATGCACGCCTCATCAAGAAAGACAAAGCCAACACACAGAAGTTCCTCGCCGACGAGGCTGAAAATATGAAAAACCTTGCAGAGGACGCTGCCAAACTTAGTGTCGAATCACAAGAGGCTGCACGCTTGAGACAGATGGCAGAAGACGACCTCAATCAGCAACGAGCTCTTGCAGAGAAAATGCTCAAAGAGAAAATGCAGGCCATACAGGAAGCATCTAGGCTTAAAGCTGAGGCAGAGATGCTCCAAAGACAGAAGGACTTGGCTCAGGAGCAGGCCCAAAAGCTGCTGGAGGATAAACAACTAATGCAACAGCGCCTGGAGGAGGAAACGGAGGAATACCAGAGGTCGCTCGAAGCAGAGAGGAAAAGGCAATTGGAGATCGTAGCTGAAGCCGAAAAACTCAAACTTCAGGTTTCTCAGCTCAGTGAAGCCCAGGCCAAAGCTGAGAAGGAGGCTAAAAAATTCAAGAAACAAGCGGATAACATCGCTGCCCGCCTTCATGAGACTGAGATAGCCACCAAAGCAAATATGACTGTAGTGGAAAATACCAGCAAAGAGGCTGGCGACTTACGCGACACAATCGCAGACCTAGAGAGGGAGAAGGCTAGACTGAAACAGGAGGCAGAAGAACTTCAAAATAAATCTAAAGAGGTATTGTGTCAAAAATGGCATAACAGAGCAGCTTATGTCATTGTTAACTCTATCTTGAAAACTAACACACTTCTTTCTTTAAATTTCCTCTATCCCCTTCTCTGATTATACTAATCATGAAACCATATCTTTGATTTGAAATTATGATTTTAATTTTTCTTTACAGTGCACTGTGCTCATGCAGATCACATCCTGAATGTCCCCTCATATCCTGGAATGTTTCTTCATTTTGAGACATGCTTCATATTTCTTTCAGTTTCAAAACTCAGTTGCAATTCAGCTCCAGAAGAAGTGACATCATTTGAAGCCGGACTGAAATGATTAAAATTATGATATGCCATTAGCAATTTAGCCAAAATGTTCAACTTAAGAGCGATTAGAGAGACAGCCTTGCATTACAATTCATTCACCCACAGATTTACTAGAACCTAAACTTCTAGGAAAATTTATGCCAGTGCTGAATGAGTTTTATATCAACATTCCACTGCATTTATCATGGATGGTAGCCAAAGCTGTAATTACAGGATAAAAAGATGCATTCGAACACTACAGTCACTCTCCCGTTTGTAACAATACCCAGTATTCATCGTGAATGCTGTGTTAAGATATGCAGACACCTCACCTAACAAGACTCCACCCCACCAGATATACTGTATGTATTTGGCAAGCAAAACTCTGTCACCAACATTGACATGCTAAATCATTTGTCACCATACCTATTGAGCCCTCCATCTGTCATGACCATGATATGCACTATAGGTGTGCATCAGTTGACCCAAAAGGCATTCAACAGACATTACTTCCCTTTTGACAAGTGTATGTTGGCTTCATCCACAACCCCAACCCCTTGGTTTATCCATCACCCCTAGTGGAAGAGGGGAGAAGTGCTATAGTATATGCCATGCACTGAATTTGGGAGCATTGTTGGTTTGATCATTAGAATCATTAGAATACACAAAGGTAAAGTTGAAAAACAGTGGAGTATTCCTTTAATGTTTAACTATTTGAAAGGGTACCATCCCAGAGTCCATGCAAACTGTGTATCATACAGATCTGAGGGTATAATCCCTCATAAACTAAGTATCACATGACGTGTCATCCTATATTCTGTCCCTTGCGATTTAAAATATGAAACACCTTAGAGTTTAACCAACATGTGAAATACAATTACTGTTATCCAATAGTTAGCACTAAATTGCTATGCAAGATTCACTGTTACAATACATGAAATAACACAAAAACTGTACAATCCAAACATTTGAGAGCCAGCAAAATAGCGTCATGGCATTTGTCAATTTATTGTTTCCACAATTTAGCAGAAAATTTTATCATTTAATTGTCAGTTTGTAAAAGCTTTTCATATTTATACAAAAACTATAGACTCAAATCTAGATCATCATAATCCAGATTGACCGTGTCAGTGACTTTTCTCAACCGATTTGAAACACTTCCAGGCAGCGTACTACGGTGACCCTGAGAGCTCAACATACAACACATTAAGAAAACACAGGCAAATAGACCAAATACAAGCAAATGAAGAAAACATCTTCAACAATTTGACAACACATGCATTTAGAAAAAAATAACCAAATAGACAAAATACAACCAAATACTTAAATGCGCTACAAGTAGCACACAACACAACGGAAACTGTTTCCAGGGGACACTACAAAGTGATGCACAATGCTGGGACACGCATGTTGTTACCATGGTTTTTGGCTTATGAAGTTATTGAAGTTGGCTCAGAGGTGTTGGAAAATTAGCTAAAAGGAAGTTAAGTTTTTTCAAATAATCTGACGAAATACACACAATTAAGTGTGTAACAGGCTATAGCTTTAGCTGGCTATAGTTTCTTTCAGAATTGTCACCAAATAACATTCAAGGACAAAAATAAATTGCAGATTGTTTGATTAATGGTTTAAAATGAGGCAAAATGAGTTGCATTTGTTTTCTTAATTTGCAGTGTGTTGAGCTTCAGGGCCACCGTAGAGTACCCTAATTTTTTTTTTAAATGTTCAGGGTCCTTTGTAGTGCTATTTCAGTCCAGTGCGACCTCTTGATAAGCAGAGCCACAAACAAGTTCTTACAAAAATGAATCTAGTATTTTGGACTTACTTTACTTAGTTTTGCAGATTCATTATATGAGGTTACAAAGTCCACTCCAAGTACAAAATTACCTGGAGCGTGATTATTTTAATTTTACTTTTGTAATCAATATATTTTTAGAATGAAGATAGTGAATTGTGTGTATCATTACATACATGTTACATATACGATGAGTTGAAGGTGATAATCAATTCCAAGACGGCAATAATCGTGTCCATGCAGATAATGTTCTGTCCAAATTCTTTTAGGCAGGACACTCACATCAAAATGTTTCTTAAAAAAGGGATTGTGACAATTTATTCAAAATTAATTACATTTTTTGCTCTTAATTTTTTAATAGTTGAGGATAGTCATTCTCATGGTTGTTCTGGACTACTATAATGTAGGAGTAAATACAAAAAATTTACATCAATACAACAATTTATTATCTTGAATCTTTAAACAAGGATGGTGAAGAAAGAGTACATTTGGAAAAATACTGAACAATCAAATTTAAATGATAATCCTAAAAACAACTGCAGAAAAGTACACATATAACTTCAATTAGGGATTATTTTATCTCCATAAGCAGAGTGCATTGTACCAATTGTATCCATTACAAATTAAATAAACAATTGAGATAAAAAAAATGTGTGCAGAATATTTGTGCCTCACCTATATACCGATTGTAACTTATGTTTTCTATTTTTTCATCAGATGGCTGATGCACAGCAGAAACAAATTGAGCAAGAGAAGATCATGCTCCAGCAGACATTCCTGACAGAAAAGGAGAAGCTTTTGACGAAGGAGAAGCTAATTGAAGATGAGAAAAAGAGGCTCGAGAGCCAGTTTGAAGAGGAAGTCAAAAAGGCCAAAGCTCTCAAAGATGAACAGGACCGCCAGAGACAGCAGATGGAGGAGGAGAAGAAGAAACTCCACGCCACCATGGATGAGGCCCTCAATAAGCAGAAAGAGGCTGAGAAAGAGATGCTCAACAAGCAAAAAGAAATGCAGGAACTAGAGAGGAAGAGACTAGAGCAGGAAAGGATCCTTGCAGAAGAGAACCAGAAATTGCGCGACAAACTGCATCAGCTTGAGGAAGCACAGAAAGACCCTGAGCCCATCCATGTTGAAAAGGTTCAGCCAACAGAGACAGTTTTAAATGGCCAAAATGCCGGTGATGCGGTAGACAGTGTGGAGAAGAAACCAGATCCCTTGGCTTTTGACGGCATCCGTAATAAGGTACCTGCACAGAGACTTCATGACGTCGGCCTTTTATCCAAGAAGGACTTTGACAAGCTAAAAAAAGGCAATACCACTGTTCAAGAGCTTGGTGAGACTGAAAAACTAAAAGCAACTCTTAAAGGAAAGAACGGCATTGCTGGCATTTTGACACCATCTAATCAAAAAATGACAATCTATCAAGCATCAAAAGAGAAGAAGATTACTCCAGGCACAGCCATGATCCTTCTTGAAGCCCAAGCAGCCACAGGTTACATGTTAGACCCTATTAAGAACCAGAAACTTTCTGTTAATGAAGCTGTCAAGGAAGACCTGATCGGCCCTGAACTGCACAACAAAATGCTTTCAGCGGAGAGGGCAGTTATTGGCTACAAAGATCCATACACTGGCGGGAAGATCTCTGTCTTTGAAGCTATGAAGAAGGGTCTGATTGAACGTGATGATGCCATCAGAGTCCTTGAGGCTCAGCTTGCAACTGGTGGCATCGTCGACCCTATCAATAGCCACCGTGTACCCAATGAAATAGCCTACAAACAGGGACAATATGATGCAGAAATGAGTAAGATTATGAAGAAACCTTCAGATGACACAAAGGGATACTTTGACCCCAGCACTCAGGAACCTTTGACATATTCTGAGCTGATGGCGAGATGCACTACAGACCCTGACACCAGTCTGCTACTCCTGCCCATCACAGACAAAGCAGCTCAGTGCTCAAGTATATACACAGAGGAGGAGACCAAGGACGTGTTCAGCAAAACAACTGTGTCCGTGCCTTTTGGACGATTCAAGGGAAAGACTGTCACCATTTGGGAAATAATCAATTCCGAGTACTTCTCTGAGGACCAGAAGAAGGACCTTCTCCGTCAATACAAGACGGGCAAAATCACAATCGAAAAAATCGTTAAGATTGTCATCACCCTGGCAGAGGAGAAAGAGAAGAAGAACGAGATCACCTTTGATGGTCTGAGAGCACCTGTCACAGCCACTGAACTCCTGGAATCCAAAATCATTGATAAAGACCTCTTCAACAAATTGCACAAGGGCAATAAGACAGTCAAAGAGGTGTCTGAAATGGAGCCTGTCCACAAAGCACTGAAGGGTACAGACTGCATTGCAGGTGTAGTTATCGACTCATCCAAGGAGACAATGTCCTTCTATCAAGCTATGAAGAAAGACATGATGAGGGCAGGGCCTGCCTTGCATATGCTTGAAGCCCAAGCAGGAACAGGCTATGTGGTCGATCCCATTAATAATCAGAGGTACACTGTTGATGAAGCCGTCAAAGCAGGTGTTGTTGGTCCTGAGCTGCATGAAAAACTCCTGTCTGCAGAGCGAGCTGTTACAGGTTACAAAGATCCTTATACTGGAAAGACTGTATCTCTGTTCCAAGCAATGAAAAAAGATCTGATACCTAAAGAACAAGGAATCCGACTGCTCGATGCCCAAATGACCACCGGTGGTATCATTGATCCAGTGAAGAGCCATTTCATTCCTCATGATGTGGCCTGCAAGAGAAATTATTTTGATGACGAAATGAAACAGATTCTTAACAGCCCTACTGATGAAACTAAATGCTTCTTTGACCCCAACACAAAAGAAAATGTCACATACTCACAGCTCTTTAAGAGATGTGTCACTGACACAAAAACTGGTCTCGAGCTTCTGCCTCTTTCTGATGAAGCAATCAATGCAAAGGAGGAGCCAACATACACCGATTCCCAGACAAAGGAGGCTATGACTCAGGCAACTGTGGAGCTTGACTCTGGACCATTTAAGGGCCGGAAGATGACCATCTGGGAAATCATCAACTCAGAATATCTCACTGAGGAACAAAGGCTTGACCTGCTCAGACAGTTTAGGTCAGGAAAGATTACAATTGAAAGGATAACCAAGATTGTCGTCACAATTGTAGATGAGAGAGAGGCCAAGAAGCAAGAACAGTCCAGCTTCAAGGGACTTAGAGCTCCTGTCCCAGCAGGCTCTCTGTATGAGTCCAAAATCATCGATAAACCAACCTTTGACCTCCTTCAACAAGGCAAAACAACACCTAAGCAAGTCAGTGAGAATCCCAATGTCAATAAATACCTCCAGGGCTCTGAGAGCATCGCTGGCATCTACCTGGAGCCAACCAAAGAGAAAATAAGCATTTATCATGCTATGAAGAAAAAGCTCCTCAGACATGACACAGGTCTTTCACTTCTTGAGAGCCAGGCTGCCACTGGGTTCCTCGTAGATCCAGTGAGGAACCAGTGCCTGACAGTAGATGAGGCAGTGAAGTCAGGTCTTGTTGGTCCAGAGCTACATGAAAAACTTCTCTCTGCAGAAAAGGCTGTCACTGGCTATAAAGATCCATTCACTGGCAACAAAATCTCCCTCTTTGAAGCAGTGCAAAAAGAGCTCATCCCAAAAGAGCATGGCATGCCACTGATAGAGGCACAAATGGTCAGTGGAGGAATCATTGACCCTGTAAACAGCCACCGTGTCCCAACTGATGTTGCATATCAGAAGAACATTTTCGGCAAAGAAACTGCCAAGATTCTGTCTGAACCCTCTGATGATAACAAGGCTTTCTCAGACCCAGAAACTGATGAAAAAGTCACCTACAAACAGCTTAAAGACAAGTGCCACAGAGATCCAGAGACAGGCCTGTGGATCCTTCCGCTCTCCAAGCCTCAGTCTCCAACTGTTGTGGAGAAGACATACCTCTACACAGAGGAACAAACACAGAGTGACCTGACAGGCACCCAGATTGACATTCCAATCGAGGGTCTTGCTGATAAACCAGTGAATCTGTGGGAAATCATGAACTCCAATTTACTTCCGGAGCAAGAGAGGCAGAAGCTCATAGATGAATATCGCTCTGGTAAAATCACAAAAGAGCGGATGATCATCATTATTATTGAGATCATGGAGCAGAGAGAGATCGTCAGACATGATAGTCCACTGTCATGTACGACTATCAGGAGAAGAATAACAATTGAGGAGCTCTACAATGCCCGCATCATTGACTTGGAGACATACAACCTCCTTAAACGGGGCACGAGGGACATCCGTGATATAATGGAGATGACCAGTGTGAAACAGTATCTCTATGGCACAGGCTGTGTTGCTGGGGTCACAACAGACTCAAGCTCCAAGATAAGCATATACCAAGCAATGAAGAGAGATTTTTTGAAACCAGAACAAGCCCTCAGCCTCCTAGAAGCACAAGCTGCAACAGGATTCATTGTCGATCCAGTCAAAAATGAAACGCTCACGGTTGACGAAGCTGTTCGTAAGGGTGTTGTCGGCCCTGAGATCCATGACAGACTTCTGTCAGCTGAGAGAGCAGTCACAGGATACAAAGATCCATACAGTGGTAAACCCATATCTCTCTTCCAGGCCATGAAAAAGGGTCTTGTTCCAGAGGATTATGCTCTGAAAATGTTAGAGGCACAAACCGCCACTGGTGGTATTATTGATCCTGAATTCCAGATCCACCTGCCAGCAGACATTGCCATGCAAAGAGGTTACATCAACAAGGAAATCAACGAGAAGCTGACTGACAGTGTTAAAGGATTTGTTGACCCCGTCACTGACGAGAAGCTGTCTTATGCACAGCTGCTCAGGACATGCAAGTTAGATGGTGGGTTGCGCCTACTCGTCCTGGGAGACAAGAGGCTGATGTTTAAGGGTCTGAGGAAACAGATCACAATCGAGGAGCTGATCCGCTGTAATATTATTGACCAGGAGACTGTCACTGCACTGTATAATGGTACTATCTCAGTGGAGGAGGTTAGCGCTAAACTATCAAGGTACCTTGAGGGCACAAGCTGTATTGCTGGTGTATTTGTAGAGTCTACAAAGGATCGTCTATCAATTTACCAGGCCATGAAGAAGAACATGATTAGGCCAGGCACAGCGTTTGAACTCCTTGAGGCACAGGCATCCACAGGATATGTCATTGATCCAATCAAAAACCTCAAACTGACTGTCAATGAAGCAGTGAGAATGGGAATCGTAGGACCCGAATTCAAAGACAAGCTCCTCTCTGCTGAACGTGCAGTGACAGGATATAGAGATCCGTATTCAGGCACGACAATCTCCCTGTTCCAGGCGATGCAGAAGGGGCTCATCTTGAAAGATCATGGTATCCGTCTCCTGGAAGCCCAGATTGCCACGGGTGGAATCATTGACCCAGAGGAAAGTCACCGACTGCCAGTTGAGATGGCCTACAAACGTGGCTTCTTTGATGAGGAAATGAATGAGATCTTGACAGACCCATCTGATGACACTAAAGGCTTCTTTGATCCCAACACTGAGGAAAACCTAACCTACCTCGGGCTCATGGAGAGGTGTATCACTGATCCCGACACTGGGCTGGTGCTCCTGCTATTGAAAGAAAAGAAGCGGGAAAGGAAGACCTCCTCCAAATCCTCAGTTCGTAAACGCAGAGTTGTCATCGTAGACCCGGAGACTGGCAAAGAAATGACTGTGTACGAGGCCTACAGAAAGGGACTCATTGACCACCAAACCTACCTGGAGCTTGCTGAGCAGGAGTGCGAATGGGAAGAGATCACAATGACCTCCTCTGATGGTACTTCCAAATCCATCATCATTGACAGGAGGTCAGGGAGACAGTACGACGTTGATGATGCTCTTACTCGTAGCCTCATTGACCAGAAAGCCCTTGATTCATACCGATCTGGAAACCTCTCCATCACAGAATTTGCTGACATGCTCTCTGGAAGCATGGGAGGCTTCCGCTCACGCACATCCTCCTTTGGTTCCGCCACTGGTTCCACCGCTGGTTCCACCTACTCCTCTCCCATGAGCCCCGTACCCACCATTAAAGCACCTGCAGTCATATGGAATGACCCAGCAGAGGAGACTGGTCCCATAGCTGGAATATTGGACATAGACACGCTGGAGAAGGTGTCTGTCACTGAGGCCATACACAGAAACCTGATAGACAACATCAGTGGCCAAAGATTGTTGGAGGCCCAAGCCTGCACAGGAGGAATAATTGACCCCGTAACTGGAGAGAGATTCCCAGTCATTGAGGCTACAGAAAAAGGTCTTGTGGATAAAATCATGGTCGATCGCCTCAACCTGGCTCAAAAGGCATTCAATGGATTTGAAGACCCCAGAACTAAAGTAAAGATGTCTGCCTCCCAGGCTCTAAAGAAAGGCTGGTTGTATTATGAGGCTGGGCAGCGTTTCCTTGAAGTCCAATATCTGACTGGTGGACTTATTGAGCCTGATGTCGAGGGCAGAGTGCCACTAGATGAATCCATCAGGAAGGGCACAATCGATGCCCGCACTGCCCAGAAACTGAGAGATGTCGGTTCTTATTCTAGATATCTAACATGTCCAAAAACCAAACTGAAAATCTCCTTCAAAGATGCCATGGACAAAAGCATGGTCGAGGAAGGAACTAGCCTAAGACTTCTGGAGGCCTCCTCACAATCCAGCAAAGGCCTCTACAGTCCCTACAATGCCAGCAACCCTGGATCCAACTACGGCTCCCGGACTGGCTCAAGGACCGGATCCCGATCAGGCTCCAGGAGAGGCAGCATTGATGCTGGCTTCAGCATGACTCTGTCATCCTCCTCTTACACATCCTCCTCAACTGGCTACAGCCGCAGATACTGATTAGCTAGCTCTGTTTCT
Organism: Sebastes umbrosus; assembly: GCF_015220745.1. NCBI lineage: Eukaryota > Metazoa > Chordata > Actinopteri > Perciformes > Sebastidae > Sebastes > Sebastes umbrosus. The sequence continues at coordinate 30,977,875 of NC_051279.1, forward strand.
AACAATAACCCAAGTGTCTAAGAACCAACAATTCTAAGGCACTTTACAGTTGCATTTTCATAGGAAAAACTAGTTACAGTAACAAAGAAAATATAATTTATTTATTCTGCCCTGCATGTGGTCACATCAAGAATTGCCTAGGCTATTGATTTGTTTTCCATCTATAACAGATGTCTAAACATGTGCCTCATATATGGAAACATAAGCAAGAATTGCTAGATATATAAAATATTATTTTTCTTTAGTACTAATTACCAAGTCAGTTTATATTTTTCAAAGCAAAGCATGACATTTCTGCTTTTTTTTAAAGTGAATTTATAGTTTTCATTTTACACTTGTTAAAAAGTTGTATACTTGCTTTCTGAAACTAATATATACTGTATGTATGTCAAACAGAGATATTTTTCCAGTATTCCTTTGAAATTCAAGGATATTTGTCTATTTTTTATCTTTTTCGACAGTCCTACTTAATGAGATACCGTATGTCAACTTAGTTCTAATGTTTTTAACCGCTCCTAAAATACATAGATGCCTTCACCTTTCTGAATGTTTGTATAGAGTATGGACAGATGTTGTGTTATGTTTTTATGTTAAATGTTGCCTGGGTAACTAAATAATATACCCAGCAAGAATACACCTGTGAGACACTATAAAATGAGACACTACAGGAGTACAACCATGAGAAGACATGCCAGAATTAAAATTATGCAGACTATTCTGAAACCAGTTTCACATCTGTCTGTTATTTTGTACTTATGCCCATTTATATTTAGTGGACTTTTGCATCTTTAGGGTTCATTACACCATTGTTTTACACAAGTTTTAGATTCTATGTATTCACCATCAGTCGAGTGTTCCTGGTTAATCCCAAGATGATGTCAGACTTGATCCTGCTCTCCCATACAGACCTGCATCCTGTTATTTTGGTTCTTGTAAGTTGAAATTTGGTTTTCCTTATGTTGGTTTTGTTGTCTGATTTCTTCAGTTGATTTTGATCTCATCTCAGAGCCTAGATTATGTTCTTTATTTATGCCATTTTTTCCCTATCCCACACACTACCATGGTGATATCACTAGTGAACACTTTCTATTAAAAATTGTCATTACTGCTGATTGACAGTTTTTTTTTTTTATCATCTTGTTTTTCCACAGTCCCTCAGAACAGATACTCAGTTGGCCGGAGCATACAATCCCCTCGACTTGGATGGATTTGCGAGTCCATGTCATCCTCACGCAGTTACACAGGTACAGTGTATAACTGTTTTTTGAAAACATTATGTCATTTTCATTTCATTTGCCAAGCTTTTTGCAAGTTCTGCAATTTTTATTTAATTTATATTTTTCCCGCTGCATGGTTTAGTATATTTTGATTTTAATTCGTAGTTATTTTTCTTTTATTTCTAGATCTGCCATTGAGTATGTCCTTTTCTTCCATTGCACATCACATTTGAAGAAGGCTGGGGCTGAGTCAACCTGAAATCATCTTGGGATACCTTTCTAGGAACACTCTTCATTCATTACCTTTTTTCATATATTTATTACTTGAATACTATTAGTCATATTTGTCTTGTCGTACCCTGTTTTTTTTTGTTTTTTTTAAAGAACACTCCCAAATCATACACACATCTGCATATTCTTTCATTTAAATTGGGATTAACTGTAGTGGTAGACCAGCACATCTTCATTCAGCTGCTCTTAAATCCACTGAATATATTTTTGTATCATCTCTCTCTCTGTAAATTCAGTCCTACCAAAGTGCTAAAAAAAATACATTTGGAGAATTGACATGTTCGATACAGCACTACATTGCATGAATGTATGTATTATATCAAATTAACTCATTTCAGTTGACATTTTGCCACAGATTTCCTTTGCAAACTGAAAAAGAGCTTGACGCTTTATTTTGCTTAAACTTATTTTTTCCGCAGCAAGTATTTCTGTTATGTATCTCTATAAAGTGTTTTACCTCTGTAAATCTTTTTATTTTGTTTTCATCAAGTTTTTGATATAACATGAATTTGCCTTGCATGTTTTACTAACATTACAAAGGATATTTTGGGGGAAAATATTAATGTAAAATAAAGACAACTGCAGATGTAGCTGTGCTGATTTATATTTTTAGCAATATATCCATTTACAAACTAACTGGTTTGTTTTGCTTATGGGACAGATTTTACTTTGAATGATGTGGTGAGTGGATTCTGTTGTATGTTTTGAACATTAACACTATGTTGTAAATAAATATGCTCTGAAGAAGCCCTCTTGTCAATCATACATCAATATCTGTGCATCTGAAGCTATTTTTAGAGTAGAATATGTTTTTCAGTGCTGCTGAAAGTTACATAGGAAAAGCAGCTAGTTTGATATCAGGGTTCCCACGCATCCTCGAAAACAGTTGACCAATTTTGCAGTCATTGAAAAAACATGGAAAATGAGGGATAAATATGTCCAGGAAAATCTTGTGTTGAGTTGTGTGCTCCCCAAAAATGGATTAGTTTATGATGTTGTGTTTGGTATCATTGTAAACGTTGGCTATCAAAACACAGGGGTAGACATCACCTTTTCTGTGTAATCATGTTTGGTTCAGGAGATATGATGCAAAATACATAATTTGGATATGATGGAATGTAAAAATATAATTTTAAAGCTCTTTTTGTGCTCTTTATGCTGGAACTATCTATGGGCACATCTAATCAATATGAAGCATGTTTTAAGGGCATTTGCAGTGGCATTCAGAATTTGCCCCATTTACAGCATTAGAGGTCAAAGGTCAAATTATCTTGACCTCAGTGTCATGACAATATGTGACTGATGGATAGATTATAGTCTAAGCTTTACAATGATATATGACTTCATGATATTCTGTGTTGGTTACCCTCTTTTTATATTGTATCTTTATGTAAAATGGCAAAAAAAACATGGGAAATGTGTAGTGACGCAGGGATGAAAAAAGGAGCGATAGCACATAGAAAGAGACCATTGCTACAATGCTATCATGCATTTACCAACACTACGGGACATTTTCAAAAAATCACTATGAGACATGGTCCCTCCAAATTGGCATGAAGGGAATATTTTAGGGGTCAGGCTCATGGACTAGATAACATTGCCATCTGAAAGCCAAAGGGCTAAGTTATGTTCAGGGTCATATAAACGTTCAAATGGGTAACGTTAGTTTATGGATGAGAGTATTTAGAACAGGCTGCATGGTGGCTGTTATGCTGCGGAAACCAGGTGGAGACGCTGTGAACACACCCCCAACTGACGTCACGCGTATCAAACGGTTGAAAAACGTTAAATTGGACAGCTAGCATGTTCGGTTCAGCTGCTAGTTGACGTGCTTGCTAGCTTGTATAATATTTCCTGCATAGCTTTAAGGTTTGTGTGATTTAACTCCGGCTAGGAGAAATGTTTTTTTAATGTGTGTTGGTGGCATAACTGTAAGTGAGTCAAGTAGTCGACAGGCTAACGGTTAGCATCGTCTCTTCAAATTCAATGCTGCAAATTCAATGGTAAAATGGACCATGACATTAAAGGTCCTATATTATAAAAAAGTGAGATTTCATGTTTTTTTTATTATAAAGCAGGCTTAAGTCCTATATAAATACTGTGAAAGTATTGAAACACTCAATACACCGGGAAATACACAGCCTGTATTCAGAAACTCTGCGTTTGAAACAAGCCGTCAGGATTTCTGCCCATTTGTGATGTCACGAATATACAATGTTTAGCCCCTTGACGCAATTTTAAACGTAAACATTCTAAATGTGTCCCAGTTTATTCCTGGTTGCAGTGTATGTGAATGTCATCAGCTGACAGGAAGTACACATGGACCCAAGCTGTTGCCTAGCAATGCAATTCTTTTGCAATTCTGTCAAAATCCGCTAAAACGGAGCGTTTCAGACAGAGGGTAAATACAGGCATATTCAGGCAGACACTGTGAGGAAAATAAAGTTGTTTTTTTTAACATTACAGCATGTAAACATGTTCTAGTAGAAACACAAAATACAAGTATGATCCTGAAAATTAGCACGATATGGGATCTTTAAATGGCTGGCTAGCTAGCTAGCTAACTTTTGTAGTGGTAGCTAACATTGAGTGTGATTAGCCTCATTAAAGACTCCACTTAGTAAAGAGGCTAAAGTAATGTATGGTGTGATGAGAGTCGGTGGCAGTTGATAATCCTAGTGACGTCGACTCTCTAACTTTGAATTGTACATTTAGTTAAGTAACATTATTAAAAGTTCACCCTGTCAGTAGGACAAATTGTAGGTTACTATTTGTGTAATTGTTTCTTCTGGCTTTATCAGTTAGAGAGTGGGAACCCTGTTTATGTTATTACAGGAGAAATATACAAAGAAAAGGAAGAGCTTGATGTCTTGCACATAATGTGTATGAACTGGGTAATACCACGATTTTCCAATGTTTAGCTTCTTTACCTCTTTGTTGATTAAATAGTGTTAAATCAACTTAGTAGCTTGATCCCAGTGGTATGAATATTCCCTCTAGAAAAAGCAGTAGTTGACCACATGAGGGCAGTGTTAGACTGACCTACACTCATCCCCAATGAGACCAGTGAAACAGGTGATCATATTTATGAACCCACTGAGGTCTATTGTTACTACAATGATTAGGTATTTGTCAGATTAATGAGGGTCTGACTACGTTTTTGAAGGCTGATGATTATACAATACTACCAATAATACCTGTTTTAGCGCCCAGAAATGTGTTCTAGCGCCCAGAAATGTGTTCTGATCAGGGTTTAAAAGAAACTATTTAGATCATCAATTAACACCCCATTGGACATTACTGGTATGCATGTGGATTTACACCCAATTCCTTTATACCAGATGCAATACATATGTTTTGCTCTATATGCCAACATTAGCCACTGGGTCTGATGGAGGAGCCTGCCAACAGAAGAAATGGGGCATTCACCTCCCAGAATTCTTCACTCAGCTCCCTTGACTACTCTGATCTGACCCTTTCCCTCCCGGCTCTGCCTGCATCAGAGGCTGCAGACAGGGAGGTAAGAAGACACAGAAGAGAGTGTACAAACACTTGCATCACCATATCCTGTATATACAGTAATAAACAGCTGCTCAAGCATCTGAAAATGCTATAAAAATAAGCAAGACACAAGATTGTGAAGATTATTTTGTTTTATCCAATGGTCTCTTGCAGGATAAAGGATTCGCTGTGTTTGAATCACCAACACCCACATCACAGGATCAGAGATATGGGTATGTTAATGTATACGATTGTCATTCATTCTTGTTGATTAACTGACAAATTATTAACATTACAAAGGAGTTTCAGATTATGTCCAATATAACCATTAATGGTTCATAACAGCTGCTGAATTTAATTTATTCTGAAGCAACTATTGTAATCCAAGTGAGTTTGATTGAAAGTGGCCACCAACAGTCAGATTAAAAGAAAACACGCAGCCTGTGACGACAGTTGCTCAATTGTATCAGCTTTGTAGACCGGTGCGTCTGCATTCGCCAGAAACACAAAGACAGAGCTATGAATTGTGAAGTGAGCACACTGTAAAACATCTAAATGAAACATACTGAAACAAGAAAACTACAGTTCCAGTCCAGCTGGCATAGAGAGAGAGAGAAAGAGAGCAGATGCCTCCCTAATGAGATATTTTTCCAAGCTCTGGTCATATTATCCTTTGATAAGAATAATGACTCTTGAAGGCTTTGTTTTACCTCTTCCTGTTCTAGTACAGGTCCTGACTTTGCTTTTGTGCCTCTTTCCCCAATTGTCTGCTTCCTGCCATCATAATCATTCAAATTTCAACAGTAAAGTTCTACAGTTATTCCACAAATACACTGTTTCACTATAAGTGTTATGTACATTTATGGTGTATGCTGCTCATGATATGACACAACAAACTAAAAGCTTGAGACAGTACAAAAAAATCAGGAATCAGGAAAACACATTCCTAATCTTTCTCTTTATAAACAAATTAATAATAAGGTGATTATCAACATTTGTCTTGATTTAGATGATCCTTTTTAGTGTATGTACCTCATTTTACTGACTATATGTTTAAGATATTTGATCGTAAAAGATGATCAATATAACCTCTTACACTCCTCTCTTTTTTAGGAGGGACGTGGAGGATTTGAGTCAATGGCAGTGTGAGTTCAGGGGTCAAATCGTAGCCCTGAGAGAGTGGCTGAAGAGCATGGAGATGAGGCTGCCTCCTCTGGACCCCAGGGTTAGTTGGGTTTACTGCCTGTCCGCCGTCTGTTGTCTCTCTGCCTGTTTCACCATATCTTATGTTAAAGTTGTCAGAAAAGCACCGCATGTCTTTAATCCAATCCTCTACCTGAGGAGGCAACAGAACTTTTTTTTCTACCACGGTCACATTTCAAGTTACTGAATATGATCAGACATTGGACACTCCAGTCTGTAATCATCAGGCTTGGTTAAAAAAGTGTTTTTATTATATTTTCTTATCATATTATCTCTATCTTTGTAACTTTTGGTACAATACTTATCATACAAAGCATCCTGCCAAGCTACATGAAAAGAAATCCATCTGTCATGTCCTCTTTCTCTCTCTCTGTCTCTCTCTCTCTCTCTCTCTCTCTCTCTCTCTCTCTCTCTCTCTCTCTCTCTCTCTCTCTCTCTTTCTGTCTCTCATTGTGTATGTCTGTCCACTACAGTTGTTCTGAAGGCTAAAGACACATGTGGGGCCTTATGTTCTCATCACACTGGGACACAATGCAACTGCATTGCATTATCATCTAGTAGCTGAATGCTAATGTCAGCATGCTAACATGTTCACAATAACAGTGCTAACATGCTGATGCTAAGCAGGTCTTGTATTTACTATGTTGACCCAGTTTAGCGTGTTAGCATGCTAATATTCGCTGATTAGCATTAAATATAAAGTACAGCTGAGGATGGTGGGGATGTCATTAGTTTCGCAGGTATTTCAGAAAATATAAAGACTTGAAGATGTTGCTAGTAGAGAAGTTTATCTTGTGCAGAACATTAATGTCTCTAAAAATGTTTCATGGCAATATTTTGTTCGAAACATTCCACCCACAACTGCAAATATCAACCTCATGGTGGTGTGTTTGAAAAGTCAGTGGGCTTCATCCTCTGGGACCTGAGATATCGCTACCAAATGTCCAGCCAAGTCATCCAATAGTTGTTGAGATATTCCAATATGGACCACAGTGGTGGACCAACCGACTGGCAGCCTTACATTGCCATCCCTAGAGTCACATCATTAGCATGGCTATAAAACCCAGAAGGATTACAGTGGCCCCTCATGAGGTGAGACAGTGAACAAACAAACTGAAAATACTACGTTTTCAAGGCATTTTTAATTGTTCTAGAAGATACAAGGACTCCACTTGTAAATGCTTTAAATCTTCCGTAGTAAACAAAAAGAACATGCACTACCAAATGTTGGTTCAACTATCATTGCGTGGGTAGGGAGGAATCTGACTCCAAATGAAGTCAGTGAGTTGCGTTCAACCTTCTCATTCATATAATCCCCCGTCCCCATGGTGCAGGGCAGGCATGCGTAACTGAGATGCTTTAGAATCCATGATCATGGAGAAAAATGCTGTCTAATGTTTTATCTTAGACACCGATTTACTGTACCTGTGATAGAACTACTGCATCTATGAATATGCCAGCAGTTTATATCGTTTTCTGATGTTTTTCTCACATAATGTTTTCTGTGTCCATTCACTTTTCCCATGAAGCATCCTGTAATTTTACCACCCTATTGCAACATCCTTTTTTCCCTGTGAAGATAAATTCAGATTGAGATATTATCTAATTCCACCGGTAGCAAAACTGGCACCTGTGTCTAAGAATATGTTGGTAAAAGGAGAGCAAAAGTGAAAGTGAACCAATGAGTCATGGTGGTGAGGAAGTTAATTGAGCATTACGGGAAAGAGGAAAGGCATTGTGGAGGTTTTTTATAGTCCAACATACTCAGACGGTTACTGAGGTGGTCCTCCTCCACTCCTGCAGGGAGACTTCTTTAGGCCACAGGGGGACAGCGGGGCTGGGGAATCAGGCTCCCATTGTGCCTGGCCACGGACAGCCATGCAGGCTAGAGGAGAGCTTGGCACTGGAGGCCCTCACTGCACACATGAGCACACACACTGAAAAGACATTAGACTCAGATGGGAGGAAGGGGCAAGCGGGCAGGACAAAAGAAAAGCAGGATCTTTATGGTAAGAGCACTCAGATCGGACTATGGAGGCATTTATTGAACACCAACTGTAGATTTTGTCAGACACCCATTTATACCAATATTTGAACAATGATTTGTCAGTCAGTGCAGCCAGAAATGATTACCAGTTGGATTAAACTTCATCAAAAGCATTTGTGGTCAGGGCAGGTCAGCAGGTTTGCTAACAAGCTAACCTTAGCACTAGCCTTGCTTATGTCAGGTACCTTTTCTAATTGGCTGTTAAACCTGTTGTGCTTAGGTTCCTCCCACCAGGTCTAACTCAACCAATCAGATTACGTCTATCTCCAAAGCAGCCTGTGAGAAATGTTTGCATTAGTAGAACTCTGACTTTGCTGATTGAATATTGCTCATTTGTACAATGGAACAAATGAAACAGTAACATTACGTCTTATCTTTTGGGACATTGTTCATCGGCACTGAAAGAATGAATTCAGCCTTTAGATAAGAGACATTTTCATTGAGCTTGATCTATTGTACAGCACCAACTGAAAGCCATTCCAGCACAAAACATGAACATGTTCCAGCTCCGTAGAGCAGCGAGATGGCGAGGTAATAATTTATTTAAATATCCTTAGTGAAGGGTGACTGGGCCTTCTTCAATGAGCTGTGAATCAATTACACAAAGGGATCGAGAGGGTTTGATGTTTTTATTGTTATAGTAAAAATTGGTTTTGGTTGATTTAGTTATATGGTCTATTGAAGTAGATGTGTTCCATTGTCCCAACTGAATGTTTGAGCCATTAATTGATTGTGTGGTTAAAAAGGGCCAAGAGACGAAATACGATCTGTGTTTGAACCCGTGTGACCTCTGAAGAAACTTAACTGATCTGAGAAAGAGAAAACATTCTGCAGCAGAGGACGTTCTTCTTAGTTAAAAAAAATAATCCATGTTACATTTTGTCTTCGTTTGAAGCCCCTGTTTCCCTGGGGACTGACATGTAAGATGCACAGGCATGTCTTATCACGTCACGAAAGCCCAAACGCTTTAGAAAAGAGCTTTAGTCTGACCCCCAATGTATGTGTGAAATAAGGGGGTGTCTTTCTGTCTCTACCATGCCTTTATCATACTGCATCCGACCACAGACCTTTGTCATGGTAATGCTGTTAGTCTGCTGCACTGCTGGTTTCAGTCTGGGCCTGAGGGACTCGTTAGTTAGCTGCATGAATGAGGACATCCCTCAGCAGCAGCAGCAGCAGAAGCCCCCCATAATACAGACCTGCTACGATACACAGGAGAGACACACACCTGCTCCTTAACACACGGCATGCACCGGCACACCTTAAACAGTTTTTTTCCCATCAACACTGGGATACATATGAGCCTCAAATTGGAGATTGTCAAGCATGAATATAATAACGATTTTAAATGGTAATACTTGTCAATTTGTGAAATAATACCTCATGGACCAGGAAAACCTAAATATGAAAAAAAGACTATTAATAGACCAAGAACAAATCATCAGTTCATTCGATGTGCATGTTTGCATAATTTGCTAGAAACCATTGAAGTTAGCTTATACTAACAACATTTTTAAAATGCACTACATTCAGATCAGGCTCGGATGATACTTGATATTTAATTTAATATCACAGTAGCGATTCCACAAGGTCCCTTCAGTAGCTGCTCTGGAGCTTTCAATCCTATCACACCATCTTCCTCGGCAGATGGAGTTGCCCTTTAAGGATTTATTTAAACAAGAGCTTACTTCAGGAAGACCGTGTGATAGGATCAAAAGCTCCAAATCAGCTACTGAATAGACCATGTAGCGAGAAGCTATTGTCAACTGCTGTTTCCCAGACCAAACATAAGCTTTTAATCTCAGCGTTATAGATAAAATACATTTAGATTAATACCGGATGGCTGACAAAATTTTATTTGGTCGATGTGCTAATTAAATTATTAGAGGGAGGTCACAAAACTGTCTGGAACCATATGTACATCCTTGATTTAACTGGTGACTTCCACACAGTTTTTTTAATATCATGCCTGCTATGTAATCTCCATTTTATTAATAAAATCAATAATAGAATCAGGCTAAGGTGTGGCAAGTGCTCATACCTTGCAATAACAAATTCACGGCAATGATGAAGACTCCACCAAAAATATTTGTAAGCTCGCTTAATGAAATGTTTATCAAATTCTGTAATTTTTAATTCAATTTACCAAATAAATGTGTGTAATATCAGAAAATACACCATGGAATACTCAGGACAGGGATTCCCAACCAAAGGGATTTGTATCCCAGGGGGTATTTCTGCAGTTAATGGGCAGACATGGAAAGGGTTGGAGTCAAAATTTTAAAGCTTTTGCCATTCCAAGTGGTAGTCATAGTAGTAGTCATCATTTTTTTCCAAACCTACTAAAAAAATGTAGTATTTGACACACAATTAAGGATACTTTTATAAAATGTATTGTGTTAAATAGCATCCCGTTATAAATGCACGTGAAATCAAAGCATTTGGAACATCATGGTTGGCGTCCATGAAGGGGTACTTGAGCTTATCTGATAGGACATCAGACAAAAAAGGTCCTGGATAATGTCAGTAATAATGTCAATCAGTCTTTTTACAGTCATGAGAGGCAGTAGAACAGGAAATCATCACGCACCGGATTAATAGTGAAATTAGGCTGTCTTTGGATAACAATTTTACCTTCCTTTTTAAAATAGTGTCAGAACATTATGCCACTGACAAGTCAAAATGACATCTCTTCACTTTGACAGTTGGGTTGAGGTCAGAAGTTCTTCTTCCTGCCTCCCTGCCCCCCCTGCTGGAGAGGCTCCTCTGGATAAAGGCCCTCTGTGTCTTAAAGGTCTCTGGTTTCCCTGGGCTTGTGGCAGATGCTGCATCCCAAATACGCCTTGTACACACAGCTTACAAACAGGCCCAGGAAGAGGGGTGAGAGATCACAGCCCATTATCCTCTCCTCTCTGTTTCTGACAGCCAGCAAACAGCATCCCTGCTCTCTGATGCTGTCATAACCTTTAGGGGAAAAAAGAGGGGGGGGGCATGTGTTCATTGCTGTGAATCACCTACAACACAGATGAATAATGGCGGTAAAGTCAACTTGTTTATTCCACAGACTCTCGTTGAGATTAAATGTTACATCCAGTCGACTGTTTTTCTCTAGCTTGGCGTGTCAAATTGATTTTCATTTTATAGCACTTTAGGTAATCTCTCCCATAAGAGATTTTTTGATTCACACACTTTATCAGTGTTAATGGCAACTTGGGGCCTCCTCCTTTATTGCCCGTGCCTTCCTGTGCTCAACGGAAAATGTAAACGTAAAGCTGTAAATCCTCTCTTCTTGGGAGCAGTTGAATCAAACGCGGTGCTGATGATGAGTCGAGCTCCTCCTCGTCTCACACATGACTGTGATTTCCAGCATCTAAGCATCCCATTGGGGCCCGGGCAACCCAGCGGGGAAGCCCATCAGCCTTTCATCCACTTTTCTTGGAATCAACCTCCTTCGGTGATAAATGACAGTGTGCATGCTGAATGGTGCTTCTGGTTTGACCCTTAAAAGGGACCCCCCCTCTTTTTTTCATTCCTCATGAAGAGGGCTAATTACCATGTTCTGTAGAGGAGCCATTGAGGTCTTATTTAATTTCCAGGCAGCAGAGAGGTTGAGATAGCAGAGGAGGGGGAAAACAAGCCTGTAAAATTAATCTTTTTTGGCAACATGGGATCTGTGATCAAATTTAGGCTCCCATTGGACGCTAATTTGGAATCACATTAATTTTGGAAACTCACTTTATTCCATCTCCCAACCTGTGTCCACTCCATTAACACATGCATTTTTAGAAGGATAATGAGAGCTGCTGATGGAAAAGATGAGCTTTCTCTCTTGCCGCCGGTAGCGGCTTATTGCATCACTGCATAGCTCGACGTGCCAGCTGCTCTTTAACCACATCAGCTCTCGTCTTTTTAAGAACTGTGTGCCGGCTCTATGTGTGCCTACCGTGAAATGGAGAGGAGAGATTTTTGGCAAAATCGTTTAATTAGTACAGAGGGGGACTGGATGATGCTGAAAGCTGGGATCAGGTGTCGTGGTTTGACAACAATGTCTTCCTGGAAAAGTGGTGCCTCATCGCTGCCAGCTCCTTTCAGATAAAGGAACGGGGGGACGGGGATTTTGGGCTTTACTTGCTCATTAAACAGCTAAAGACATTAGCTCTCCAAGTGACCCAAAGAAACAGCTATGTGTGAGTTTGTGCATTTTTTACAGTTAAATCGTAAAGTTGTTCATAATGTAGGATTCCCTGGTTGTTGTACTACTGTTCACCCCCAAGATTGCGAGCTACAGGATATCTTTTGTGGTATAATTCAGGAGAGACTGGGAACTGTTGCATCAGTACTGGAGTACTCAGGGGTTAAATAACTTGACCCCACAGGGGTCAATCTATTCAATTCACTCTCTCTCTCTCTCATCGGCCACAGTGACAGGCATTTTCAGTTTTCTTTTTTCTTCGCCTTTGTTTTTTTTATCAGTATTTGCATGAATTAGAGCTGGAGGAGGGTGGGGGGTCAGAAATGGGACAGTACGGGGCTAAGGAGAGCTCTGAAAACCTGAAGCAGCTTCAAAGCAGAATTAACAACCTATATTCAGCTATTTTAACAGCATCTTTAGTGCTCATTCATTGAGGTTTTGAATGCTATTGAATGAACAGACATGTGCACTATAACATTTTACAAGACTAGAACTGCGCTAGGAAATATTTTCAGATTTCAGCAATTCTTTCAATGGACGCTGTGTGACAACTGGCAGAAAATGTTCTGAACGCACATGTAATTATTCAGAACTTAACATGCACTAATCATAGCTATACCTCAGCACATCCACCTTCAACAGACTATGAAAAAGTGCCACGTTAAGTGATTTTCTTTTGCAACGATGGCAGCATGGTCTAGGGTTGGCAATGTTGGCCCGCCACTTTGGTCCAGACTTAAACGTCTAATTCAGTCAAAGCTATTGGATGGATTATCATGAAACTTCGTACATCCATTTATGGTCCCCAGAGGATGAATCCCACTTTGCTAGGTATTTAAGTTAAGTTAAATTTGTATTTTCCCAATACCTTTGTTTATGACCCAATACACCTGCAAAACTAATGACATTTCCATCAGCTGTACTTTGTGTTGGATGCTAAATAACAAATGTTAACATGCTAACTAAGGGCAAAACTAAGATGATGAAAATGGTAAATGCCATTGCTAAAGATCTGCATGTTAGCATTTAGCTCAAATCACCACTGTACCGCCTCACAGGGCAACTAGCATGGCTGTAGACTCTTCATATTGTTTAGTGACACAACCTTCAGAATTCAATCTTTTAATTAATATGACAGTTAAATGACAAAACTTGTATCTTTGGTTGAACTAGAATGTGTTACATTCATAAAAGGCACAAACCCTGCATGGAGCTCCAGCAGAATATACTGGACTTAAAATGATAGTTTGGGTGTTTTGAAGTGGGGTTGTATGAGGTACTTATCCATAGTAGGTGTATTACCTACAGTAGATGACGGTCGGCACGCCCCCATCTTGGAGAAACAGACAGGAGTACCGACATTGGAGAAAAGCGATACAGTGCTGTTGACGGGGACAGCAGAAAAACATATTTTAGCAACCTAAAAGAAAAGCTCACCCAAAGAAAAACAATATCCGTTTAAGTGAACACTATATTTAGAATATTTCCCCGCTTTATCTCGCTGTCAGACAGCCCTTTCCTTCTCCTTTACGACGAGGGAACTGAACTGAAAGTGAAACTTTTCTATGCTCTCTCCAAAGCCAGCAGGCTCAGATGACAAAAACAGTATAGATACGTTTCACTTTTAGTTCAGTTCGCCGTCGGAAAATATTCAAAATATAGCGTACACATATACGGATATAATTTTTTTTTAGGTGGTTAAAATATGTTTGTCTGCTGGCCCCATCCACAGCACTGTAATGCTTTACTCCGGTGTCGGTGCTCCTGTCTGTTTCTCCAAACTCGGGGCACACCGACCGTCAACAATACGGATAAGTATCTCATGGATAAGTACCTCATACAACCCCACTTCAAAACACCCGAACTATCCCTTTAAGACTTTGTTAATGGAGTTACATCATGATCCTGTGGCCCAAACCGAATACATGAGGACTCTTCACACATATCATGGTTAATAAACCAAGTTTGCATTGACGGGTTCAAAGACATTTCCCTTCACATGTAACATAGAAGGCACTTTACGCTGGAGCGAGTGGTATTGATTATACAATATTTTATGAGGTGATATATGTACTTGCACGGTGGAATGTAAGCAGAACGGCACACGAACATTCCTCCTACTCATAGAAGATAATAGCATTTATGACGGCACTGGCTGAGAGATTAAATATAGACAAATTATGTATTTTATTTAAAAAGATATAGCATCAAAATGTGAACTAGATGTGATAATTTATTGAAGAGTCAATAGTGAGGTTTGTCTTCCTTCAGATGCGTTCTCCTTTAACTAATCCTAACACTCACTGAGTGACCTTGTGGATTAGGGAGGAGGCTGGGCGGCGGGTGTCTGCATGTGTTTGTGTGTGTGTTTATTGGTGAGACTGCGTGAGAGAGAGAGCGTGGGTGTGTGTACAGTACTGTACTTGCATGCACGCATTTGGTGGATCAGTCGATTGGTTGATTATTTGCTTGGCTGGACAAAGACAGAAGGAACGGACCGGAGAGGGCAGGATTTGAGGCGTAAAAACACTCTTTGTGAGACAGTCACCTGTATGCACGCTTCTGTTGGGTTTCAGTGCACCTGCACATTACAACATTTCCAAAACCACATTTTTGGTGTATTAAAACTAGTGTTAATCCTCTAGTTCATATCTAAATAAGCTGTCATATATTTAACAGAAACCGTTCACACGGTTTGGTTCAAACCCCAGAAAATGTGAGTAAATGTTGCTGTAATGGTGTTTGCATACAGTATGTTTGGTGTTCTGCATTTCTAGGGCAAATATTGTGACTTATTGAAATGGGTCACGATAGAATTTCACCATAGGGGTCCTTCCTTTGCTTTCCCATGCCAAAAGCACAGAAAAGACTCTGTATTATCTTCCTGTTGCTCTCTATTTTTGTGTTTGCTTCCCGGCTCTTTGTTTATGGAACTGAGTTGAAAAGTAATCTGAGATGTTTTACAGTAATTAGTCGTCTTTGTTGCTGCTGTGGAGACTGCTGCACTGGCTCTGAATGGGGATGGGGGGGACTGCAAGGGGGTTGGGGGTGAATGTGTGAGTGGGTGGGTGTGGGTCTCTTCTTTTGTAGCCTGCACTTCTCCTCCTCGCCATCGAGAGAGGGAATGGACTGAGGCAGCTGTCACTTAACATGTGAATGTTCCGAGGGCGGCCCAGGGGTCTTTAGAAAACTCTCCTTTTTTTGCACTCCCCCTACACCCACCCATCCCATTTTTCAAGCAGAAGCAGCATGGAGTTTTCTGAGCCACAGTCGGACCCAGAGGAGGGGCTTTGTTGGATGAGAAGGGGGAGAGAGTGAGAGAAAAAAGCCTGGGGAAGGTAAAGGGGGCACTTTGCCGCCTAGCTGCCTGGTACAGGAGCAACCTGAGCAGCAGCAGCAGCAGCAGCAGCAGTGTGAATGCCACCCGCCTTGTCGTTACATGGAACCGGCTCAATCTGACCTCCATGTGAAAACTGCTCTTGGCTGGGGACTGTGGGAGTTCAACTGAGCCGTTGGAATACATTGTCTCCATCTGGGCGCACTATCCCATCGACGGCGTTAACAAGGAAGGAATTCCTCTATCACAGCTCCCACAACAAAGAAGAAAGGGAGAGGAGCAGAGCTGGTGGGAGGAGAAGTGAAGTGAAGGGAGGGGAGGGGAGGGGTGCAGGGCGAGGGGAGAGGAGGACATTGTTTGCCTGTGACTGTGGGCAACGGGAAAGCATGAGTTATCAGGGCATGTGTGAGTGTGTTTAGAAAGTGTGTTTGTATGTGGGCATGTGTGAATGAGTGGACTTGATTGCGTTGGAGGTAGTAAGCATGTGTGTGTGTGTGAGGAGTGTTCATGTTTGGGGTGTTGGAGCCGGGAGGCCGTTCAAAGGATGCTCAAACAAAGCTGGATTTTTTTTTTTCCCCCTTTCTCTCCTTTTTTGAATGGTGATTGAGGAGCGGCTGGATTCCTTTACTCATGCTGTTTGGCTCCACTGTGCTTCAGGGTAAGTGTGGTTCACGTAGGCTTCAAACCGCCAAAACTGCCATTAACACAGGATTGGCTCAAGCTGAGAGAGAGAGAGTTTGGTTTTGGACTTTGTGATTAAGGGAGCCATGTGACAGGGAGAGAGTAGGGACTGGGGTGGTTTTCTTCACTTATTCTAACCAAATGAAAGATACAAGTGCAGCAGGCAATGAAATATTCCAGTAGAGACGACATCAAAGTGAATGGATCATTGTGATGTGAGTATATTTGATTCAGTTCAACAGTTTGCTCTTTGTAAACAGTCTTTTAGCTGTTTGGATTTTGTGAAAGGATTCAGAACATTTTAACAAAACTTCAGCAGGCATGGCCATTTTCAGTCATTTTGCCAAAGCCATGCTGACATTTGATTCTAAACCGTAGCTTTGTGTCTCATGCCTTTGAGATGAACGTGTGACCTTGTACAATATCCACCCTAAGATGTTATGAGTCTCACGGGTGAACGCACAGCTGCCATCCTTGATTAGGGACCACTACCATGATTACTACTTCAGGACCTCCCTTAACAGAGGCAGACACAGAGCAGTGACACAACATTATGGCGCTCCGCTGTTGTGATTGATGATTATTGTTCTGCTACTAATTACAAACCCACCCATACAATTCTTCTTTTATTATGGAGGTCAATCGATGCAAGACCTAAGACGAACATTAGGTATTTTGTATAATATTTTGATATGTGAGGTGTTGCTTTAAAACATTTGAATACATACACGTGTCCGATAAGATTTAGTATTAAGTATTTGCAAACATCAGGATTGTTTTTCAGGTTTCGTTTGCGTAGAGAAGCCTCTATATACTATGGTTGTAATCAAATTCATCAGGAAATGGACTGCGGTCATGTATCATAAATCATTGTTGAGAGCAGAGAAAGGGCTGGTCTGAATTAAGGGCCATTTCAAAACAGGTTAAGTGATGGGATGGGTAGGTCATCCGCAATATGTCTTGAGATAACTTCTGTTGTGATTTGACGCTATACAAAAATAAATTGATTTGGTTTGATTTGATTTGAAAGGTGGAGTGGTTCCCTGGTTCTCCCTCTAGTATCATTAGGCTGGAAAGTGAGAGGTGCATATCAGATACGGGCTTGAGGCATTTTAAGAGGGTTTCTCTGGTTCGCTCTGATTGTAGAATAATGTAGGTCATGGTCTTCTTATATTATTTTATGTGAGGGCTACAAAATTATATTATTTATTATAAGCATTTTATTAAAAGTATGTTCTATATCAGTGTCTGAGTGATCCAGTCTAGTAGGCACAATAAAAGAATATTTGCTCATTTATTTTAATAGCATATCCCTGGTAGCGCTCCACTCTAATGAGACCACTCAGCATATCCTCACATACTGTACGTTCACTGTAGAGGCAACTGTGTAATTTAGCAAACGACCACACATGCGCTGCAGTAACCAGACACGGCACGCCCTCTCTCTTGAATTGTTAACCCCGTACGAACACGGCCACGGACACTCTCTCTGCCCTCCTCGGGAGACCGCTGGGCAGTGATCTGAGCTAACTGGGTAATCATTGATCCTCAGGCCGGGGTCTTTGTCTGGGCACCACTCTCTGATCTGACTGTGTCCTCCCCTGTGGATCCACTGACTGCATCATCTGCTCTGCAGAGACATGCATGATGTACGTAATTACTGGCCTAATGCACATGGAGCCAACATATCAAGCTAGGTCATTTCTTTTGGGATTCTCATTTAGTTAAAAGCTGTGATAAATCTTAATGAGGATTAGTTTTGGAGACACACAAATCTGATTTGATTCAGTAGCACAATGTGAAGTTCTGCTTTGGTGCAGACTGTCTTTGTGTCTAACATCTGACAAAGATAAGAGAGCTGCATATTCAGCATCATTTTGTCAGCCTACAGCATGACTGTAACATGTAACTGTACCCATACAGCTCTATAAATACGCCTCTTCTGCTTTTTCGAACCAGAAAAAAAATCCTCAGTAGTTTGAGGAGCCAACATCCCAATTTCCCTCTTGTTGACCCATATTGCGCCCCCCACAGATCTTTAGTCACCAAGCATGACCTCAGGTGACCTGTATAATTGTGAATGGACCAGTCCAACCTCGCCTCAGAGGGAGGACCCGGCCTCGACAGGAACCCTCCCTGTGATCTCCTGATGTGCTCACCTCAGCTCCTCTAGACTAAGATAATTACATTCACCTTTAACCCTCCAGTCAAAACAATGAAGGCACTGAGCTGAGTCGGGAAGTAGACGGGCTGACACAGTTTGAAATTGTCACTGCCAGTGAGAGTCTTTTCAGTAATACGGTCCAGCAATATGTTGACAAGATCATTGTTGGATTCAAAATTGTCATTCAGTGATGTAGCAGTGAGAGAACAGCCCTGTATCGTCACACACAGCACTGAGGTATACTGTTGATTGCTTCTGTTTTCCTAACTACCTCCCACTGCCCCCGTGCCACTCCTGTGTTCCTAACCCCCCTCTTATTGTCACCCCTGAGAAATGAGGCGATGTCTGCGTTTTTATGGCTGTCATATTTGATCAGATCCTTAACGGGTTTTCCCAGGACTGGTCCAGGCTGAGTTAGAGAAAGAGCTGGCTGTCTGCCACCGGTCCTGCGTGCCAGCCCCAACAGTGGGATCCTCGACAAGCCTGTCACATTGATTTCTAAGCCCAGAATATTTCCGTTGGTGATGTGAGATAGATGGGGAGCATGTGTGTATGTGGTCTAAAGGAAGACAAAGGGACGGGGGATATCCAGGCCAAGTATCTCTGTGGTCTTTTCCGTGCCAAGAAAAGGGCAACGTTGGCACAGATATTTAGCAAATAAAGGATGTGAGGGACTGGTTCGCTTTGTCTCAGAACAGTTTTCTGAAGATGTAAGCTGTGGCAGGCAGTACTTAGTGACTTTAAAGCAGGGAAGTTGTGCTTTTAAAGGGATAGTTCAGGTGATTTGAAGCGGGGTTGTATGAAGTATTTATTTATAGTCAGTGTGACGGTTGGCATGCCCCCAGCTTTGAGAAGCAGACAGGAGTACCAGCACGGGAGCAAAGCAATGTACTGCTGTGGATGGGGCCGTCAGCAAAACATATTTTTGACACCTAAAAGAAAGGCCCACCTAAAAAAATCAATATCAGTGTAAGTGTACGCTATATTTAGAATATTTTCACCGCTTTACCTTGTCGTCAGACAGCCCTTTCCAGCGGGGAACTGAAGCTGTTCAGTTCTCGCCAAAGCCACCAGACTCCATTGAAAAAAACTGTTATTTTACCTCTCAGAACACGGGGGTTGCAGGTCTACCGCTGCCTCGATCGGTTAGTTTGTTTGTGTAATTGTGCGACTTTGGTGAATCCGAATCAACTGATGTCACACAATAACACAAACAAACCAACCGATTGAGGTAGCGGTAGACCAGCAACTCCCGTGTTTAGCAAGGTAAGATTATTGTTTTTTTCAGTGGAGTCTGGTTGCTTTGGCAAAAGCATAAATAACGGTTTCCGTTCCCTGTCGGAAAAATATAGCTGTCTCACTACAAGGTAAACCAGTGAAAATCTTCTAAATATAACGTACATTTTAAGTTATATTGATTTTTTTTTGGCGGGCCTTTCTTTTAGGTGGTTAAAATAAAAATAAAATTAATAAAATAGATAATACACTGACTATGGATAAGTACCTCATACAACCCCACTTCAAAACACTGAACTATTCCTTTAAAGAAAGAAGAAAGAGGTGGTATCTTTTCTGTTGATTTACACAATGAGCACTTGTTCACTGCATGATGACCCAGAGCCCCCTTGTCTTATTTTAGGTAGCTGAAGGATCTTCCGCATGCATGGCCGAGGGGCCTTACCTCACCTATTACCTCACTAGCCTCTGGGCTGAAGGATTATGGGTAACCTCATCAGCCGGCCCACCTGCCTGGGCCAGAAGTCCAAGCATGTGAGGACAGACGAGGACTTCCTGAAGGAGTGCTACCAACGACGAAGAGGGTGGCAGCCCCCGGAGCAACATGGGGAGGCCAAACCAGAGGTGGTGGTCAAAGACAAAGCAAAGGAGGATGCAAACAAGGAAGGAGAGGTGGAGAGAGACGAGGAGGCAGAGGAAATTTATCTTAAGAGGGAAGATGGGGCTCATACTCCCATTTCAGACAAACTCCTCCGCAGCTCTCCCGCCTCCACAATCAGGAGCACCAGTACTCTGGATAACGCCTGGCACAGCAGCCCGTCTCCGATAAAAACGTCCCGAAATGGGACACTAACGAGGAGGACAGTGCCTCCGGAGTACGCCAGGTCCCCCTTGGCTCACCTGGACAAAAACTCCGCAGAGAGGAGGGCCAGCTTCCAGAGGAGAGACTCCAGAGAAGGAAGCCCCTGGTCCTGGAAGACTCTGGCATCACGTGAGGTCACAGAGGTGACAGAGGTGACGGAGACGGTCGTGACCGAAATTGTGGAGGTGACAGAGTATCCGTCTGGAGATAAGGGAGGGGACCCCATTGTCACCAGAACTGTTAGAGTCCTGAATGGTGTCGCCGAGGAACTCGCTGAGGTTGATAAAAACACAACAACTCTCATAATGTCTTCCATTTCATCCTTTCCTCTTTTCATCTCACCTTTTCCCAACTAGACTCTTTCTTTAGAAGCAATGTTTTGTCTCTGCAACATCATGCTGGGTCTTTCTCAAACTGTGACTTTATGAATCGAAATAACATGTGGACTGTCTTTATTTTGCAGCTTCAAAGTGATGGACACTCAAGCTCAGACCAGGACTCCAGCCTGGATAGATGGAGGGTATGCTTTTACCCATAACTCCTTTCTCCTTGTGTTGCAACAGTATAACTGATCAGGTTTCATAAAGGGCTGTCAATCAAAAATATATAACATTTTGTATCTGTTCAAAATGTACCTTAAAGGGAGATTTGTCAAGTATTTAATACTCTTGTGTGGGCAAATATGCTGCTTTATGCAAATATATATATGTATATATTTATTATTGGAAATCAATTAACAACACAAAACAATGACAAATATTGTCCAGAAACCCTCACAGGTACTGCATTTAGCATAAAACAATATGCTCAAATCATAACATGGCAAACTGCAGCCCAACAGGCAACAACAGCTGTCAGTGTGTCAGTGTGCTGACTTGACTATGACTTGCCCCAAACAGCATGTGATTATCATAAAGTGGGCATGTCTGTAAAGGGGAGACTTGTGGGTACCCATAGAACCCATTTTCATTCACATATCTTGAGGTCAGAGGTCAAGGGACCCCTTTGAAAATAGGCAGTTTTTCCTCACCAAAATTTAGCGTAAGTTTGAAGCGTTATTTAATCTCCTTCGTGACAAGCTAGTATGACCTGGTTGGTACCAATGGATTCCTTAGGTTTTTTAGTTTCATATGATGCCATACTCTAGCTTTAAAACTGAGCCTGCTGCAATCTAAAAATCACAAGCTGCATTAATGCATTAAAGAAATTAGTGGCGTTAAAACAAATTTACGTTAATGCGTTGTTATTATGACGTTAACTTTGACAGCCCTAATTTCATGAACATGTTTGTGTGTTGGAATCATTTGCTGACAGTATTTCCCTTCATACTCTGTTGTTGTCTCTCTCAAGGGAACAAGATCTGCTTTGGCACTGAGAGATGTGTCAACAGATTCTGAGACATTTCTTCAAAACCTGGAAGCTTTGCTCACATGGGTCTGTGAGATAGAGGAGCTCACAGCCAACCAGAAACCCCCATCCTCAGAGGTCAAAGTGGTGAAAGCACAGCTCCAAGAACAAAAGGTCTGTTATCACCAACATCACATCACCTCATTTCTTGTCCCAAAAAAAACATATTTTTTGAAGTAGTGGGTCATACACCTGAGAGGTTTACCTTTATGTGTGCTGAGGTCATGGAAAATGCTCAACTGCTTCCTTTACAACATAAATTCAATTCTATTCAGTGGTGAATGGGTGGCGTTCACAGCCACAATGAGCTCCAGTAAGTCTTTGTGAACATTTCCTTGGGGTATGAAAAAAAGCAGGGTAGTCTCTCACCTTTCAGCTGTAATCACACCCATTGTGAGCTCTTTGGTTGAGGTGAAACCTGCCTGGCTCTTGACAATGTGAGCTTGACACACGAGACAGGGCTTCCTCCACACTGACCCAAAACAAGAATGGGGCTTTGATAAATGTTAATTCTAACTGGAAGCTATGTCATGTCAACGTAAACATTTTCTATAGTAGCCTACTGATGAGAACTGATTTGATTTAATACAGAAGAGTACTTAGAGTTCTTATCCTTATTCTTAAATCTTCTGTCTTTCTACAAATAGGGTTAAATGTTATAGACTCCTCCATCTCTATAATGTTCATTTACAGCTCCTGCAGCGCCTCCTAACAGACCGTAGGCGCAGTATGGACTCCATGATGTTGGAGGGCCCTCGGCTTGTGGAGGCCCACCCGGGAGAGGAGGGGGAGCAGGAAAAGGTCAAGCTCTCCATTCTCCAACAGAAGTGGGAGGCCTTACAGCTGGGGGCAGAGCAAAGGTCAGCTACTTTTACTGGCAATGCCACACTTATGTTTTGGTAAGGATTACTGCGTGATACAGTTCTTACTCACCAACGGTAACAATCAGAGGACATGTTGTTGTTGGTAGGAGAGCGAGTCTGGAGCTCATTCTGCCCAGGGCCAAGCTCTTCCAGGAAGGAGTAGACAGTGTGCAGCAGTGGCTCATATCTGTGGAACAGACCCTCGCTGAGCTACGCAACGCAGAGAGAGTGATGCTGCATCTCCCAGAGAACACAGAAAGGGCCAAGGTTGGAAATCTACCATGTATGGTTCAACTGCATGTACAGTATAGAAAATGTGCTGTTTGAGTAGAGAATTATAACTGCGACTCACTGTTCTCACTTTCTTTCAGGCTGTCGTTGAAGAGATTCAAGTCAAAACTGCTGAGCTAGGGAAAATACAAAAGTCAGGACATGATCTGATGGAAGCAATTTCAGGTAATGTTTACTACATAAGGTAAAAACTAATGGGCATAGTATGGTCATTGAGGTTGGATAAATGTTATTTTTAAATACCAATATTTTTGCAAAATGTTAAAAATCTATTGATAATAATATTAATATATACTCCTGCATTTTGTGTTGTGTGGAATCTGATTATTTTGACTGATATGGCAATTGCGATATGATTTGTGATATTAGCGGAAGTAATCATTTTTACATCATTATTCTCATTGTCATTGAAAAACATATTTAAATGATTATGGTGTGATTTTTGCAGGGATCTGTACCAACCAAAGATATTCTCTTAAGTGTGTAGAATATGATATGTATGCCAGGACATCTCTGCAGCACAATATTTAAATTAAAGTCATATTTTTATGTACATTTCACCTTTAACTAATATTGCGCCAGATTGTGATTTTGATAAAATTTTGATTAATTGTGCAGCCCTAAATTCTATTGATCAATACTACAATATACAGTATATATGTCAGCAAATAAAAGCACATACTATCAATCCTAAAAACACAGTCTTACATTGATTTTTAATATTGCCAATGTCTTTAAATAGATATTGATCTTACCCTATGACTGCTGATATGCCCAATGTTTGTGATGTGTCCTTTGTTTCAGAGGAGGAAGCCCAGCAGGTGCAGGAGAAGATGGA
The DNA here is from genome assembly GCF_015220745.1 of Sebastes umbrosus. Taxonomy (NCBI): domain Eukaryota; kingdom Metazoa; phylum Chordata; class Actinopteri; order Perciformes; family Sebastidae; genus Sebastes; species Sebastes umbrosus. Next base: position 31,002,005 of record NC_051279.1, read on the forward strand.
TGCTCTGCGTATCCGTTGCTCTGTGCTGAGTCTCAGCAGTCTGGACGTGCTGCAGAGGCTGGAGCAGGCCCTGGAGGCCTCCAGCCGCTGTACCTCCAGCCAGGAGGACCTCCACCTGTGGCTGGGCCGCATAGAGAGGGAGCTCCTGGGGGCAGCAGGAGCGCAGACACATGCTGGAGATGCAGTACTGTGTGCAGCTGAGAGACAGAGGGTAATGTTCCCACTCAGTCCTACAATGAACCAGTCTGATGCTTCAGCAGTGTTGTTAACTATTTTCAATGGGAAAGTAGCTGAAGCCTGCTCAAAAAGTCTCTAGATGTAACCTCACACCAAACTTAACTGACTCTAACTAGCTTTATCATCAGCTATAATGTTTTTTGAAGTTGCTATTATCTGACTTCAATTCTGAAAAGCACACACGTTTGTGGAAGCTAACATTAAGTTTCAGTATCCATTTTAAAAAGTAACTTCAAATGTGTCATCTTTTTCACCTGAATAAACTCACATTGTTTGCTTTGGTATCTAAATACGGAGGGTTTTAAGGGCCTAAACTAAATATATAAATGCATAACTAATTATACAATGAAATGCTTAAATAAATGAAAACAAATATAATTATGTAATTTAATGCCTAATTGTCACCATAAATAAATTACAAATTAAATGAGACTTAAATTTGTGTATATATATATTTTTTTATTCATCATATATTTACACATTTGCATATTTATTTATTAATTTACTTATTTATTTATTTGCTTATTCATATATTCACACATTTATGTATCTATTTATAATTTTATTTATTTATATATACTTTCTTTTATCAATAGTGTAACTTGCTGCAGTGAAATAAATAAATAAATCTGTTGTCTTCATCCATCAAAAGTCAGGGGGCGGACAATTTCTACCCAATTATATAGTCATTTACTACATTCCATGTAGAACAAGCCTACTCTGCATCTGTTTGGCTATACCCTTCCAGGTGTTCCAGGCATCTGCTAAACAGTATACAGTACAGTATTATGATGTTGTGATGTTATTAATGCTATGCTAACATACAGTATATTCTTATCAGCTGGAACAGGCAGTGGTGAAGGAGATGGCTTGGTTCAGAGACACAGCGCTGAGTCTTGAAAAGCTGAAAACCATCCATCTGGATCCAGCGCTCATAGCAGAACAACTCTATGAGCAGAAGGTGAAGACATTATACACAAATAGAACTGACTAACAAATAAGCTTAATAAATATTTTCCCACTTTGAGTAAAAAAACCATTACATGTTTGTGTTATCTGTAATTTCTAAGTTTTAGAGATTAATTTAAATGATGCTCGGTAAGTGAATTTAATGAGATGTTTTATCTCCTGAATAGATTTTGGCGGTGGAGATTCTCCAACACAGGTTCAACATCGAGAAGATGGTGAAAATTGCTGAAATCTTGCTGACGTACAGTGATGAAGGAGAAACGGGCGATTTGCAGGTATTTTCCACACAACCATTTTACTAATAATGTAAACAAATGTACTTTTAAGGTGTTAACATTTTAAATGTATTTATTTTGCTGTCACCTCTCTCCACACAGACCCCACTAGACGCCTTACAGGAACAATGCAACACCACCTCAGCCACCAATTCCCACGTGGTCCTGCAGCTTGAGCACGCTCAGTCTCTTCTCCTCCAGTTCTCAGAGGGCCTCTCCGAGGTTTCGCCGTGGCTTGAAGAAACTCAAACCCTAATTGGCCAGCTCTCCCTGAGCACAATTAGCTACGAGGCATTTCGGGAACAACAGGATCTCTTACAGGTACAAGAAACCTGCCTCTCCACATTAGAGTGCCAGCTTCTCTCTTTTTTTTTTTTAATAATACCTTTTTTGGCCAGTTCAACAAAGAAGTCCTTTTATACTTCACAGTGTGTCACCATTTTCCTCGAGGTGAATGAGCCGCTCTGTTCAAGTACAATTCATTAATGTAATCTACTTCCTGACAGGGTTTCTTTTCCACCTGTGCACTATAATGACATTACAGTTTGGTCAAGTATACCACGGAAAGGGAGACAAAGGTTTTTTTTTCAAACTTCTTCAATCCATTTTAGGGATTAAACTCAAATCAGGTTCTTTATGAGAAATAGCCTGCTCTCCACATTGTTATTAAACATGTATTTTTATCTCTCTTCTGCTAAGGGTCTGAGGGAGTCTATAGCAGAACACAGACCCTTGATTGCACGCTTATGCTCTCTGGCAAAACGCCTGTCAGAACTAAACCCCATTCAAGGGGAGGAGTTCTGTCGAAAGGCCACAGAGGCCGAGGAGCAGCACAGAACCATCAGAGACCGGGTCAGAGAGACTGCTAATCTGCTAGAGGAGTCATTGCCTCGATTCACGCAGGTAGGAATGCTTGGATAATGCAGAAAATGTTATAAACTGCTTAAATTAATGCACACAAGCACACAACTTCATATCTTTTCTTGTTCCTATAGCTGAATGAGAGGATGACCCTTATCAGAGAGAGTCTTGACCGCCTGCGCAGTCGCATACAGACTCCCACCTCTCTTCAAGGCCTCACCCCGAGGATCCAGGAGCAGCTGCAGGACAACAAGCACACCCTGACCGAGCTGTCCAAGCTGGAGCTGGGCCTCGGGAGTGTCAAGACACAGGCGGATGAACTGCTGGCTAACACGCAGGCAGCTGGGGATGGATCTGTCGGCACAGGTACGGATCTTTTTGGAGATTATATTATTTGTATACAGATAGGAAACTGTCGTACGACACTACAGTTGGCAAATCTAAGCAATATCCCCGTTGTATCCTTGTGATTTTAGCAATCCAGGAGCAAGTGTCCAGCCTGTCCCAGCTGTGGGATGAGACACACACTCAGGCCCAGGAGAGGGAAAGCTGGCTGCTCAACCTCTTGGATCTTGCCTTGAAGTTCTGGAGTGATTTCAGCGACGTCACGGCTGCCCTCAATGATGCTCAGCAGGCAGTGTTGGATCTCAACGCTAGTCGGAGAGACTCCGAAACAATCCGCCAGAGCCTCGAAACCATGCAGGTTTGTCTGAAATCTCTTAAATAAGATGTATATAGGAAATTGTTTTGCAAAAAAAACCAATGTATAACCTTTTCCATCTTTTCAACTTCTAGACTCTCAGGGAGGATATCGACTGTTTACAGGGAGATCTGGACATCCTTGGCGTTTTGGGAATGGATCTGATGTCAGCGTGTGGCGAGACAGACAAACCGGATGTCACAAAGAGCCTAGATGAAGTAAGAAATACGTACTTTTAAATAAACTCATTTTTAACTCATGATGTTCTGTTGGCTAACTTTAACCCTTGTCTGTTTGGTGTCGTACAGCTTTATTGCACGTGGAACAACTTGAGCAAACTGTGGAACGAATGTCACAAAAAGCTGGAGGAGTCCTTGCAGATGGCTCTACATTATCAAGACACGATGCAGGTGTGTGTCTATATACAGTACATGTGTTTATGCATACCCAGAAATATGTCATGGTCAGTATCATAGCCATAGCAAACAGGACACTTTGGCCACCTCTGACTGACTCAAGCAGAGTTAGGGCATCCTGCCAAAGACAAAGCTCTTACTTCCTGCAGCTTTACTTTTGAGTGACTGACACATTGTGTGGTCTTCTGCCAAGGGCAAATGGGTTTAATGGTGCAGACTGCATGAGACAGTGAAAAGAAAACTATGTGAAATGCATCCAGCTGTATAAACCAACAGGGTTACATGTTTTGCTGTTGACTGTGTGATTGCACAGTGTATAATTTACTGCGCTTTAACGCCCACTCTGTTATTGTTCTGCTAATAGGGTCTTTTTGAGTGGTTGAAGTCAGCTGAGCTCAGGTCTACTGAAGAGTTCATGGTAGGAACTGACCTGGAATCTGTCAAAGAGCAGCTACGTGATCTCAAGGTGAGTTCATATGCTGAAGCACACCCGTAACCAGCAACAATCACAGCTTTTCTCAATAAGTACGTTGGTCTCATATTGTACGTATTGTATTTTATTATAACAGAAAACATATCAGTCGTGACATTCGCTAATTTCCAAACATATATTAAGTCTTTATTCTTTCCCTCAGGAATTTAAGCGAGAACTTTACCAGAAGAAAATCGAGATAGAAAGTCAGAACCATCGCTTCGTGTGCCGCCTGTCTCCAGGCTCGGAGCGTCCTGGCTCCGTCTCACCGCTGTGTGACTTCAGACTGCGCTGGGACAGCTTGGAGTCAGAAACTGTCAACAGACAAGTAAGAATATCATTATGTAATATTAATATTAGCATGCAACTATAATCCATCATATGCACAATGTCACCATGCCCTTTATTAAAATGTAATGTTATTTCAACAACAGACAGCTGCTACTCCAGTAGAAACTACATTTAGCTGGAAAACTGTTGAACAAAAAATAATATGTATATTTTTTTCCTGTTGTGACATCAGCACCAGCTGGAGTGTGCTCTGCTGGGTCTTGGTCAGTTCCAGAACACACTAGACGAGCTGCACACATGGCTTTCTCGGACCGCTGAACAACTGCAGGGCGGCCGGCCGATCAGCATCGACCTGCAGGCCTGTGAAATAGAGCTGGCCAAACACAAGGTTGGTGGTGGCCTAAATAAGTGTAATAGAGCTCCTTCTGACTTTGAAGGTTCCAGAAAACAGTGAATCCTGTAACTCTGAACTTTCTCTGTAGAGCTGTGGCTTTATCTGCTAGATAACACTGAACTCTCAGCCTTAAATGAATAACAGACTACTGTCTCCTGAAAGTGTTCACCGTGGTGTCTACCAGTGTCTGAACCTTACGTATTATTTCTTTTAATCTAAATTTTAGCAACAATACACACTGCTAGAATAGTCTGACAACAATGCATGTCTTTGTCTGAACTGCCAGACACAACTCGGACCAGAAAACACTTCTGCTCCTAACACCTCCAAGCAATCACACTCTTCCTCTTGTGCTTCTTCCTCCTACAAGGTCCTGCGTAATGATGTCATGTCCCACGTTCGCACGATGGAGACCCTGAACCAGGCAGGCAGGAGGCTGCTGGAGGTCGGGTCCGGGGACAGCCCGCATGGTCTGCAGTCTCGGCTGGAGCAGCTCAATGACAGCTGGGAGTTTGTCCACTGTGAGACTGAACGCAGGCAGCTGGAGCTAGAGAACAGACTGAGTCAGGTGAAGAGAGAAAAACAGATCCGTTATGTTGCAACAAAAGTCACAAAGTAATATAGAAAGATTGTTAACTGTATTTATAGTTGTTATATACATAATATATTAGGATGCAGCATTTTCTCAGCTCTACTGCATTTTATGTTTCATTATCAGTTTACCATGGCGCCCTCTTGTGGTGATTGTAAAGGTTAACATAAAAATGTGTAGAGGCGAGTCCAAATTTACACTGGTGGCTTTTATTGTCATAAAGGAAGTAATATTAAACCACATCTACAAATAAAAATGCATTATATTAACCAAATAATAATAAAAATATTAATTGTTTTATCAGTTGGCAGCCATTGTAATACAAAGTGTGATGGCAATTGAAACTTTGTGCCATAACTAAAGTTGTAGTGAACCCACATTACCACAGGAGACTTTGCATTCATTCTGTTGTTTGTTTTTTCTGCAGGTACAAGATGTTACAATGGAGATTCAGGACTTCCTGCAGTGGCTGGAGAACACAGACCTTAGACTATCCTCCTCTAAAACCATGTGGGGTATGCCGGACTCTGCCAGTGAACGGCTCAATGCACACCTGGTAAAACGGAGCAGACTTTTAAGTGTACACATAAAGAGTTAGGCAAGAAGTTAAAAATGTATCACCCAGTAAAAAAATAAAAAATACTTTTCTCTAAAAACTCTTTCTTCTTCTCACCCTGAAAAGGAGTTGTGCACTGAGATGGAGTCGAAGCTCCACGCCTACACGGATGTGAAGAACGCCATCCACAGGATGCTGGAGAGCAGCAGCGTGGTGCGGGGGTCGAGCACCGAGCACAGCTTATCTATCCTCGAACAGAAATGGGCGTCCGTTTACAGCAAAGTCCAGGAGCGAAAGGTTGTCTAACTCTTCATGTATCATTCTGTGGATTTATCGTTAATTTAGTGCATGATTATATCTGATTGTCATGTTGTTCCCACAGGCGAGGCTTATGGAAGGTCTGAGTCTGGCCAAGGAGTTCCACAGTAGCGTCCAGGAACTTCTCACTAAGATGAGCAAGTGTGAAGAGTCTATTGGGCTTCTTCCTGCTCCCAGCTTTGTTCTGGACAAAGTTTGCACCCAACTGCAGGATCACAGAGTAGGTCTTTTTATACCTGCTGTAGTCTTTCTATATGTCTGCTTCAGATCCAGAGTTACATACACATTTTGGAAGTATTTATTTTCGCTTCATGAAATGCTTTAATTTGTACAGACACTGGTGAATGAGGTGAGCGGTTACGGTGAGAAGAAGACCACAGTGGAGAGCACGGCCCGCCGGCTAATAGAACTGAGCAGGAAGGAAGACTGTGATGTCATCCATAACCTAATCATGACCGTGCAGGATCGCCACAAAAAGCTACAGCAGCGCGCTTCAGAGAGAGGCAGGACGCTGGAGGATGTCAGAAAGAACGCCAAACAGGTATACAACTACATCAACTCCGACATAAATGGAAGGCCTTCTTTGTCTTTCTCAAACTATACATGCACTTTAGGTGCCACTCAGAGGAGCTTTTGTATAATATCTGTCTTTGTGTCTCATATTTCAGTTGAATGAGTCGTGGCGCCTGCTACTGGACTGGATGACGGATGTAGAACAGACATTAGACACGCATAAAGAGATTGCTGTGACCCACGAGGAGATTAAGCAACAACTGACTGAACAGAAGGTGCAGTAGGCGTTACAGTGAATTTAACTTGCTTTGTGTTTATGAATGCCTTCACTGATCTGTTATTATGTAATCAGGAGTTCCAGAAACTGCTGAGGTCAAAGAGACCCATGTACGAAGCCACACTGAAGAATGGACGCAGCCTTCACGAGAGAGCGAAGACCGGCCACGATAGACAGCATCTGGAAAACCTAATGGCTGAGCTCAAAGACACGTGGGACACCATCAGTGGCAAGTCTATGGAGAGGTATGGATCTGAGGGACACATTCATATTCCTGCCAAGTATTAAAAAAAAAAAAAATCCCGGTCTTGAAAATGTACCCAATGTTGTGGTTTGCTTCTGTCAGACAGCACAAGCTGGAGGAGGCGCTGCTGTTCTCGGGTAGATTCACCGATGCTCTCCAGGCTCTGAATGACTGGCTGTATAGAGCCGAGCCCCAACTGGCTGAGGACGTTCCTGTTTGTGGAGACAAAGACATGGTCAACAACCTGATCGACAAACACAAGGTACAACACCTAGCATGCATTTATATGTGTGGCCAGTAGTGTGTATACATACTGTAGTTACTGTATGTCATCTAACTATAAAGCGAGGAATCTCTTGTCAGTCTGTCTTTCCGTGTGAGAGCCGCTCATCCGATCTACTTCACACTTGGCGGGTGTATTGCTGGGAATCCAAAGGAGTGCAGTGTCGAATGTGGTGCAATTTAACCAGATGGTGGCACCATAACAATGAGCTTTACCCTGTAACTTTTTAACCATTTTTACCCTGTAACTTTTTAACCATAAATCTCAGAAACTAAATTGAAAATCTAAATCCTCTGTTCCTGGATTTTGTGGGTCCAGATGAATCTATCAATATGAGCCACGCACATCTGCATCTAGATTGATTTTCTGCCATTTTTAATTGTGTCCAAATCAGATTTTTTGCTACTCCTCTTACACATTTTGACCGATCGTCACAAAGTTTGGTACAGAATGTCTCTGGAAACAAGCTGGAAAAAGATACTTGCTCACAGTTTACTCAAATGCTGAGGGCAGGGATTATATTACAAAAAATGTCATATCTCCTGAACTGCTATTACAACCACATGTGGTGGATGTGTGTAGTCTGAGTGACCATGATAGATTTAGTGGCATTTGGCCAAAAGATGGCGCTGTAGCATGATTATCTTCCTATAAAACAAGGAATCTTCTGTGTGTGTATGTATGACTGTCCTTCGCATATCTTTGATCTTATTTATCTGGTAATGATTTCTTGATATTAAGTTGCTATATGTCTGTCTTCACATGGCATATTTTGTGCCAATTTCTTCAGCGAAATGGCAGTTTCTTAACACATTGTCCTTTCTCTCAGGCCTTCCAAAAGGAGTTAGGGAAGCGGGCTGGGTGCATCAGGACCCTGAAGCGCTCTGTGAGGGATCTGACCAGGAGCAGCACTGCTGATGCTCACTGGCTGCAGGAGCAGATGGATGAGCTGGAGGGCCGCTGGGAGGCCGTTTGCAAACTGTCCGTCAGCAAGCAAGACAGACTGGAGGGTGCGCTTCAGCAGGTAATCCTCACAAATAATAAAGGTGGACTGTTAAATGAGATTTTATTTCTTCTGACTGAAGCTGCAGTCGTGTTTCACTCAGAATTTTTTCTTCGGCTGGAAAACTCAAACTAGCAAATCATGGCAAACTACAAGTCTCTGTATATGAAATGACATCCATACATAAAATTCAGGTTGCAGGTAGCTGTGGTCATGAGCAAAAACATTTCATATCAGGAATGGATAGTAGTTGAGTGGCTGATATCTGACCATATATAAAAGGTGATAAGTAGAGCCAACCCCTACTCGCATCTTAACCTTTGTCTTTGTTGTCGTTAGGCTGAGAAGTTTGATGGCCTTGTCCACTTGTTCATGGAGCGCCTCACCGAGGCTGAGAGGATACTGAAATACGGGGTGATACCAGAGGAGGAGGAAGGCTTGCTCGCTTTCCGCAAACAACACAAGGTCAGTATATACCGTCATTACTTTTTGCCTTAGCGGAGGTCAAAGGTCAGGGTCTGCTGCAGAACAACACGCCAGTGCCGATAAGGATTCAGTATTATCAAGGGTTGTTAAGCAGGGTGGATATTAGCAGACTCTCATGCTTGAACCCATTGAACCGGTAGAAGGACGGATACTCTGAACATTAGTTAATACCTCGCTACCACAAACTGTTTAACACTTCTAAAAAAACATGTCAAAATGAACGACATTCCATGCTAATGGCTCATCCTACATGAGAATGTGTTTTACTGGATAAAATGCTGAATAAATCCTTTTTTCTCTCCTCCCCTCTGAAGGAATCAATGGATGCCCTGCAGGCTCAGGCGGTTGAGTTGCAGAACATCCAGAGTCTGGGTGAGGAGATCCTGGCCTCCTGTCACCCAGACTCCATAATCACCCTGAAGTCTTGGATCAGTGTCACCAAGACCCGCTTTGAGGAGGTGAGTGCTTTCGTTCCCTCAGGATTAAAGACATGATAAATCACTAATTATTCTACTATAATTTCTAAACTATTCAATAGTGACATATGAGAGCATCTGAATGGAACCAGTATAATTTTGTTGTGTGAGTCAGGTCCAGACCTGGGCTCAGCAGCAGGGCCAGAAGATCCAGGCCAGCTTGGCAGCGCTGGAGGCAGAGAGAGAGGAAGTCCAGAGGCTACTGGACTGGATCTCCTCAGCAGAGGAGGCCCTCAACCTCAGAGACCAAGAGCCTCAGCCTGAGACCACAGAGCAGAACCAGGAACTGATCGAGCAGCACACAGTACGATTCTTCTCTGTTCTACGAGCTACCCACGATACCATTTTATTGATATTAATACTTTACATCATTTAGTGCTAAAATGTGTGCCTCAGGAATGTAAATCACGGTTACAGAATTTAAAGAATATTAAGAGCCATCTTTGCTGTGCCATGTGATCACTGATCATTCCTCTCTGCAGGTATTCATGGAGGAGTTGAATAAAAAGTTCCCAGAGGTTGAACACGCCACAAAGTCCTGCAAAAACAAGAGCATTTCCAAACCGCAGGTTTCCCCCAGCAAACGGCCACTCACAAGTAAGCCACTATGGAAACACTATAGTATAATTGTTGTAATATAAGCATTGACAGCTTGACGACGATCTCACCGCTAATGAATGTCGCTGTGTCTCCATCCAGAGAGGAGGAGCACTCTGAAGCTGCAGCCTCCTGTGCCTCTTCCCCTGGAGCACCTCGACCCCCAGACCCCAGAGCTCAGTCAGCTGGTCAGTCAGTGGCAGAAACTCTGGCTCCTGGCGTTGGCGAGACAAACCCGCCTGGAGCAGCAGCAGCAAACACTCAAAGAGGTTACTGCTCTTTTTAAAACGTACATATTTTAACAGGAAGTGGTGCCGTTAGAGTTGGGGGGAAAAGTCTTTTAAATATTTTTTTATTTTGTGTTTCTGGACAGATGGAAGAATTTGCGAACTTCGACTTCAATATTTGGCGAAAGCGTTACATGCTGTGGATCAGTCATTTGAAGTCACGGATCTTAGACGTGTTCCGCAGCATCGACCGGGACCAGGATGGACGCATCAGCCAGAAGGAGTTTGTCGATTATGTCCTCGCCTCCAGTAAGACCCCATCATCATGGTGTTTCTACCCAATGTATCGCTCAGTTTAAGTCACAATAAAATTCAAAAGACAGCATCTGAAATTACGGCTCAGCATGACGAAACATGAATTCCACTCTATTGACATTATTTAAATTAATTTCTAATCATAGTTATGTGATTAAGTTTACACAGTTTTAAATCCCCCTTGGCTTTACACCTCTCTGCTGTAGAATTTCCCACCAACTCTCTGGAGATGAACGCGGTGGCAAACATCTTCGACATGAATAGCGACGGCTTCATCGACTACTACGAGTTTGTGAGTGCGCTTCACCCCAGCAGAGATCCCTACAGGAGAACGCTGGATGCAGATCAAATCAACGAAGAGGTGTGAACAAGAAAACACACAAATGTTGTTTGATTCATTAGAGTGGTTTATTTATTGTGACACTGAGCTTGTTATACGTTTGCCCTCTTTAGGTGAGTCGACAGGTGTCACAGTGTAACTGTCCCAAGAGGTTCCAAGTGGAACAAATAAGTGCCAACAGATACAGGGTGAGTCATTTTGTTCTAAACAATGATAAAAACATATTAAAGCAGCTCTTACATTTGGTCCTCTGATTTCAAAACCTATAACTTTGGATTTTTTTTTGTCTGCAGTTTGGAGAATCCCAACAGTTGCGGATGGTTCGTATCCTGCGTAGCACGTTGATGGTCAGAGTGGGAGGAGGCTGGACTGCTCTAGATGAGTTCCTGGTCAAGAATGACCCCTGCAGAGGTCAGTACACGACGCCTCATCATTACACTCACTCCTGCAAACTATATTTCCTTAACAAAACACATTCTAATTAATATTATTTAGGGCTGTCCTTGGCTAAAGACATTTTTAGTCGACTAACACTTATATAATTTTGTCGACTAATCGATATAAAATTAGTTGATTTAATCGACAGGTCTGTAAAACTGAGTTTCTCCACAAAGAATCACACAGAAGCACCACTTTAAATCTGGTGTTTACCAAAAATGTGCTCACAAGTTTCTTGTAAATAAGTCATTCAGCATGAAAAAAGCATTAAAAACTACTGATCGAATAAAGAAATCTTAGTCGACTAAGACCAAAACTACAGATTAGTTGACAAAACGACTTTTTCTGAGGTCAGATAAACATTTTACTTTGGTGCCGTGCTGTCCTACAGTATAGTTGTAATTAATGTCAGATATTGTTTGTGTAAATTTAGCATTTGTTAATGAATAAGCATGCATGCATCTATAAAAAATAGTTAAATCAGCGTGTTCCACTACATATCTGTCTCTGCTAAAGTTTTGATATTTTAATAATTTTTCAGATATTTTTTATACTGACTTATATTGGCTATCTTGCTTCAATTATTTCTGTGTACAGTGTCTGCTGGCTGTTGTTAGAGGAGTGGCTGCTATAAATTTTAAACACGTGTTTACAGTATTCTGTTAAATCCCCCCCGCTGTGTTGCCAACAGTGAAAGGCAGGACCAACCTGAAGATCAAGGAGAAGTACTTGTCTCCTGCAGGAAGCACTTCTAAGGGTTTGACTGTCAGCAGGTCCAACTCCAGCCTCAGCCTCTACAGCAGCGCCTCGGCCCCCACCAGCCCCATGACACGCAAGGCAAGGCACAAGCTGCATCCGCTAATTTATCTGGATGCCACATGTGGTATTTTAATATCAACATATCATGACCACACAGACATAATTGTTTTTTACACAACACTTTTCACACATTTCATACTTTTCATAAGATTTGCAGCCTTTACTGGCACTGCATCTGCATTTTGTTGCCACAGTGTCCTTTTTAGTTAAGTAATTCCATCTTTACATATATACCTCTTTTGATTTTTAAGTAAGCCAATTCTTCCAGTTCATCCAGTCTTCTAACTGCAAAGTTTCAACCTCTTGTCAGCTTAACTAATCAAAATGCAGAAAATTATCCTGTATAAAATCAATATCATGACAATAGTAACATGCTTTAAACTGTTGAATGCGCTTTTGACGAATATAAAATACTACATGTAGCAACGTCTACGGAAGCCCTGAGAGGCCAGTGAGAAAAAAAGATTCTGGTGATCCATTTTTGAAGTTTGATCTAAATTATTTTCTCCCGTGTTTATGAATTAAGAACAGGTGGAAAAAGGTTTTGCCAGGTTAAAAAAAAAAAAAGGTTTTGCCAGGATAACTTCAAAGTTACTTTTTTTTTTTTTTTTTTTTTTAATCTGTGAAAACTGACAAAAAAATGTTCACAGATGAAAAAAATTTAGCTTCGAATAATGATCCTGGTATAACCTTTTTTCACCTAGCAAAAGTTTTTTTCCCCACCTGTTTCACAGAAGGAAAAAAAATAGGAATTAAGAAAGATTATCCTTGCAAAACATCATAAACACAGGAGAGAAAATAATTTAGATCAGACTCATCAGAATTTAGATCAGAAACTAGATCAGAATATTTTTTTCTCACTTGCATCTCAGGTCTTCTGTAAACTTCCCATGAGCACTTTAATATGTTTTACCACTAAGACATCTTTCTCTAATCAGTCTAACATATCTTGCTTTAGGCATTACTCCGCAGAAGTTTCTCAGGTGACCGCTGCATCCGTCCCAGGAGCTCCATCGCTGCTCTGGGGTCTGATCTCCAGTTTGCCACAGCAGGGGAGGACAACTCTCCCTCACCATCAGGTCAGACAGTCACCTCACTTATTCTTAAGGGACATTTGATTCTGTCATGCTTCCTACTGAAGTACAATTCTTACATGAAAGGAACATGAGCTGGTGAGTTAACCCCCGCTCTTTCTGTTTTCATTCTTGTGCACCGTCTAGACGAAGCTGAGAGGTTACCCACATGATTACCTCTGCCTCTGAGAACCATGTGTATGCTGCAGTGCTGAAACCCAAACACAGCCTTGGGGCCCCGAAACAGAGTGATAAGCAGAAGTAACGAGATAGAGGGGCCAAAAAAAACAATGCATCAGTCACATCTGAAAAGCAGACACTGACAGAAGAGTGCAGCGAAGGTCACCAGAGGTCATGGTAAAGGGGTCTTTAACTTTGAGGAATCTGTGTGACGATCATGTGTGGACAACGAGGAGGTCAGTCCAGATGTAAGATCCTTGTTGCATTGCATACAGTAGTATCTGATAATGTAGAGAGTAGGAATTGAAAAATTCTGCATGGATGCTTATTGCATGATAGCCAGAGCCTTGCTTAAATCAAATTTTTTTTCCCAGCTTGTTATTCTTTTTTGGTTGTAAAGATGAGCGAAGTCAGACGATACCTGAACCAGAGAATAATGCTCGGTGGTGGGCAGGTGTGGTTTAAAAGTGACATCCATGTGTACATGGTATGTAAAGGTGTTGTACTGACTGCCCGCCCCTACTATCATCCAAAAACACACATATATACCAAAACCATAAGTATGTGAAGGGTACAGTATGCTGTCCTTCAACTTTGTGATATTATTTTTTGTTTTTTATTTCATTCCATGAAGATGACATTGTTGGCAGGGCCACACTGTTTTTTGTCTTTTACCTTTTTTTGACACCATGTTTTTAAATAATTGTGTATTTTTTATTGTTCTTTATTGTGAGGATGTTTTAAACACTGGAGATTGTGTAATGAACAATGCACTGAAGTACGACAGGTCATTGTTGATTTGTAGAGATTATTTTCTCAGGATTGGTTTTGGATGTATTTCTATGGAGCATTACTGTGAACATGTAGATGTGTTGTTTTCTTTATAACCGTGTACTTCCTGGGAAAGTTTTGTTTAGCACATTCTTTTCATAAAAAAATGCACTTTTTTCTGTGTCCTACTACTGTAGACAGGTTGTTTTGCTAAGTGAGAAATCTGGCAGTTGTCATGAGTAAGAGAATTAATTATTCATGTGAATGCACTGGAGGTGTATTATGTCTGTTAACAGTGTACTTTCAATGATATCTACCTTTCGGTTTCCTTGTTTCTGCCTCTCCAGCCGCTTTTACCAAAAGCAGTATGTTTTAAATGTTCTGTATTTGTCTTGGATGTTTTTCTTCTCCATTCAGAAATTTTCACAACTGTATTGATTTTGTTTCTTTACTTTAAAAGGTGTTTACATGCAAGACACTACATTTGTTTCCTCCAATGTTTACTCATGATCCTGAAGATACCAATATGTATCGTTAGAGCAAAACTATTGAAATACATTTTTCCCTGCGCAACTGCAGCTCCACCATCAGTCTACAGCAGAGGCTGTCCAGTGTTGCACTGTGCCTGGCTTTCTTTCACTCTGGTTCTATTATAGAGCAGTTAATATGTCATCAGCTGTGTAAAGTTACTGTATTTGTATGTGTACCTTTGTACTATATCTACCTGATGTTGAAGACAGTAGCGTATGTACGTAATTGCATTCGGTCTATGCAGTTTGTCAAAGTGATTTTTTTAAAGTCAGAAACTGTTTTTACATGATAAAGTACCTTTTTCCTCCTCTTGGCCTCAATGTGTTGAAATTTGACTGTAAAAACACAATAGCCAGATTTCACTTCTATTGCTATGCACCCTGATCTTTCTGTACTGTAAATGTTTCTATACCCAGCACTCCTTCTAATGTCTAATTTAGGGAAACTTTAGATGAATGTCACTAATAATTTTACGTCCACTTGTATAAAAAAAACTTTTTTGTAATAAAAATAAAAAATATTTGCCATGATTATTCCCTCGTTAATATTATACAGTGCTGCATGTGTTTGCTATTATGCCAGAAATCAAAGACGGATGACATTAACAATGACAATTGATCACATTAAAATCTCATCCATGTAGTTGTTCACCTAAATTTGCACCAATAATGCCCTGATATCTCCACTACACCTCAAAGCATTATGAATATAAAATTATATATATTTATTATAAAACTAGAGCCTAGAAGCTTTTAAATGCAAAGTTGTCATAGGTGTAAATTTCACTTTTCTAAAAGAAAGTTACTTTTACATAAGGTAATATATGATGGTATGTTGGCGCAGTTCAGGCCGTCACATTGATTAAGAAACTTTGTACAAAAACAAATAAGGTGGTGCAGTAAAGCAAAATGTGTAAAGTGGAATAAAATGCATTTTTTTCATGTTAATATGTAACAAAGTATGCAAAAAAATTTTAAATCAAAAATAAAATTTGAACTCCATTATACCCTATATAGTTCAAGATTCCAAAATGTATCTCCTCTCAGACACTCATAGCTCCACTATAGTAGATACTGTTACCACTTTTAAAGATTTATACAGATTTTTTTTTAATCTTTTTAGTTTATTTATTCTCCTTTCCATACCATCCTTTCATTCTAATTTGCTATAACTCATAAGATAAGAGGTATAATAAATAAATACATAGAAATAAATAAATTGAATAACATACAAACACCATTCCATCTTCCATACCTGTATTTAAGTCTCAGGCAAGACTGACTCCATACTGAGACACTTCATGTTGGTTTTAAAACCCTCTGAGGTCTAAGCCAAGAACCGCAACACTTTAATGAACAATCATGTTATTTTACATCTTATTTTCAGGACAAACTATCAGAATATGTACACTACAGTGATGTCACATTATTGTATAAATAGTTATATCACCATAAGTGCTAAAGAAAAACAAAAATGTAAAGTGAATCTCAGATGTTTTCGGCTATTCAAATCACACATATAGCAGAATAGTGAACAAGACTTGAAATGTGTTTTTCTAGGCTCTGGGGAAAGAAATAAACATTGAAGTCAACACAGATCAAAAACTATTTACTGTATAGGAGCCAAATGAAATGTGTGAAAACAGAATAACTCCTATTTACAGTATATATCCATAGTTAGCTCAGTACCCCCTGAGCGCATGTCTTACAATGCTATCCAAAGCAATCTACACATTATTTAAGAGCAACAGGAATAACGGAGACAATTTAAACAGCAATATAAACCCCATGGAATCCTTTCAAAATGTGTGTTTGTGATACTTTGAGACTTTGGATAGTTTGAGATTTTGGATAGTTGCTTGGATGGAGCCAGCAAGGAAGAGAAGGACTTCCCCTATATGGGAACACTTCAATCTGATTTCTCCCAATAAGGTAGGCTACATATAACATTACAGGTGCATTACATCTGCTTATCAAAAACTTTATTTTTCACCATCTGTCTTTCATTCAAAAGTGAAGTGTTTATTGTGCTCAAAGGAATCGGGTTAGAATAATAACACTGCGTCCATGCTAAGGCATTACCGTGCCTTGCATGAGAACAGGGAGGCAACTGGAGGTGAACCCGGCCAAGGTTGGTCATTAAAAATATAACAAATATACTGTCGCAATTTTACTATGTTGACTTTTGCTAATCATGCAAATAAAAGAAAAGTAACAGACACTGTAGTTACATAGATTCTCTTTTTTTCCAGCCACCAGAAAACAAAAGCTGGATGAGGCCTTGGTCTCCATGATAGTGAAAGGATACACAGCCCTTCAGTATTGTGGAGTGTTACATCCACTAGGTGGAACAATAACTGAACAACAACCAAAGACTAGACAGAGTCAAAGTGAAGTGCAAAATTAAAGGTGTTTATTAAAGAAAACTAAAGATTGACAAATGTGATGGAGGTAGGGACAAAATGGTTGTGCCAAATCAAAATTAATAAATCAAAACCAGGCCTAACTAAGTCTCTGCCTTCTTTAGAAACAACAAACAAAAGGCTGACTAAATTATCTAAAAACAGCAGTGTACAAAACATACAGGGGTTGGCACCAACCAATAAATCTAGTGTTTCTAGACATGAACAAACTACATTCAAAAGGTGTACAGGGTACCCCAAACTTACCTATGCCCTCTACCTCCTTACCACAAACCTTATCTTTTAATTTCAACCTAGAACCAGATGTCTGCACAAGTCAAATACTTCAGTACAAATGAGTCAGAGAGAGAGAGGCAGCCCAGAGTGTGCCTCTTTTGAATGCAGGCCACGACAGCGATTGGCTGGATGGTAGGAGAGTGAGCTAATCAGCAGCTGACCAACTCTACACAGGTGGACTCCAATCACCTCCATTATCACTCAGTCCTGGAAGCACCTGCAAGACAAGGGGGAGGGGCAGAACAGAACAGGAGAAAGGCTATGCAGGTCTGTCTGGCCCTGCAGGCAGGTAACATGGAGGATGTGGGATTTAGGGACTTAGTGTCTAAATTAGACCCTACCTATGTTCTCCCCACAAGGCAGGTGTGTACGGGTGCATGGATAAAGCAAAAGAGTATGATGATATTACATCCGACAATTAAGCATTGTTTTTTTCTTTCCTTTAGGCTATAAAGGCCATGGTGGAGGCCACAAATGATGAAAATTTAGCATGTGTGAAAGCTTCCCTCATGGAGGAATGGGGAATCACCAGTAAGGTAACATGTCTAGTTACTGATGGTGCTGCTAACATGATTGCCTGTGGCAGGGAACTGAGGCTCCGCCACACTATTTGCATAGCGCACACTCTGAACCTCATCATAAAAAAGGCTCTTGAACTGACCCTCGTGTTCTCTGACATCCGGACCAAGGCGAGGAAGCTGGTTGGATACTTCAGAAGTAGCACCACTGCTAAGGTATGTTCTTTGACTTTATTACAATTTTTAATAATGCTAATATTTTGTTTGTGTTACTGCTGCTGTGACGGAATTAATTGCTAATCTGTATTTTTTTAAAGGAGAGGTTTGCACAGGTGCAACACGATATGGGGAGGCCAAAACTGAGGCTTCTCCAAGAAGTTGACACCCGCTGGAACAGCACCTTCCACATGCTGCATCGTCTGGTGGAGCTCAGAGAGCCAGTGGGGGCAGCTTTAGCCGGACTACAAACTGACATCCCCTCACTGACCTTAGAGGAATACAACACTGTCAGTGGGTGCCTGTCTTTGCAGTCATCATTTAATGATGCCACTGTGGAGCTCTCAAGCAGAGGAAAAGGTTTCCGGATCAAAGGTAGTTCCACTACTGAAAATGTTGGAACAGATGCTGCAGGAAGACATCACAAACACGGCAGCTGCAGTGGCTATGGAAATGGGAGACCACCTCATAAGGCAGCTGATAGAGAGACTACACACCTTGCAGTCAATGAGCATCATGTCACTAGCAACACTACTGGACCCTAGGTTTAAAGTCATTGGATTTTTCAGTTCAACAAAAGCCACTGAAGCTATAAAAAGGCTAACATCGGAGTGTGCAGCCATTATTAGGTCTGCTCAAACCCCAGAGTCAGATCAGCCATCAACACCAGAGGATGCTCAACCTGTAACCCAAGTGTGAGGGCCAGCACCTACGCAGGGAGCCCCGCCCCTTGTAGGTGTGGTTGAGTGGAGCTTCCTGCCTTCATAAGGTCAGGTATGGGTGATTAGAGTCTCTTTGTCTGACTCCTGGTACATGTGTGGCAGGTCAACCCTGTTTGTCCAGGTAAGGGAGAGATTTTGGGAGGGAAAAATGGCTCTGTTTTATAGTGAGTTTAACCACCTCCTTTGTATATAGATGTGTAGTGCAGCTGTGTCCTTAGCCGTCCAGAGTGATGCTCTGTAACCCCATACTGAAAAGGTATGTTGCAGAAACACTTAAGTCTTTTAATTTCATTTCATATCTTAAGAGTATTATGGTCAATCTAACCTTTTTAGGGAAAGATTCAGCCTTTTGCCTCTCCCCTGGTTGAGCCACAGCAGAGCCAGTGTAGTAAGGTAACTTAAAGTAGGCTGGTAATGTAGGAGGGTTACTCCCTCCGAGGTATTCTTACAGGTATATTTTATTTTTACTATGCTTCCCTTTTTTTCAGATTGAAGCTAGACTGCTGCTTTGCCTAGATGTATTTAACACCGAAGCCTGATTGTGGCTACTGATTGTTTTACATGGACTAAAAGAGAGACTGTGTCCACCTGCCCCTTTGTTGATTTGGACACAACCAAGTCAGTCTGTTGTATTGTGGTGGTGATTACTTGAAATACTTTTTAACTTTGTAAACCAGAACCAACTGATTGACATTACTTAGTATTTTTTGTTTTTGTTCTTCCAGGCAGTGGGAGACCTGTGGGGAGTAGGCTACTCGTGGTATTTCCCCTCTCTTCGCATGCCGTGTGGTGATGGTTGCCGTGTAGAGAAATAGTTCATAGTGTGCTCACATGGTGAGTTTAAAGAGATGTCATAATAGAATCTCCCCGCAGACAGTACCCTGCCTTAGTATTTGGCATTTTTTTGTATTCTTTTTGGGTTCTAATTTAAAAAGGGAGTACAGTTGGAGTTTTTATGGAAAAACTGTTTTTAACTATTCTTGTTGAATAAATATTATTAATGTATGATTGTTCTCTCCCTTTTTTAGGATATCAATTTCCAATAATTTAACCTTTAATTCAATAAATTTGGTAATGTTGAACTGAATGCACATCTCCCGCTCATGAATCTGTGAATTTATTGGTGTCAACACTCAAGTAATTGAGGCCTATGGCCTGTGGGTCTCTGCAGTAGCATTGTATTGGCCATTCTCTATACTGTGTTGGGTTACACAAGGTAGTTTTTATTTGGTTTTGAGGTCGATTTTGATTATTACTACACTCACTAACATGGTCTGTGTGTACTTCTCAGGTGAAAAAACTGTGGTGTCATTTGGATGACAGTGTCATGCAAGCCAGAAGAATTCAGAATGTCACAGCAGATGCTACTGTGGAGGTCCAGTGCTTCCTGTCAGAACCAAATATCAGATGAATGGAGGACCCTCTTCTGTACTGGGAAAGACAAAAATGAATCTAGCCACATTTATATAAACTTGCTGTTGGGTTTCTGTGCACCCCAGCCTCATCGGTGCCTTGTGAAAGAGTGTTTTCAAAGGCAGGAGAAATTGTGTCAAAAAAAATAAATCGCCTCAGCCCGAACACAGTTGAGAAACTGTTGTTCCTAAATAAAAATGAATAAAGTCTCCCCTGTACTGTACATCATTGTCCTAGTTACACAATTGCATTCAATGCCCTCTCCCAAGTTACACAATCACCTTCACTTTCCTCTGTCTGGTCAAACCAATGCCACTTTCCAGAAGTGACACAGAACACTAATATTACCCCTCCTGCCATTATTATATTACACTACACTACCATACAATTATTGACCAAAGGATTGGTTTACACACATAAGATGCATTAGTCACAAAACAATTATAGTTTATTATACATGTATGTTATATACTCATAACATACTTACTAGAAAATAGACATATTATATAGATATAAATGGATTACATGGTAATATATTTTTTTCATTGTTTATAGTCATTCCCAACAGCCTTTACTGGTGCTTAATACAGTATATCACAGATCACATGGTTAAGATCATGTCTGCCTGTTTTACACTCTTTGGCCACCAGGTGGTTTCGTGTGCCCATGAAGCCTCGAGAAATGAACCCTTTTTCCGAACCATTTCCTGGAAAGCTTCAATGCTTCATGAAGCTTCAGCTCGCCATCACTACTGATGACATCACTCACATTGTTTTTGAACCAAATGTCATATTTCCTCCATCTTCTGCAGGCTGGTTGAATCGGTTTGTATGACAGTACGAAAAGGAGAGGGAAGGGGGGAGTTGGAGGGACAGGTATCACAGGTATCACAGGTGGACTGATTAGATCTTAGCTTGAGCTGTTTCCGCGTGTTGTGTGCGCACAGTTTCTTCTTCTTTGAGGTTTTTACAGCAGTTGGGATCCACGTCGTTGCATTACTGCCACCTTCAGGTCTCATTCTCCTTCAGTGTCCATTCATTTTAAAGCCATCTGTCCAGTCCTGTCTCCACACTGTAATATAGGTTTAACGTTGCCCTCTACCCGGCCTATTTTCCATAATTGTGTCATCATTTCTTGTCTTTCCTGTGTAAATTTCCTGCATGATATAAGGATATGCTCAACTGTCTCAGTCTCATGGCATGAAAAGTGTACTGTTCAGGTTGCTTTGTCCAATTATCAACCTGCTTATTATTACTTGCTCTTTCCCCCTACTTCTTAACATCCCTTCTTTGTTTTGGATTGATGTAAATGTCTCCCTTGTATTGCATTATTGCCACTGTTGATTTACCGTTATATCTTCCCCCTCTGACTTTGACAATTTAATATTGATTTCAAATTCCTTTTTTGACTGTTTCTTTTGCCAACTTGTGTGCTCTCTCGTTTCCCAGGATACCTGAATGTGCCGGGACCCACATGGACGTGATAATTGTCCCTTGCTTAACCATTCCTGAGTAATATTCATGAAGCAGATCTTAATGACTTCTGGCTGTACCTGTCTTAATGCTTACAAAGGCTGGCACATAATCACTACATATTGCTGCAACTAATCTGTTCACTCCACTTTAATGCCATCAGCAAGGCAAACAATTCAACATTCAAACAGTCAGATGTTCTCTTGTTAAATCCCTCTTCGTAAATAGGCACAGTTTGTCTGTTTGCGGGTCCTTTGATCCATCTGTAAAATTATAATTATGGTCCCTAGAACTATTCACTGGTTAAATCAGCAGTCTTATTCCAGTGTTTTCTAATTCCCAGACAGGTCTAGCAGGCCACACCCCAGATGCACAAAACTCTTTATCATGTACTCCCATATCTGCAGTTTCTGTGTGGGGAGGACATGTCCCCTGTGTCCCCCTCTGTAAATTACACCCTTGTATGTTTGGTATCTAATTTATTGATAAATTCTGAACGGCACAAATTCAATCTGTGGCTCCCCAGCTCAAGTTGCCCTCCCGTTGATGTCAAACAAGTGAATCTTTCAGACCCACTTGTGCCGTACATGCAGTACCAAAAACACAGACATATTTGTTTAAACACGGAGGCCAGCAGTTTTGAGAAAGAAAGCAGAGTATTGTACTTCTACACAAATATTCACCATGAGTCCAGGCCACAGGAGTGCCCTGTACAGTCATGAGGTTTTATCAAAACAACACTGTGGACATCAGTAAGATTAAGCGATATTTTTGGGAGGTCATGCAATCAGCGGATATAATATGAACTGAACAACAGACATGTCTTTGGTGATTTGGATCTTCTCACCCTGGGGCGTATTGTATTTTAACCATGCTTTTCTGAGTGGGCTGCGGCGTGCTACAGCCAGTCAACAAACAGAAACAGAATGAGAGAAATAATTATTTTCTTGTACAAATTAGTAACTTTAACATAAATTTGTTTTGGCATTTTGGCAGCAACAAAGAGTCCACTGTTTTAATTTGTTAGTAACGCAAGAGTCGCCTTAATACCACATCCAGGAAAGCTCAAACCATTTTTATTTTCTGTTTCAAAAGTAATTCACGTTACCGTCACTGGCCTGTTATTGTTCAGGAAGGGAACATGTAGTACCAGTCAGTGCAGAGGTGGGTGCAAGGGCACTCGAATTAAATACCACGAAGTTAGTGCCCAACAGGGGTCATTCATTTGGGCTGGAATTTGTACTGAACAAAAGCCAGACTGACCCGACCAAACACCCACTCAGAGAGCGCTGACAGCTGTCCAAAGTCATCTTCTGGTTGGCTAAGCTGCCCGCAGTCGCCCCCGACAAAAAATGGAGAGAACCTTCATGTTCATGTGGTAAACTCATCAGATACAGTTCATTTTTCCCTGCTTTCTTGTCAACATTTTCTAAGCTCCCTTTCCTCCATCCATCTATCCATCCTCTATCCATTCTGTCCTCATTCCCTTGCTTCGCCCACCCCTGCTGCTGCTGAGGACTTCAGTTACCAAACTGGACCCCTGGCTCAGCCCTCTGCAGTCACATGACACGGATTCAGAGATCCAGAGTATAGTGGAGTGCACTCAATGTGCATGCATGCTCTACACACACACATCAGAGGGCCACTGAGCTGTTACACCTCTGAACAGACTAACCCTCGGTTCACTTTCCACTGCACTTGTCTTCTGTAACCTCTCACCAGAACTGAACAGAACACAGGCAGGTAGGTGGTATCTTGTCTAATTTAGAATGATGAATAGAGGTGATTTAAAATGTTGAAAGGAGTTCAGGCAGTTCATTGTACTTTGTGTTAGGTTGTGTAATCTTATAATGAGACACTTTATCACATGGAAAATGGAAAATTAGAGTTTTGGAAACACAAAAATACTTTTTAACAATCAAAGTAAGATCTGGCAGGTTTTCCATGACACTTTGTTTAGCTTGTCTTTAGCAACTGTCCTCATCTAAAACAACTATATAAGATTAGCATTATATCAGCATTCCCCCTTTGGAAAAAATACACTGTGCAATATGTATTTTGATGCTACTTAAACAATCTGTGATATAAAAAAAGATATTCTAGCAGTTTTATATCACTTTATCACACATATGTCATTTAATTTTCATTGATTTAAGTGTGTAATTGCAATATAAGATAGGCAACATAATCAAAGTATCAATGCACAATAGTCACTATTTTTCAATATATACTGAATAGGCTATATAACAATTAATCTTTTGAAGCAAATATAGGCTAAGCCTTTTAATGTGCATTGCTCTTAAGCAGTCTGCTATCCTTCTACATTCTCAGCCTTGTCCGGGCAGCTCTCAATCCTCCTGTTTGTAGCCGACAACCTTGACAAAAGGTACTGCTTTGACTGTCTCTGGACAATATTATCACAGATTCATGTGAGCTTGCAGAAAGGCATTCTGGTCTCTTTTTTTTTTTTTTTTTGGAGTGTTTTAGATTTCTGCCTCCTTAAGTCGTCAGTGCATTTAATAAAATCAGGAATTATTTCAATATTTCAAATTTTGACAACAGACTTTATACAAAGATGCGCGATGCGTCTCCATTTCCTCCCACTGTATTGAAGTGAAGCCAAAATATGTCAGATACAGGAGCTGCCATCTTTAGAATTTGACGTCATTTGGAGCCAGAGTCTGAGTAGTAGTGATCGGGGCGGTGGAGCTGCAGTATCGAGAGCACCCGTCCGAACCAATTGCGATTGTCAGATTGTCAGCGAGAGAGACTCACAGCTGCCAATCATGACGTCTCACCCTCTTTTTATAGCATCAAATAATAATGGAAGGGACGGGATTTATCATATATATATATAGATATATATATATATCTATATATAGATATATATATACTGCAGCCAGCCACCAGGGGGCGATTGAGAGATTTTGGCTTCACTTTTGGGGAGCTGTCTGGTTGTCCATCTTTATATACAGTCTATGATTTTGACCTGATGATGATGATCTCACACTTCAACCTGAGGGGGCACATGAATGTGTGCATCAAATTTCGTGGCAATTCATCCAAAAAGCCTTTCACTCAAAACCAAATTCTGAAGAGGAAACTTCAGCCCACCTGATTCATCCTCAGGGAACCACCATAGTTTATGAGTATCCTCTAGGCTGGGCTTCTCACTTACATCATTGCTATCATGGTAATGAAAGCATCCATGCTTGTTGTGATGGCAGGAGGTTCATGATGAACAGTTAGGGTAGCAGGTGGGCAGAGGAGACCCAGGCTTAGTGGTCCCAACAGCCATATTATACTGAGCTACTGGGAGGGTATCAGAATCAGAATCAGAATCAGAATCGTGTTTATTGCCATGCGTAAGAGATATACACTAGGAATTTGCTTTGGTTATGTTGGTGCAAGTCAAACAGTATAATAACAAAAGAATAGATAAGGCGCTCGGAGGAGGCAACCAGAAGCCCTGAAGGACCTTTGAAGCCACCTCCTTTTGGGTTGAGGACTTTAGGGCCTCCCCTCTGCTCTGTCGGGCTCCAGGGATACTTCTGAGCAACGCTGGTGGTTTGAGCATGTCTGTAAGTTACAATAAACTGTGTGAGTTATTACAACCACTGTACTTTACCTGATAGCAACTGTGTGTCGAATATGACTAACGGTGGTTTATTCAGTTGGTTAAAACAAACACTGTACTGTTTGTTGTGAGTCTTTTGACTTGACAGACTGGTCATTTCAGTTGACAAGATGATTGTGAAACTAGAGATGCAACATACTGGCCTATGCAACACAACTGTTGGCACAGTCAGAAGCCAATAGAGGCTCAGCAGGCCACGAGAAATAAGCTGAGGCAGGGACAGAAGAATAGAAGGAAAGTCGGTGTGGTACTTCCAATATCTCGTACATAACTTCATTGAGTGTGAAACCAAAAAGTCGGTTCACTCCTCTCATTCACGCTGCACTCCTGTGTGTTTAAAGGAGGGCAGACCACAAGGTCGTGGGCTGGTTGGGGGAGGGAAAGGGAAGAGGAGGAGCTATTCTACACCAAGACCTGCCTCTTCACTCTCTGTCCTCCTATTGCTGAGCTCCCAGGCACACACAGAGCACATGGCTGCATGGTTTTGAAGCCGGCCTCCAATAGAAGGCTTGAAGTGTCATGGTGCTGCAGGACGTGTGCGCCTGTGCAGCTCCTCCCCTCGAGTCAAGTGCAGCAGAGACACGGAAGCAGAATGTAAGCCGGTGTGTGTGGAGGAGAAAAGGGGGAGGGAGTGCACACACACACAGACACACACTCTGGCGACTGATGTAACTGAAAAAAACTGTGATCACAATGGAGTGACGGTTTTTGAAAGGAAAGAGGGAAGAGGAGAGCTTCCTGGTTATGTTCTGATCGAGGTAAGATGAGATACTCTGACACCTTGTAGAACTATGAATGAAAGAACTTATAGGATTTCCTGCTTATCCCAGAACCACAAAGCTTAACTCTTCATCCATATTCTTCCCTTAAAGGGATGAAAAGGAACCAAGAAGACTGCACAGTTTTAGATATTACATGTAGATGCAGGTAACAGGAAGTTTGATCAAGTTTACCTAACACAGAGTCCCTGTGTTCCTTCCAAATGGAGTCTTTTAGACATTGAAAGAGTTCTTTGACATTGTCCTATTAAAAGACCTTCTCTGTCTCAATAACAGAAGAACAACATGCTAACGTGTACAGTACAGTATACAGTGTACGGGTACAGTATAAATGAATAATGTCCCTTTTAATGTGTCTGTTTATGTCCCAACCACATGGGGCTCTTTATGGGAGCAGTGTGTCAGTGTGTGAAAGGTCAGGCATCCCCCTTTGCCAAGCAGCACGTGAGAAAGGGATGGAATAAGAGGGAGACTGGGAAGGTCAGTCCCAGCCACATGGGGACCCGCTTTTGTACTCAGTAACAAATATGTGACATTCAGCTATTCTATTCTTATTTAATAAAACTGTATCTTCTATTTTACTATATGTGCTATCATGTAGTTAGCCAACACCCATCCACAAGACACGTGAAATGTCTCAACAACTATTGGACGGATTGCTGTGAAAGTTGGCACAGACATTCATGTCTCTCTCAGAATGTACAACTCATTTAATATCATCAATATGTCAGAGTTTTAATGTGTTTGGTTTACGACTAAATACCTGCAAAATTATAACGTCATTCCCATCAGCCTCAGCTGTACTTTGTGTGTTGATATGCAAATGTTAGCATGCTAACATACTAAAACACAAGATGGTGAACGTGTTAATTATTACTACAACAGATAAACACCAGTATTTAAACTTTGTCATTGTGGTAGCATGCTGACGTTAGCTAAAAGCGTTAGCTCTGTGGCCTCACAGAAGTGTCTATAGCTAGCACGGCTGTAGATTTTGTTTATCACCCACACACATTACAACAGTCTAAAACAACTCCAAAAATGCACTTTTGGAGACAAGTCATTATATTTTCCAGTGGAAGCTGCTTTAGCCGATGATTTTTCCATTTGGTATTTTCTTCAAATGTGACTATACTCATTCCAGAGCACTTAGGAAACAAGTATTCATTCAAAGTTTTCCCTTTCTCCAAGGAATTACATCTCCAAGACACAATTTACACTGTTAAACACTAAAACTCTTCAGTGAAATAATGGTAATGTCTTATTCAGACCAGACAACTAGTGTATTGCGAAAGAATAAATGTACATTTTGTAACATCCATCATAGAGATAGATAAGACAGATAAAAACTGAAAGGCTCATATTTCAAATTTTTAATAAAATATCAGCTTCAATTAAAAAAAAGTTGAATTATCTACGTGTTTTTTTCTAGATTTTGGTGAAGTTGATAAAACTGTCCTATGTTGTGTCTGTATTTCAGATTGCGTACATCTACATTTCCTGATTGACCTCATTCCCGCCTCCGTCATGTCGCTGCTGACTCACGTGCTGGCGTGCCTGTTCGGTATGGGCTCCTGGGTGGCCATCAACGGGATGTGGGTGGAGCTGCCCCTGATCGTACCGAAGATCCCAGAGGGCTGGTATCTGCCTTCATACCTCACTGTCCTCATCCAGATGGCCAACATAGGTCCTCTCTTCATCACCTTGATGCACCGCTTCCGCCCGGGGGTGCTAGATGAGCGGCCGGTCATCTACTGCATCGTGGGGTTGGGCATCATTGCTACATTCCTGCTGGCTTTCTTCTGGAAGCACACGGTGGCTATAAGGGACTCGTTGCACAGCGTGCCCCTGTTGGTGTTGAGCTTCCTGCTCTCCGTGGTGGACTGCACCTCCTCTGTTACCTTTCTGCCTTTCATGATGCGGCTGCGTCCACAGTACCTCACCACGTACTTCGCAGGCGAAGGCCTCAGCGGTCTGGTGCCGGCACTGATGGCTCTGATTCAAGGTGTCGGTGTAGTCCACTGTCAGAATGCAACTTTGGCTGGTGCAGCCAACAATACAGCTGAGAACGCCACTACGGTTGTCAGTGGAGAGCTAGAAGCCATCTACCAGCCGGCTAAATTCTCTGCCCAGGTCTTCTTCGTGTTCCTCAGTGCCATGATGGTGGTGTGCCTGGTAGCCTTCATCCTACTCAACCATCACCCAGCAGTGGCTCGAGAGAGAAAGAACGACCTGTACTTCAGCGGTGATCTGGCCCCCGGGAAGAGAGAGCAAGGTCTGTCTCTGCACGTCCAGACACCAGAGCAGAAGCCTATGATCAGCCCCCTGGAGGCCGTCAGGGAACCCAGGAGCTCTTTTGGGACGGGGTCGTATAGCAATCTGGAAGTGGTGTTTATCTTTCTTGTTCTGGCTTGGGTCAACGCTCTGACCAACGCAGTGTTGCCCTCCGTCCAGTCCTACTCCTGTCTGCCCTACGGGAACAAGGCCTACCATCTAGCTGCCACCATGGCAGCTGTTGCTAACCCAGTGGCCTGCTTCATCGCCATGTTTGTGCCGATTAGGTAATTACTGGAATCACCTCCTTACATTATTAAGATTTTAGGACTCCTCCAATAACATAAAATTCAAATAATTGCAACTCCTACAGGTCACTAGAGTTCGTAGAGGTCATAGCGTAAAAGTGCTGAAATCATTTAAACTCTTATCAGTGTTTTATGAAGCAAAGTGTAACAGAAGATGCTCAGTCTTACCATCTGCATCGCTTTCTGTTTCCAGGTCTCTCATCCTCATGGGTTTCCTGGTCATGACTGGGACTGGATTTGGAGCCTACATCATGGCCATGGCTGCTCTCAGTCCCTGCCCTCTGCTGGTCCACAGTGCCTATGGAACTGCTGTTATAGTAAGACCCTTTCTTCTAAAGAAGAAAATAAAAGATGTTTTATTATATTTACTGTCACTTCATAGTAGTTCATTATGGATCTCATGTTCTGTATTGTAAATGCCACACCTAGTAAAAGAATGAAAGTACAATCCACCTCTGATAGTCACACGTACATGCACAGTCTGTTCAGTGTTGTGTGATTGGCAGGTTTTGAGATCTTGTCTGACCTGATTGAGACAATACTGTCATACCATGTTTGTGTAAATTTTATGAACAATTTCTCTGTAGAAAGCTGATTCACGTGTATATCAGCTGGTGTTATTGTATTGACACCTCCTGTATCTGCTGGCAATAAGTTTTGTCAGCATAATGAAACTTGAAGAAACATCATGTTGCTATGTTACTGCTATAAAACGTCAATAGACTCACACACCCTTTCAAAATAAATGTTTGTAGTGCAGAAAAAGAAGCTTTAAAATACTTTAGGAAAGAACATTCCAATAACAAGTGGGCAGGTTAGCTTTTAGGAAAGGCTTATGGCTAATTATGATTATTATTTTTTATTAATCACTTCATCACAGTGTCCCAAAATTTGAATTCTGGTAAAGCGCAAGTACATCTCGCCTATAGCAGTGAAAAAAGGGAGAAAGCGAGAGTTGTACTGTGAAGCAAGAGGTGATGACTACTGCAAGATTTAAGCAGATTTTTTTTGTTTCTCCCTTGTTGATGCAATTTTGTCCTGTTTGTATCACAATTAAGAACCTAATAAATTAATTTATATAGCTTTTCTAAACAGAGTTACAAGGTGCTTAACAGTAGAAAAGATTAAACAATAAAAAATGCTAAATGAGACCAGAAAATATAAAAATGAGTAGCATACAGGAAGTACTACCAAACTGTTAAAACATAGTTGCAATCAGATGTTTTAAGAACAAAACAATAACTTGGTGTATCAGTAATCATGACCCAATAACTGCAGCTTGCCAGCATCTTGCTTCAACTGGTAGCACTTCCTCCAGAGAAGAGGAACTAACTGGTGAACTGTTTCTGATTGGAGTGGAAGCCAATGAGGTGGTTAACATGTTGAGGTCAAACTAGCACACTTTGATTGGTATCTGTATCACAGCGACTGAGTGTCAGATCAATGTAATGCATAATAATTTACCTCTTCTGTGTTGCAGGTGCTGGCCTGGGTCCTGTTTGTCCTGACCCTGTCCTACGTGAAGGTCATCATCGGGGTGATCCTGAGGGATGAGGGCCACAGTGCTCTCGTGTGGTGCGGAGCAGTAGTGCAGTTGGGCTCCATGGTTGGTGCTGTCTCCATGTTCCCGTTGGTCAGTGTGTATGGATTTTTCAGGTCAGGTGATGCTTGCAACACCAAGTGTCCGATGTGGTGAATAAATATGTTTAAGTTAAACACTGTTGTACAAAACTGAAAAAATGATTAACGCTTATTTTAGATGCACTGAACTCAATGCAGTCGTGAGCTTTACATATTTGTTTCAACAGATCTCAGAGCTGTTTACCTAAGACAGTATCACTCCCTGTGTTGTTTAACAGATTTGCTCTTATCAGAGACAGGAGGTAGATTTATGTTTTATACAGATATCGGTATTTATTGACTTATGGAGTGATCGCAGCATAGAGGCTGAATTTGTCAGATCACTTAAGACCATTTTGTTGCTGAGCATATTACAATTCCTTCTCAATTCAGAGGTCAGAGCCAGTTTACTTGAACTGTTAATATAATGTGAAAGTCTACTTGATTTATGTTGCATTTATATGAACTTATGGTACTGTTGGCTTTAAAATGTGCCTTAATTTGAGACTCTGAGAGATGCGTGCTTGTCTTTGTTGGTTGTACATTCTAACTCGCTTTGTATATGTTACTTGTGTGGAGAAACTGTTTAACACTACTGAATAAAACACACGTTTTATTGTTGCCGCTTTTGAATCAAAGAGAAAAGCACCATTCCACCCACCTATACCCCTGGTATTATTACAGGGCACAGAACAGACATATAAATGCAGAATAAGAGAGGAGTATAATAAAACGAGACAGAGGAAATACAGCGAAAAAGAAGAAAAAGAAAAAAGTAATGAAGTAAAGTAACGGACTCAAAAAATGTGGCTCTATGTGCTAATAGATTTTTTGATTACAAAGGGAGCACATTGGATTGACTGCAACTCTGAGTTGATATTTTAATTTTAAACTGTCATAGTCAGGGATTGTTACTGTACAAAGTCAAATAAATATGTTACTATATTGTTTTCCAATTAATAGTCAGTCCATACTATAATGAATCAGACACAATAGGCTATATAGCTATATATAGCCTTGCAATATCTTGCATTTTTATAGATACGAGATGAGAGGTCAGATGAACTAATTTGAACTCAAATCTGTCAGTGATGACAGCGGGTGATTCCAAGGTATATGTCATTAGTTGGCATGGCAGTGGGCAGCTGTAAATACCAATAAAAAGATGAGACAGGTGAATTATATGTAAATTAGAAAACCTCTTTATAATATATGAAAGCAACTATATTCCTCTGGTTTGCCATTGAGAGAAATGGATAGCTTTATTTCCCAATACAT
This sequence comes from Sebastes umbrosus, assembly GCF_015220745.1. NCBI lineage: Eukaryota > Metazoa > Chordata > Actinopteri > Perciformes > Sebastidae > Sebastes > Sebastes umbrosus. The sequence continues at coordinate 31,033,594 of NC_051279.1, forward strand.
AACAATCTATCATGAAATAAACCAGCATATTGTTATGCTAATTGATCATCTATTTACACTGTTTTTCAAAACATAATAAAATAAGCATGTTATTGGTTCAAAGATATCCACACTGTTTATATGATGAACCATTGAACACTTAATTAGCATCGGCAACCTGCACGTCTTTGAAAGCAACACTAGATGTCACTGTATGATTAAAAGATCCTCATGAGGAACTGAGGCTCTCACCTCAGCTGCAGTCACGCTTCAAGTAGTGCTACAGTTTTGATCTGCAGAACTAAACTATAAAATAAGTAAATAACAAATAAAAATAATAATAAATCATAAGTCACATTTGATAAATGAGTCAATGAGAAAAGATTTTGTTTAAATAAAAATGGATCTTGGATGAATTATACAAAACTTTATACCCAATATGGTTGAAAAAACTGAGCATAAACATGAACCTCTCGGTCCTCTTTGCCTTCATATTGGCTGATTGCCCAACCTCAGTTTAGGTGGAGGGGTGATGCATGTCTCTGGGGAGTTAGCCCAAGTCACCAGAGTCAAGTCTGCATCATATCCTCCTCACACTAAATCAGGGAGAGAGAGTGTCTTAGCCATGTTGGTGTATCAATGTGTGTGTGTGTGTGTGTGTGTGTGTGTGTGTGTGTGTGCGTGTGTGTGTATGTTTATCCTTCCTCCACTCCTCTGGGGCAAATAGGAATGAGGAACTCATGGCCAGTCAGAGTCTGATTCAGATCCCAGTGGTTCCTCACAGAACATCTGGGGTCATCATCTCCTGGTGTCTCACACTTCACCTACTCTCCCCTTATCTCTTCCTGTACTTAATATGACTTATGGTGCGCTGGGTTTAGAAGCTGCAGACCTGTTTGGATGATTTTAGCAGTGCTTAAATTTGGGATACATTCAAGATTATGAAACGACACAAATGCACCAATATGCCCAATATGAATGTGGGTGGCAGGATGACACAAGTATGAGAGGAAGTGGGAGTCTTTCTTATCTTTCTGCCTGGCTCTCTCTTTCTTCTAACTATTTTGATATCTCCCTTTTCCCCAGGCTCCTTGTCTTCCTCGATTCATGCATATGGCAGACTTTGTGACCGTAATTTCAATTTAAAACACATGAGGGGAAATCCTAGCCCGCGCTGCTCTTTAATGGGCCGTCATGGGATTGGAGTATGCAGAGAATGATTGAATTTTGTGAGAAGGCCAGGAACGATCACGTCTCGCCTTCCGTTATGCAATCGACCATTCCCCTCTCACAACGCGACGTCTGGTAAAACCTAGAGGAGGAGGAGGAGAAGGAGGAGGAGGAGGAGGGGGGCTAAGGGCTGGAAACCTCAACGTCTAGACCAAACGACAGAAAAATATTTTTTCTTCTAAATGACTCAAGACAATATAAAAGAGAAACTCAGCTATCATATATATAAAAAGAGCCAAATGAGATGTGATCTGCCACATCAAAGGCAGACATGTTGAGTCGGGCTGCTTTTAATGGTTGTAAATGAGTCTTTTTACACTGTAATGCATGACATCCTATATTTCCTCACAGATGGAAACATATGGATCCCATACAAAGCCTGTCATGCTGTTTTATATATATGATTGTCTGTTTTCTCCCTTGACTCACACCACCTGCTTGGCCCACTTTGACAATGTCGAGATTAAAAAAAAATCTCTGCTTACTCCAAGACGGTGAAATTACCACTTTGTGCAAAACTTTTTCACACCCACTGTGTTGGATTACACCACCGCGGTATATCATCTCAATGAAGCAAGAGAGACTACCTTTCCCGTTAAGTCCATTATATTCAAATGGGCCGGGCCTTTTCTCTTTTTTTCTTCTTCGCAACAAGACATAAAGTAATCAAAAGTTAAAAGCAAACACTCAAGGAGGCACTTAGCAAAAAAGAAAAGCTTTTATGATAAAACATTCATATACAGTGCAGGAGACAGGTAATCTTTGAGGATGATAGGGGTTGTCTTGTGGTCAGTTTCAGTATAGTATGGCTTGGGGAGCCTTGGAGATGAATGCTCCTAATAACATCCCCGCCCACCCATCATCCAGCGGCGCATCCAGGCAGAACAACTAATACCTGAGTGTATTTCTTCAGTGGTGTGAAGTAGTCCTTAAAGAGCTGTTGGAGGCTGCAGTAAAGTAGGGTTCATTACCTTGACAGACTGATGACAGCTAAGACTGGCTGAGATGCAAACACATTTACATGAATACTAAAGTAAAGTCTAAATAATTTGCAATCAGTGCTCCTTGTACAATGCACACATAGTAGGATCTTATATATAAAACAGAACAGCAGTTAAAAGAGGACATACATCAATGTTTTCTCCAAGATGTAAGATCACTTTCTTACAAGTCCCTTTGAAAGTCATTTCCTGAAGGCGTCCAAATCGATACGTGATAAACATGCTGCAGGTGCAGATAACATAGTATCTGGATTTGAAAAAAGTTTAGTGGGAAAAGGTTATGAAAGAAAACCTCAACATTTTGGGAAATGCTTTCTTGTTCGCTTTCTTGCCGAGAGCTAGATGAGAAGAATGATACCGCTCACTATGTCTGCACGGTAAATATGAAGCAAGCATCCAGCAAGAGGCTGTAAAAAAAAAAAGGGGGAAACAGCTAGTGTGACTCTGTCCAAAGGTTAACAAAGTCACCTACCAGGTCAAAGTTAAAGTTATATATTGTTTGTTTGATCCATACACAAACCAAAGATGAAGTTATAATGTGTTAGTGTGTAAGCTTTATAGGTGTTGGTAGGCGGACTGAAGGATGGTGACTCTAGGAAGTTACATGCCTGGCCAAGAAATAATTCGGCCCATATACCCCGTAAAACCACAACATCTCGTTTCAAGTTTTTGTACAGATTAAACAAAAAAGATATATCATGTTTTAATTTGTGAGCTTTAGATGTGCTGGGCAGAGCTAGGCTAGCTGTTTCCCTTTGTTTCCACTCTTTGTGCTAAGCTAAGCTAAGCTACGCAAAGCTAACTGGCGGCTAGCTACCGTCTCATATTCACCTTACAGAAATGAGAGTGGTATCGATCTTCTTATTAACGCTCAGCAAGAAAGCAAATTAGATAATTTTTTTTAAATGTCAAAATATTGCTTTAAATGTGCTAAATACGGCATTGGGTGCATTTCTATTTCTTCTCAGTGGCTCTCAACATGGCGCCGACTTGCAGCTAACAGCGCTAACAGTGCAAACAAAGGCCTAAGTGCTGACAGAGATTAACAGTATAAACCTGAGGGGGAACTGGAGGGTGGGCGCTACGCTTCCGTTATATGGCGCCGTCGGTCGGAACGGCGTTATCAGCTGTAACCGGCGTATGAGAGCAGTGCAGAGCAGCGGCCATGAGCTAGCCAGTTGGGCACGCTCACATCCACGAACATGCACTTAAAGCATGCGCGGCCAGCCCGGCTATGTCAACAAAGCACAGAGAAGCTCACATTACAACACACACAGAGTGAGAGTGACTTCATTCTCTGCTCAGGTAGACATTACTCCTCTATATCTTCACATAGCAGATAGTTGTTTGCTGCTATATTCATGCTCTGGATATTGTACCCAAAATCAAGTCTTTAACTTCAGCGACATACTGTGCTAAATCAATATTTATAGACCAAATGGAATTGGTGATTAGACATTTTTCCTCCTCCTATTTGGACAAATCATAACCAATCCACTGAAAAGAGAGAAATAACTAAAGCAGCGAACTCTCGCTCCTTCATGTCGGGAAGTCAGTTCGCATGGGTTGCGTGTGGGGTCAGCTTCAGGTCATACTGGGCATCCATTAGTGGCCTTATTTAGAGCCTTATTCCTTTAAGAGGAGTGATTGGCCAGCAAAGACAAAGAATCATTACCTTTGCCCGCCCCCTCCCTGCCAGCAGTCAATAATGAGGGATCATTAAAATGAATAGATGGACATTCCCCTTTTCTCCGGATCCTTATTGCAAAATCAGTGTCAGGGGAAATGAAGATTGAGCTTGGAGAAGGCGTCTAAAAGCCTCACAGTGATTGTCGTGAACTCATCTCCAGTGCCAGGCTCCTTTATCTACTGTAAGAGTCTGCACCTGCCTGAACTCTTGACTAGCAAGGGCTTTTACTGTAGCCCATTAAGAGCATCCCTAATGTGCGCTACAACGTACTTCAACATAAACATTCTGCATATGTACCGAAACATTTACAGCAAACAATGGAAGAATGATTGCTTGGGATGTCTTGGAGGGTTTTCTTTTTTTTTTTTTGATGAAGGAATAGAGCTCTCAGAGTGAATGGGATATTGAACACATCAACTTTGATGTGGAGAACAGAGAACTCACGTGTTGTGATCATATAAACCAGACTCTTAAAGGTGCAATGTGTAATATCTACCCACATGCTTGATGAAAATAGGGGGCAGTATTTCACCTCTACTACAGGATCCATACAATCTAAATTTACAGTCATTAGTTATATAAAAAAAGCCAACTATTAACTAACAGCAGGGCAAGAATATGCAAAATTCAACCAAACTCTGAGAGCTGATTAAAATGACACTGCACAATAATACAATCTTATAATCTTCACATGTGGTGTCAGCCTATATTGTGTTTACTGCGCCAATAACCGGGGGCTGCACAGTCTGTTTACGTTTTTATAGTTTGTTTATTGGATTAAATCAGTGGCAGAAACGAGAAAAACGACCTGCACCTTCATCTCGTCCTCCCTGCCGTCAGGAGACCACCCCTCCTGGAGTAGAGCGTGTGGCAGCTCTGGGAAACGGACCTTCAGTTAATGGGTGCAGCAACTCAAATCCAGCCAGCACAAACCTCAGCGCCGGGAGTCACAGTGGGCTGGTGGAGCGCTGGGTCTAACCTGTGTAACGGCAGCAACAGAAAGTTTGCTGATCCGGCATGGAGTTGGGACAGTCCCCTGGGATCAGACCAATGGGATCAGACCCCGATGCTGGGGTTTGCACCACTGGCTGAATTTTACTGCTAACTGCTCATTGAAGGCCCATCCATCTCCTGGAGATGCGCTCACTCTCTCTCTCATTTCTGCTACTTTAAATTTAATCCAATAAACAAACTATCAAAATGCACACGGACCCTGCACCTGCAACGTGATGACAAGTCCTCAGGGTAGCTCTAGTTCTTCGTCCTCTCATGGTGGCAGTCTGGACGCAGGTAGAAGTGGTATTACAAGACAGGACGGACCGGGGCTAGCTGGTTAGCATGCTCATTTTAGTAGATATCTCTGAAACACAATACATAGATGTCTTTGACATAACGTCAACACTGTAACCTCTTCACATTCTGTCTAGCGGTGAGGTTGCAGCTTGCAACCATTTGAAACTTCTCCCATGTGCAAGGCGTGCAGGAGAACAGTGGGAAAATGCGAAAACGGGAAAACTCGAATGGCCGTATCTAGAACCAGCATTTGGTTTGGCTGTTCTGGGCACCTGTAGAAACATGGCGGCCGTCACGTGATGCCATTGGGCCAATAAAGACTTTTTCCCATAGACCTGCATTGGGAAAGAGACGTCTGTAACTCAGTGGATACTTTTTTTCTTTCTCCGTTCATGTGAATGAGACCCAGACCGAGGCTGGAGCGCAAGCCGTGACGACCGCGTGACGTTGGGACCCCGTGACCGAGTCATGTGACTGAGCGGACGCTACTGTGCATGTTCCATGTGTCCAAGATCCGGGTACTTTTCCAGACGGAAGTCGCTTCATGCGCCACTGAGCAACTTTCGAAAGAATGAACGGGGCCCCGCCTCCAACGCTGTATCCAGTTCTCTCAATACATCCATGATGTAGATATAAACGACTCATTCTAAGGTAACAAAAACACAACGATTCTTATATTCAAGTGATTATACACTAAAGAATAGATACTTATTGATATATTCCATTTCTGTCAATAAATCCACTGATGGTTACACACTGTTCCTTTTAAGTAAAGTTCGTTCTGGCCAGATCTTACACATTTCCCCTTTAAAGATAATTCTCACTTTTCACATTTCCTAAGCTCAAACATCTGTCTCACCGCTAAATTTGTATAAATCCTTGCACAACATTTCACGCATCACAAAAGAGAGGGCGAATCAAGCTGAATGATTGCAGATGGAGAATAAAAGACGGCACAAGATTTTTTCCAGTCCCCATCTGGTTGCCTTTCGAGAGCGTCTCTTAAAGTGTCTTTTAAAAAAGGTGATTTGTCTGTGGGTCTGCAACGATGTGACCATGTCAGCGGGTCATCTGTTGATCCTGTCACATGTGAAACGGTCCCATGAAATGGGGTTTGTGTACACCTGTGGAGCCCCCAAAAAACTCCACCCTAAACAGATTTAAAAAACACATGTAAACACATGCTCGAATCCACACACACATATGGTCCTCATCTTCTTTCTTTATCATCCTAAAGGTAATTGATAAGACGGTCTGTTTATAGTCATCTGACACATCGCTCTGAAGAAAAAAAAAACTGACTCAAGGGACCAAAAAAGATCAAATGCAGAACTGTCTTATGGGACAAAACTATCAAAGGTCCCTCAGTATGGTCAAGTAATTATCTGTTAAAGCATCTCTTAAAGCCACCCCCATGGTTCTCTCAACATGCCCTTCATAACAGAGGTATATTGAGGATTTACTGCTTGCAGATGGCCGATGAGGGACTAGGGCAGGAGCTCCAGCGCTGTGCCTATGCACTCACTTTATAAAAGCCCAAATCAAGGGCTCTGTGGGAATACAATGGGGGAGGAAGCAGGGCCCTTAAGACGCTATAAATCCGTACAATGAAACTTCTAAGTCGTGCCCTCTGCCAGGTGCTGCGAGCATGCGGACCCCGGGGGAGGAAATGGCACGCGCTGCAATCATTATGATCAGGGAATGCTTTTTGCATGTCTGTGCTGTTGTCTGTGCTGTTGTCTCCACTACGGGGGGGATGCAACGGACATCGAATAGCAGAGTCTGTATCATTCATTCAGTCTGTCTCTCCGTCTGTCGGCCTGTCAGTCAGATCATCGGTCAGTCATGCCATCCGATCATTTGGTCAGGCAATTTAGTAGCTAAAGCCAAAGAGGACAAAGCCTACAAATGTCTGATGCCAAATAAGAAAAGCAAGCATGATTTTTTTTCTGGTCAGTATCAGGTAAGAAGTGCAATGAAACAGTTTTCCTGGCACACTGAAAAACAAAATGCTGCCGTAGAGTTAAACTGGGATTATCAGTCTTAAAATGAAAACAACGAATCCTGCTCTCAAATTCTTATTGTAACACAACCAGTCGAGCTCTTGTCTGTAGGCTACAGGACCTTAAACGGAAAAGACTTAAAATAAACGCTTATTCCTTTTCTTGACAAAAGTTAGATGAGAAGATTGATACCACTTTGATGGTGTGTTGTTAGTGATATTGATGAGTAAGGACCACAGCAGCATAACCGGACCCAAGTGATATTTGCAGGTATGTTTATATGCAGTTTAATGTGCTGCATCTGAGCAGCTAATTTTTCTATCTAGCCTGCAAACTGACCAGTGCGTTTTTTTCCCTGGTGAATGTTTGGAGAACACAGGACAAGTGATTTACAGAACAAAAAAACCCCAAAACAATTTAATTTCAGTTGGACTTTAACAGTCCAGCACATAACCACCTGTAAAAAACAATCATTTCTTTTCACATGTCAGTTTTTCCCATATCAAGCTACATGTTTCCTCCATTTCCAGTCATCTCCTGGTAATATAGCATAATATTTAGCCATTGACTGTATAGAAGAAGTGGACGTAGTCCCCGCGACGTCACGTGATGTTTGTGGAGTGCAATTTTGAAGCCTCGAGAGCGCCATTTTACCCGTCTCCATCTTGGTTTTTTGTCCGTCGCCATCTTGGTTATTTGCAACCAGAAGTAGCACGAGAGTGGAGCTAAGTACAACCAACCAACTTCCATGAACTGAGAACACGCTTTGAAAGGGTTAAAGTTGTAAGACGAAAACACGGACAACTCCCAGACCAGACAACGCCGTGGTAGCGACCTGTCAATCACAAGGTAGCCACGCCCTAAAGCATCCCCTGCTTTATGGTCTATTTGACTCTAAATGGAACCATAATTTACTAAATGAACATCATGCTGTATTGAAGAAGACTTGAAACTAGTGATTGAGACCATAAACTCATGTTTACAATGTTTACTGAGGTAATAAATCAAGTGAGAAGTAGGCTCATTTTCTCATAGACTTCTATACAATCAGACTTCTTTTTGCAACCAGAGGAGTCGCCCCCTGCTGGCTGTTAGAAAGAATGACAGTTTAAGGCACTTCTGCTTTTGCTTCACTTCTCAGAGTTGCCCCACCGTATTTAACGTGCAGACATGAGCGTAGTATCGATCTTCTCATCTAACACTTGGCAAGATTACAAATAGAAGAAATGCAGCTCAGTGCTTTACAAAAATATTAAAATGTGCAAATGTTGGCCTACAAAACTCAAGCAGATAATCAAGCAATCATTGTTGAAGCATGCATGATTTATTTTTTTCACTTTTACAACTGAAATATTATGAACGAAATATAATACAATAATGCAAAATGCTTTAATTCGACAAAATATCGACATAATTGCATTGCTGCGTGCAGGTTCTGTATTCTGTTGATGAAGGTCTTTCAACAGATGCCAATAGATTTGGAATCTCCATTTGTTGTCATACACTATCATGGATATTCCACTGCTTTAGTTAGTCTCCCTGCTTGACTGCTGCTTCGGTGGAAACTATGGCCCGGAGTCATCTCTCCACTGTGTCAAAGGGTACGGCGTCGTCAGAGGAAGACTAAGGTAAGGAGGAGAGGGTGCCAGGAAAAAGGGGCGTGACTGCATCTGTAAATAGTGGGGCTATTTTGGTCTTGCCACGGCTGTACATGGGAGCACCGCCTAGGCCTGCCTTCTGTCACTATGGGGATTGGGCGCTTCATAACTTTGCCGGATGGAAAAAGTCTGGAGGACTGGCAGGTGGTACAGCGTGGCACAGCTCCCATGGCGAGGAGCTGTTTCACTCATAACTACCTACCACTAACAATACTCACCGGAAAACACACAGGCCTCTGCTTGTACTTGGCATATCAGCAGCGTGTTGCATTTTCATCCTGCTGAAGTACAGTGGTAGGTTTGTTTGGATTTCCCTTTGCAACAAACGTGGAAGCCCAAATACCAACTGCTGATTGATTTAAGTGCCCTCTTTGCTGGCAATCGCATAGGAAAAATGGTAAGATGTAAAACACCCAGTACTTACAGCTACTTTGCAATGATTTGAATGGTAATAAAGTAAAACAAATAAATAAAATAAACAGTTGTTTGGTGCACAAAAATATACTGATACACTATATTTTTGTGCACCAAAAAAAAGAAAGCAAGGAAAAAACAATATCTTTCCTACTCTTGTCAATGTCCAACTGTCTCCATTTCAGATTTTATTAGGGATATAGGTACCAGTTGGAACAGTCAGAGGTTTACTAAGGTCAAGCCATATAACACAAGAAAATCACACAGCCAAGTTAAAGTAAAGGCCTTAAAACTAAAGCATAGCCATATGGGCCATACATGGAACAGTCAAAGAATGCTTTTAGAGGAAAAATACTGAATCCATTAACAACTGATTCACTATTTGTTCTAACAAAATGCATTATCTAAGATAGATAGAACTAGTTAAGTTTCTGCAAATAATTTAACTCCAAACAGTAAAACATTTTTAAAAAATAATATAAAAAGACTCACAAAATCAGTAAAGTACCAAAATAATTGAGATCTTGAGGTTATGTATGGTCACCATTATACCATTTATTAATTCATTGTTGAGAACACATTAAATGCACTTAAAACACATTTCATTTTTTCATAAATATTTCATATTAAAGAGAAATATGTTTCACCTTGTGCCTACACAGAAAAGCATTATAGAGTTGCAACGATCTTGTAGCCAAGAAAGAGAGTAAGGCACAAAATAGAAACCTTATTCATACAGTTTAGTCATGCTATTATACTATATGTCCAAAAATGTATTAGGAAGCTATATTGTTAAGCTACTGTCAGCTAAATGATCCCCGACGTTAGTACGATGTGCATGCTCCAAAAGACAGATAACATGGAAGAAAAGACTGTTTATGACACGACAGTGGAAATCAATCTACAATATTTGGTCTGGAAGCAAGGAAACCTGCTCTGTTTCGTTTCTACGGTAAAGTGCATAATGTTTTTGTTGTTTTTTTTTGTGTACGGGGAACCGCTCTACGCTAAAGTCTCCGACAGAAAAAAGGAAACTTGGACAATAATTTCACCAAAGATAAAATCCTTTGGTTTACTCACATCAATTATTGCCAGCTGTAAGTTAACAGTCCTGCCAACTCCTCAGTGGAATCACCCAAATGACGAGTAAAACTGAGCCTGCCACATACTTAGATTTTCCCTGTGCCTATTTACATGCAAACCTGCAGTGCAAAGAAGTAGCAGACAACTATATATCCAGGAGTATTCTCATCTAAAATTCAGCAGGTAAGCATACCGTTGTTCAACTATCTCATAGCTGGGGGAGAAGAAACCTGCCTTTATAAGCCCCTGCAACCAGGAACTGTTGTCATAGGATATGTTCTATATATTTCTCTGATTGTCTGTGCATCATTATGTCATGGATTTGGGGAAGGACGGGCTGGAAGACCGGGGCAGGATGATAAAAAAAACATAGGCACTAAGGTGAAAAGCATAACGCAGGAAGGGGAGTAGAAATGGTACAAATCATATGAGGAGAAGACAACATGGAACAAAAGGGAAAAGCTAACTGCATGATATAAGCATAAGGCATACAGAAGTACATTTTCAAATACATGTTTTATACAAAAAGAATATCATACAATAACATTCAGTATAAATGAACAATGAGATAATAATAATGAGGAAGCGAGAAAAAAATACAATTCTAATCTATTCACATACTCCCTACATATTTTCCAGCCTTTTATTCTGTTTCCCTGTAAACAAAATCATTGAAATGATACAAAAACGCTCATATAAAAACTTCCACTACGGGTTACAATGAACCATTTTGCATGTGTGTCACTACTGCTGCTGTCAATATCACTGCTGTAAGGCACCAATTCGGTTGTTGCGGACTGACTGCACAAACAAATGGACCGACGTGATGAAGCATGACACTTATTGTCCCATTAGCTTGTCCGTGCATTAAACATACGGATCACACTCGAAAATGAAGATTGTCACGATGTCAACGATAGGTGATTCAGTCTCATTGAGCTGTTTGGTCCACTAGAGAACATCTGCTGTGAATTAAGGCAAGTGTAGTCGTATACTTTGCCCCCTGATATCACTTCCTTTTTTTTGTAAATATAACATTCATCTGTTTATTCAAATGGAGCTTGCCAGTGATTGTCAATGTGAATCTGCAGCGAGTCTTTTGAGTTCGGGAGGAGCTGATGGCGATGATGGTCCGGTGGGAGATCCTGGTCAAAGCTTTATTCTTCATCGTCTGGATCTCGAAGGTGTTTTTGTCCTCTTTTTGTTGATGATGCTGCTGTGTGTGTGTGTGTGTGTGTGTGTGTGTGTGTGAGGGTGTGTGTGCGTGTGTGTGTGTGTGTGCGCTGCTGCAGAAGACTTCTGGACGTCTATGCATGAGTGTGCACGGAAATGCTGGAGAGGTCGTTCCTGATGATCTCGTTAACTGTGGAAAGAAAAGAGAAGTTGCGGATCATTATTAACTAGTCACACTGAATGGCAATTCATCAGATCATTAAACCACTATCACATTTAATTAATAGAGGTAGACGGTGGAGAGACAAGGCATTGTGATAGGAAGGTTGGCAGTTTAAATCCCTGCCAAGAATGGATTTTCCAACCAGGCAAAGTGATGCCTCAGAACTCCAGGGTGCCAGAGAGGTCCTGGCTTTCTGTGTGTACGATGGCGTGTGCTGAACTAGCCACAGATTTTACACATTACCATCAGTTAGTAGTACTGTTAGAACACTGTGACTGTGATGGTAGCTTTCTAAAGCTATCATAATTCTGAAAGGTTAGTCAGTTTTGGCTTAAAGCTACGGGGGCGGTAATGTTGAGAAAATAGCAAGAGAACGCTCGATTTGAAAAATTATCCAACCGAAAAACAACAAAAAATGTTTTTGAAGAACACTTCCAACCTCAGATTTAAGACTTTATAACAGAAAGCCTGTGTTGGGGTGTGGAGTTTGAAAGAAGTAGGCGTTTGCCAGAAAAGGGGTTTTTGGTCTGTGCGTAAAGGTCAGGAAATATTGGCCTACGTTGCTCAAATTTGACAAATCTTTCTTTCTAGAAGTAACATATTGAATCACTGGATTACCTTTAATTCAGTGATTATAATAATTACATTTTTTTTAGGAATATGCACCACAAGAGTTAAATAAATGACAAGACAAGATATGTATGTTGCATATTCTTAAATGAATGTCATCAATCAAATTACTAAATAGGAAATCTGGGGGAAGGTTGTATTGTAGTGTCGAAAAACTGCTCATATTGCACAGTGGGATTGGGAGGTGTGTGTGTGGGGGGGATTTACAGGGTCCCAGCAGCAAAATGTAGCCCTGGGCCCCTGTAGCAGTAAAATCCTGCCATGAACCCCGGCAGTGCTGGGAGAAGAAGTGTACATCTAATGCTTCTGTTTGTCACACGATAAATGTGAGTCATGTCTTATTTGAAGTGTTGTGTTCAAATTTGCTTCAATCTAAATATGACATTTATTTTTCCAAACAGAGAATACTTGAAACTATTTTGTGCTTGTCACATGAGGCATTGCTGCACTGAATACTTGGCATAGATGTGGTCGAGTTGAAAAATACTGGATATCAAGTAGCTGCAATCCAAACATATCCCTGTCGTTATCAGCCTTCTAAAACCTCTATCGGCCCCGTACACACATCTGTGTTTTGAAGTCATCGTCTTGTCTTTCCTGCACTAGTTCCTGTGCCCGCGCCTTTCCCACAGTCGGGCAGACACACATCAGTCCTCCCGCCCTTATCTGCTCTGTGTTCTTTGGCAAAACGGAGGGAAGTGACTGCGAAGATGGCGAGGACCCCCCGAGCCCTGTGTGGCTCAACGCAAACAACAAGCTCCTCAGTCGTAAAGCTCGCTGGTGATAAAGTGGGCTGATGTAGACAGAGAGACAGAGAGAGAGAGAGAGCGAGAGAGAGAGAGAGAGAGAGAGAGAGAAAGTCTGGTGAAACCAGCATCCGCAGTACGGAGCCGAGACAGGAAGTCCACCCACTCTGAGGCCTGCAGTTTGTTATCGCTAGATACTGGTTGGTGAACGGCGAAGCATCTGCACTGATCAAGACGAAAACATCACAGAGAGAAAACAAGACAGAGCTTTTAAATACCATTTCAATGCTGTGAATTGTTATCAGTATAATGTCATATTAAACAGCTACGGTGCTGATAAAAATGAAAATAATGTACTTTTTTCTTGTGTAACAATGGTACGAAGGCTGGAGACAGAAATAAATAAAAAAATAATGCGTCACCGATTGCAGTATTTTAAATAAGTAGGCCACACACCTATAACAGCATGCCCTGCTTTGTATACGCAGTCCAACGCCCACCTATCCACACACACACAAACACACACAACAGACTGGTTGGGACTCCCCTCCCTAAACAGGAGGAACTCCCATTGGAAAAACCCCACCTGTGCCAACACTGCTGGCTGTTTTCAACTCTATTCCACTCCGGGCTAAACAAGCATTTACACGCTGGGGTTTATTTTTAGCTCTGCCATCGCAGGACACACAGTGTCATAAACACAGGTAACAATCAGATGATCAAACTTTAATGTCGTTGCTCTTCTTTGTCTGCCGAGGTGAGGAAACAGCTCCAGGTAATTTTTGATGAAGAGGAAGGGAAAACCCAACAGCTCGGTGGCAAAAAGCCACAAATGTATCTTTTATTTTTTCTCAGAGGGAAAGCAGCGGCTTCCTCTCTTCTTTTCAGTCACAGTAAAAAAACAAAAGAATAGTGACGTCTCCTCCGCCCACATGTCAACTGCTGTGTTATTTGGCTGCGCGTCGTCAACTAATATTTTCCATTGGCATGCCCGCTGATGTTCCATTCTGAAGAAACGAGTGATAAAGAGAGAACAAAGGTAAAACTCTGGCCACTGTGTTTTCATCTATGTACTTGTTGTCAGCAATGTGAGAATCTCAGAAACAGGATGTGGCCAACAGTTACGCCACAAGGCAACACCAAGCTGCTATTTATAGCTGTTTAACGGGGTAGCTCGTGGCTCCATTTAGTTGCAACAACTTCTGGGAAATGATGATACCTGAATGACAGATAAACAGGTAATGACTGTGAAGAGAGAGAGACGTGTGCACATGCTGTTTCAAACCAGTCACATTGTTTTTGGCGACAGCTCTTCAAATGCATTTAGTTTAATTTAATAAAACTATTTGGTTTATTCAATCCATTTTATTTAATCTAAATGCTTTGATTAGGTTTTTACAAAGAAAATCCCCGATGCTGACAAAAACCACAGATCTGCCAGTTCATATTTTTCTGTTTTTCCTTTTCAGTCAAACTCCCACATGACGGCTCGTCTTTTTGAGTCTGTCTCACCTTCCATGAAGTGACTAGATAAACTACAAATATGCAGCATAAGAGAAGGCAGTAAGACATGCTGAGGAACATTTTGTCCAGAGTGGAATTTGGCTCCAAAAATTCAACCCCTTGCACAATATGGACAGGCATCTCCTCTGTAAACTAGGCCTTGTAAAGCTGGTTGCAGCGTTAAAAAACATGCCAGATGATTAGTTTTCCATTTTCCTGCTCTCTATATGCTATTGTAAAAGAAAGAATGCTAGGTTATGTTACACAATAACGTGTTTGTTGTCAGATACGTACATAAATTAACTCTCTGTGGCCTGGCATCCCTCTCAGCAGCATTGGAAACTTATTTTCTTTTTCTTTTTTTCCAGTTGCCCAGGTTAATAATGGAAAGCTGTAACTGGGAGGACACCCTCTCATGAATAAACAAAAACAGGCGGAAAATTGAACTCCAAATATTCCCCCGCTGTAAAAAGACTGCTAGTCCTGGTTAAACAGAGTGACATCCTTTATTAGCAGCAGTGCCAGCGCAATCAGTGAACCGCAGCCCGGACCTGTCAGGACCTATAGTCGGGGCCGGGCGGCGGCTAGGAGATCTATTTCAGGCAGGTGTGAGAGTGACACAAAAATATGACTGTGCTTTACTCCGATGCCAGCCGTGTTGAACAGTTCAATGGACAATTCAGCTCCTTTGTGAAGGCTCACCAGTGTTTCTTGGCAGCGACTTGCAGCTAAACATCCCCCACCACCCCCGTCTCCGTCGGGTGTGACTGCTGGCTGAATGAATGTTGACATCGCTAAAAGAATCTGTATCAACTGTGATGGGGACAGATTTTCTAGAAGTGGTGGTGGTGCTGTACCTCCATGCCCGTGTAGTGCAAACATCAACAATACAGGACAGGTCAACTTTTATAAACTGCATCATTTCACGCAGAGTGTGTGACAGGTTGTCTAAGACCAACCAGAGCAGACTAAGCAGGCTCTCAAACCAAAAATAGCACAGCTTTAAAATAGCACGAGGGGCTGCGTAGGTGTGGGCATGTTAATACAGGTACTGGTGACAACATACTATCTGAGCAAAGAAGTCCAACCGGAGTTATATTTCCATGATTTTGAAGATGACACAACACTGCACAGCAGTTAATAATACTATGAACCAGTATTTCACAACCGTGGAAATTCACCACGGTGACATTTTAGCCTCCGTTTTGACGATCCCGAGGTAAACATCAGAACAGCAGTTGCAGTAAAAGTTGAGCCAGGCTTAACTTTTATGCCAGAGACCTTTTTGTCAGGACCGTGCAAACACAGTGGTCTCATTGTAATAAATAAGGATGAATTTTTTTACATGGAAAGTATTGTATTTTAACACCCCGGTATGTAAAAACATACAGTATAAGAGAAATCTATTATTTCTGATGCTTTAAAACCCAGAAATCCTTTAATCAAGCTTGCCCCATTTTCGTGGTTATTTTTCTGTCACGGTGTTTTTTCTGGCTCTGAGAGAGGAAGATGTGGCGCCCAAAAGTTTTTCCAACCACAAAAAAAATCCGTCAATAACCACAAAACCACACCAATATGAATCACTACAGAAATGGTAAATATGGGCAGCGATTCTAAAACCAATCCAAACGAACACGTTGTGATGTACATGATGTACAAGTAAAAATACATTGTGCACATGTAAACTGGAAAAGGTATTCTCTGACTGATATAAGAAACAAGAAGTTATGATGCTGCAAATCCTATTTATCCAGTAATCCAAGCGTGGGCGTTGTGACTTCATTTGGCTACTCTGAGAGTTCGGTGTGAACCTGACCTGCACTGGGGATTTAGTTAGCATTGTTAGAGGAGAGCGCTGTGCATTGGGGTTCGATAACAGCCGGGCTTCCTCAGAGAACAGAGCATGCCCTATGGTCTGGCGAGAAGCAGAGCCTCGAGGCCTGAGAGCCGCTCGGAGGTTGCTGCCGCCGTAACGCGATCTCCTTTCGGTCAAATCAGGTTCTGGCTGGCAACGACCTGGCAGAGAGTGACTTCACCTTCCCCTGGCTTCCCTCAGCTGACTATCCAAAACACAACCTCTGAACTCGAGGTTGTAACGGAGGCTTCCTGCCAGGGATCTTCTGTTCTCACTCGGAGTCTCTCGATACCAAAGTAGCGGAGGGAGGTCACCTTCCTGAACGTCTCTCACTTTCACTGCGTGAATAAACGGCAGCTGTGTTGGGGTCAAGGACCTTCACGCTGTAGCTGAGGGGGACGTTTCCTATCCTTACTCCTGTAGCTGCACATCAGGTTTGTGAGAAAGAGGAGGCAGCTTCCTCCTATTGTGGCACTCAGCAGCGTTTGAGGAAGTAAGTCTGAGTCATAGAAGCTCTGATATATAAACACAGATAAGCAAGGTTTAGGCAACAAAACTACTTAGTTAGGCACGACAGACTCAAAGTTAAGCGTCATCTGATTCTGAACTGCTTTCATGTGATTTGGTGGGGAAACCAAACTAAAGCTCAAACTTGCTGCAGAGAGACAATTGAATTTCCTGGTACATATTACTTTTGTTTCCCCACTATATCAAATCTTCTCTCGGCCTCAGCAGAAACACTTAATGGACAATCTGCTGCCTCCTACGCACGGCTCAAACGGCTGGACGGAGAGAGAGAGGCTCAGACAACGTCACTTATCTTGTGCTGATGACCGGCAGCGTCGAAAAATAGGGAGGGGGTCAAAGGTCAGAACACACACATAAATGACACAGATGGAGAGAGGAATAAAGATGGAGAGACTGAGAAGAGAATGAGCGAAATGGAGGGAGACACAATCATTATTCCCACAGATAAACACAAATGGAAAGAGACAAAGTGTTCCACTAATGCTTCATCATGATAAAGTGCTTCATAAATTCATCCGAGCCTCGCAGGTAGACAGCTTCTAATCCATCGCGGGGATCCCTTCGGGCCTAATGATGTGATGATATGTACAGACAGCATATTTCATCCCCACAGCTAGGCTGATGTGTGAAGCCCTGGGCTTTCCCATGTGGAACCACTCAGTCTCCACAGCTGACAGAGGAGATGGGGAGAAGAAGAAGAAGGAAAAAAGAGTGAACGAGAGATAGGGGCTGCAGTCCGTTTTAAAACAAAGCCGAGTTCACCCCGAGAGCTGAGGTTTTACAACTGCCCCGCAGCAGCTGTGCGGTGCTGTGAAAACACCGCTGCAGCCGATCATCTCCTCACACTGCTGAGGTGAACGATGACGCCATGAAATGTTATGATTTAGACGTAGAGTCAAGGCTGTAATTTCCACTGGGGAAATCCTACTTTTGTCCCCTCTCACTTTTTATAGTTTCAGGTTGATTTTCTCACTAAAGTCTCTCTGAATAATGTTCTTACTGCCCAGCTGCTGTAGTCCAGATGAGAGAAGATCTGAGTTTATAAAAATGTTGACACACTTTGGCTTCTATAATTACCTCGAAGCAACAAGGTTAACGAGAAATGGAGCTACGTGATTGTTGGAGGTTGTTTGAGGCAACGTATCCTCATAAAACAGATTGTATGATATTTTACAAAAAGTTATTCTTCATATTTCGTGTGTTTTCCTACGAATGTCCAGCAACACATGTCAATTTCCACTAGATATATGCATACAGTCTTTTCAAAATAAACTTCTGTCTCCACAGGAAACAATTTGGCAAGGTTTAGGCAACAAAACTACTTAGTTAGGTTTAGATAAAGATTGTGGTTTGGGTTAAAACAACTCCGGAAGTGGCGTAAGTTAAGTACTGAAATTACGTGACAAATCAACGTTGACTTCTGGTTTCACACCGGGTACGAACATCAGTCTCCTGGGAGAAAGTCCGGTGTTTTTGTCCCACCCGTCCACCCCCACCTCCTCCTTACATGGCGTTTGTTGCTATTTATACTTCCTGGTTCACCATTACGTGAATTACATATACATTTATTTTGTGGATATTACACAAATCATAGTGCATTAACTTTTCGTAGGTACAGCTAAGAACGGTGGATGAGAACAGTCTGTTTTGGGTTGTGTGCAGCCTGAAATGAATACCTGCAGATGCCCTTGCACAGAGTCATTGAAAGTAAGAATGCAAGAAATAGTTGATGATAAATGAGAGGGAAGAAGAAGAAGAAGAAGAAGAAGAAGAAGAAGAAGAAGAAGAAGAAGAAGAAGATTGTGTGGTGGGACAGAGGAGACACAGAGGGACGAGACTGATTAAAGGAAAAACAAACAAACAGGAAATACTGTGTTGAATTGTGTCTTTGTATTTCAACTTGCTTCAACAGCACCGAGGGGGCCAGAGCAGGCATGCCAAAAGAGGAGTGATACGATCCCTCTTTTGGAGAGCTGAAGAGAAAAAGAAGAAATAAAGTACGGAGTGTAAACAGTAAGTGCTCTGATGTCACTGAAGAGATTTCCAATCAATATGTCTGCTGCTGTTTTTAGACAAGGGCTCCTGGCTCAGTTGGATGAGAGAGCTGGAGCAGCCTTGAGAAGTACCGATGACACACTCTGTCTCTCTCTGTGTGTGTGCCTCATGTGGAGAGTCAAAGTGGAGCTCTAACCTCCACCTGAGAGTCTCTGATGTGCCTCGCTATTCAGAGGACATGCGTAATATCATAGTCGTCAGCAGATAGCGGACATGTTGCCAAAGCAAATAACCCGACCCAGGAGGATTTAGGTGTCTGCCTGTAGTCCAGATTAAAATCACTCAAAAGCCGCTAAATTAACTAGAAATGCTGTGATCCAAGCTGGAGAACAATAAAACAGCAGCGTCCCAAATTAGAAATCTAAAGACAACAACTTTTACTGAAAGCCCCGCCAATGATGTGCTTATTTTGGCCACCGCGGTGCACAAGCGTCGTCTTTGATCTAGCCTGGTGTGCTGCGCCTCTCCCTATCTCACCTCACTCTGTCTCTCTTTGTGAGGCTGCCACTTCGCTCTCCTCCTCCTCCTCCTCCTCCTCCTCTCATTTCCTCCCAGGCCCAGGAGGCCGCGGGTGTGCTCACTCGAGGCCGGTCTCCGGGGAGGATGAGGGGGAGGTGTTTACATGGTTGGAGCTGCTCTCCAGTGCCCTCATCACTGACTTCTCTGTAATCATTGTGCGGTCGGTTCAGACTGTATTGCAAACAATAACAAAATGAAAAAATATATATGTTGTAACAATCCAGAAACAAATTTTGTATGAGAGACTGATATGTTTTTCTTTTCTTATCCTTTTAATAATCTTGTGACCCTTATATACTGTATAAGAGTATATGAGCCTTTGGGATCCAGACCCCCAGGTTGGGAACCACTCATACTGCCATAAATGCAGTTGCAAGGATGACGTATTTTTGTGGGCCAACCAGGAAGTTAGCATCGCCCTGGTTCCCTCGACAAAAAGCCAATGGGATTTTTCCGTTGGGTTTTGGATTAATGCAGAAAATAAACTCTGTGGCAAACAAACGTTTATGACAGTTAAGCGGTTTGTTCAGCAAGATAATCTCCACAAATTAGCACTTTTTTGATTTTTGAAGTGTAAGTGCAATTGCCAGGAACAAAAAGCTAACGTTAGGCTGTAAACAAACTATAAGTATAAACACAACGAGGCTGTAAAGGAGGACGAGTCGGCGTGATGACGTTTAGTAGTCTCATTTAACCACTTGTTGTAAAAATTCACTAAATTCACGAGTGGGATATTTACAGACATATTTTAAATCGTAGAACAAAACGTTAAAATCTCTCAAGCTTGTGTTAAACCACAGACCTTTCAGGCATCTAATTAAAAACCCCATTCAAAAAACTCACTGACTTCACGATGAGGGAAGCGGTAGTGCTAAAATGCTAACTCATTTCCAGGTTTTAGGACTCATTCCTGTAGCACTCTCTTAACATACTGTATAGCGTGTACCTTTTCAGCAGAAAAGGAAAAGGATGCCACTGGGGATATCCTCGACCAAAGAAATTCTTAGTGGACTAACACTCGATACGATTTTGACGTCTTAATGATTAGTTGATTTAATCGACAGATCTGTGAAACTGAGTTTCTTCACAAAGAATCACACAAAAGCAGCTCTTTAAATCTGGTGTTTATCAGAGATGTGCTCCTAATTACCTCAAAGCAACAAGCTTATCGAGAAATGGGGATACCTTATTACTGGAGGTTGTTTGGGGCGACGTATCCTCATACAACGATTTGTACGATAATCGAAATGATGTGCTCATAAGTTTCTACTTTCTAAAAAATACTAATGGACTAAAGAAACCTTAGTAAAATAAGACCAAACCAACCGATAGTCGACTAATGGACTAAGAGAGGGCAGCCCTAGATGCCATAGTTCCGCCCACATGGTTAGATTGACAGTGTAGATGCTCAAACGCCACATAAGCAGCAAAATGGTGCTTCCAGTGATTTTGATTACACACTTCAGTTTGATTGCGTTGAGTTGTATTTATTTAGCTGCAGTGGAAGAATAGCATAGCACAACAGTACTCAGCAATCAAAGTGTTTATGAAAAGCAAACACAAAAGTGAGAAGCTAAAGAGCTTCTGACATAAAGCGCGCATGGATGACTCGAGACTGCGAGAAATCAAAAGCTCACTTTCACACAACCAGCGAAGCATAACCGCATAAAGCAAACACCAGAGCCTGAAAATACACTGAACTGAGTGAAACGCACACATCTTTGTGATTGAGATATGAAAGGAGACAGATTAAAACTCTTTGTATGGCTCATTACCGATGGGGTTTATGGTAAAATAACTCAGCCATCTGATAAACTCGCCGTGATTGATTCAGAATTAGAAACGTATGCTCCTCGCGGAGGCGGACGCGGGCGGCTCGACATTTCCCTGGTTTTGAAAATGGCACACCGTGAAGAAATATGAGCATATTGAAACAATCATAACTTCTGTGGGTCACAGCCGCCTGAGTGCGAATTTGGCTGCGCGCTCGCACACAATACGATTTATAACTGCATCTGTGTTGGGCTTCTTTAAATCACCTGTTGCCTGTCAGTCCTTACGTGGGGTTTCACAGTTGTTTTCTTTTATTTATACGTGGAGGATCTGTGTTCTCCGTGTCCAAAAAGGTTTACCTCAGTGAGAACTTTATTGTTCACTATCCATCACACATAGATGGCCCAGGGAGGCTCCTTCCTGTTTTCAAAATGTCTGCTTGCTGGTGTGTATTTGCACACCGTGACCTCTGGTTAACCTGTCTGTTTTGCCATCCAAACATTAGCTCTGCTGGCTGCCATCTGCTAAGAAGAAGAACTACTGCACACTGGACACTCCAGTGCAGCTTTGGAAAGCATGCTCTGATGAAAGTAACATTTCCACTGATCCAGCATCAGACGAGCTGGACCCTAAAGTCACAGAAAGGGCATTACATCATATACTAAAGGTAACTAAATCTTAAAAAGCTCCTGCCGCGCACAAGGACACGGCCTCTCTCTTTTCAACATCCCCGCTGAGCTCCAGCGCTCTGTACTGAAGCAGAGTGTGATCTGATTAACACTCTGTCTGCTGACCCCGAGAGCTGCCCTACAACTTTAAATCCTCTGCGCCTGCGGGGGATTCAAAGACACAGAGGAGGAGGTCGCCTCGGGGCACATCGTGGACTTATTCAAGTAGACCGGTCTGGAGGCAGGACAGAGACGATCTTGGCAACTTATCTCCTTTCCATCGACCTCGACTTTGATATTTCATAGACACACAAACTCTCATCCATCTGGAAACTGTAGAGTTTTCGAGCAACTCAGGGCTGTTTCACAGTCGGAGATGAAGAGCGGGCTACTCTTCTAGGGATAGCAGGTGAGACAAGACACGTTTGCCGTCACCTGTAAATCACAGAACCACATTTTCACCTGCTGCTTCTGTTCGTGCTTATTTCAAATCATATACAGATTTAACAGTTGCTGGGGCTTAAGGAGTGAACCTGCCACTTCAAAATACCATCACGGAAACAAGAGCCTGTTATTTGACTCAGTAAATCAAAGTGATTTAATTAAAATGTACATGACATTTTCATTCACACAGTGTTTAAGGGGCGAGCTTTCCAACTCAAGCTCCCTGCGGATTTGATGTGACTGATTTACAACATGAACAGAGAGAATTGTCTTCTAGTATTAGAAGGTCCAATGAATTTGAGGAGTAAGTTGTCAATTTGAGCATTTAAAAACATGATACCACTTCAGAATAAGGCACCTTTTATAAAGTGTTTAAAAGTTGTAATTAATGGCCATATTAATGGTGATTAAATAACTCACAAATGCTTTTTTGATCACTTATAAGCAATTAAAAAATACCAAACACCCTGAAAGTTGTTGTTATTAATAACTTTAACGCATTAGTAAATGATTTATTAAGAATTATTAACACTATATAAACACTTTATAAAGGGTACCTTATTAAAAAAAACAAAAAAGCCTTAGATGGGAACACTTAACTTTACCTCCCTACATTTAGCATTAATAATCAGCATATTTATAATTAATAAATTGTTTACAACACACTATAATGTAACTAGAAGTATTTATAAGGGCATTTTAAATGTTTATTTATGTGCTTATCAACAATTATAACTATGGAGCATTTGGTGGGTGACACGTGATTACACACATCCTTACAATGTGTTATAAAACATTTACTAACTGTTTAAACACATGTACGAATCATTCAAAGGCGAGTTTTAAAACGGTTTATAAATGTGTTCAGAGGATTAAGTTTGACGGCAAATTCGTAACACAAGTTCCACTTGCTAGATTTATTACTGGAGCTTTTAGCTGCGTCTTACAGCATTCATCAGGGGAGGAAGTTTTTCTCGGTTGTCATGAGAGTAATGAAAAAGTATCTATATCTAAATACTTCATTAATAAAGATAATACATATAATTTATAATACAGTAAGTATGTCATATGTTTATGCTTTGTCATCATATGTTATTGTTCGTGACAAATAAATAAACACTTGACATGTCTTTCTATCTGCTCATACAACTATATTAAAGTGTGTTATAAACATTACCTTTTTATATATACTGCTTTTGACTGCTAAATAAGGGATGTGGGGTTTAGGAGCTTGGTTAAAACAAAGTGCACAGCAGTTAGTTAAAAGCCCCTCGGCCTTCCTCGAGCTAAAGATCTTAATGGTGAGGTTTGCGTAGCGCCACTGTGGCCTTTCATCGGTTAATCTCTCGATGCTTCACACTATAAAAAAAGGCTTACCGAGCGTGAAAGGATTTCCCTGTTTGTTAGCACGTTGTTTTTGAGAGGAACGGAGCTCAGCCGAGTACGATCAGGAGAGTCGGGGGACCCGTTGAGGTTTATAACTGCCATGGGTCATATGTCGACAGTAGGACACTTACAGTTCAGCGGTTATGATCATTCCCTCCCCTGAAGTATAAACCCCTTCACCCACCGCTCGGTAAGTCTCTGCACTGCGAGCGGCCGCTGGTGGGGAGAGGGAAGAAAATGTGATCTTTAACTTTGGCTGGTGTTTATCTTTCTTTGACTTTTAGGGTTTTGTTTTTTTTAACAGTTTTAGCTGTGAAAGGAGCACGAACTGTCTCTCTGTGTGTGTGTGTGTGAAGAACAGGGGCAGCTGGAGAAGCTGCCAGGGAAAATCACTGAGATCGCATGCTACTTTCTTCCACCTCACATTTTCCCCTCTTTCTCTTAGTCTGTCTGTGTGTCTCCTTTATTCCAATGGCTGACCTGATTCTTCTCATGCTTGCTGAATATTCCTGGATGTGAGGACATGATGAGAATCTCCTGACCCCAAAATCTCAAAACACTAAAATACGTCTCGTGACTCACGGCTGTCCCTCCACTTCAGGCCCATAAGCCACGACAGAACAGATCTCACATTCAAAAATAACACATAGATTCTCTCTTGAAGTGTTGAGATGGATTGAGGAAGTCATGATTATAATCGTTTTAGACAAATTCATTATTTTGACAGTTGCTTTTTATGTTAATCTTCCTGTGTTTAGAGTGATTCGTCAACGGACTATAACACTAAAACAGGGGACATTTGGTTTATAGTCTTGTGACGGATTCTACCGGGACTCCCACTCTTTCAAAGTTTATATCTGCGTCTGTATTATTCACTTTCCATCTCCTCCTCTCTTTCTCTCTCTCTCTCTCTTCATGACCGGCTCTCCCACCCTCTTCTTTCTGAGGTATATCTGCACATGGAGGAGACGCCGAACTCTGCCAAGAGTTGCAAAACCCAACGGCTTTCCCCATCCCCACCGGCTGGATCAGACTTCTCTGTTGACATCCGTCGCTACAGGATACTATTTCACTGAGCTAACAGATTTCAGATGGGGAGCTGTTATTAAGTGGTCTGGGACGGAGACCTGCTCCTGTTTACTGATGCCGCAGGTATTTACATCCCCTAAATACAAAACCAAAAACACTGGAACTGTCGGGGGGGCGGAGGGGTATTATGTTGAAATGGAGAATCTCATCTTCGAGCCACATTCAACTGTCCGTGACTGCTTTAAAGTGTCCTTAAGAAAGACGCCCCACGAGCTCCAGAGATGTTTTCCAGAAGCCTGATCCTGACCCCTGACCTCCCTGCGGAGAATCAACAAATAAAAATGTGTCTTTCTGCAAATAAATCCCGCTTGTTTGGTGTTTATGTTCCCTGGACTGTATGAGTTTTCCATGTGCTCATATCATTATTAATGCCAGCAGGAAATATCCAAGATTCAAGGCAAATTTATGGTTTCTGTGACTGCGTAGTGTTTGTGGTATTGGCAGCAATATCAGTTCATCTCCACAGAGGAACAGTGTTTTATGGTAAATGTAGTAGTGGCGAAATATTTGCGCAGATTACAGAATGTTCTTTTTAATCACAAACAAACCAACATATCATCCAATCATAAATCCGACATGACCAAAGGGACTTGAGTTCTGCACACGAGACAGAGACCTTTTGATTTCTGAGCACCTGATGCAGAAAAACAGTGTTTGGATCGGCACAGGTAGCGACCTGACGCAGCCTTGTGGAGGTAGGAGACTCTCTCTCAGCTGTCACCCGGTCAACCACGCTGACATTTGTCATATCATGATTCAGTAATGAGCGTGTCTGGGCGGGGGGGTGGCAGCTCCATGATCACAGATGTACACAGGAAGATCTGAAGCCAAAGCCACAGGCCCTGTCTGAGTCCTGACCCGCTGTGATCCGTGCGGCTCGGCGGCTTCTCAACGCGTGTTTCCTAAACCTCAGAATGTGAGCCACATAAACCGAGCCTCTAAACTGCTGTGTCGGGAGAAACTATAAGAAACACATGACGTACGACGGGCTGAAGTAATAGAACTTTAATGAATAGACTCTAACTTGTTTGGAGAAGGAAGCCCTCTGTGGCTTTTACTCCGCTAGATTTGATTGTCAGTGAAGTCCGTTCTGCTATTGATGCCATGTAACTGACTTCCATATAGAATCAACATAGTGCGCCCACTTTCTACACAGCTTGGAATAATGGAAGAAAATAAGAGGCTAAATCTTTACAGTAGCAAATCTGCGTCACGCATTTCTGACATTTGGGTAAAATAAACACTACAACCCTTTCAAAATCAGAAGTCTCCGTGTGCGTGTATCGGATCCCAGACACAAAAGAAACCCAATTTGTTTAGATAATTTAGCAGTTTTTCAGCAGACACATTCTTTCTCAGTGACTGTGGATATTATGACGGAGCGACTGAAACCAGACCAGATCCTCTGGCTCGCACACGCACATAAAAGCCAGCCGTAATGAATGGACTGAACTCTTACAGATTCATCTCACTGTGCTTATCAAAACTAATAATATTCCCATTGGTTTTTACAGAGAGCTAGAAATCAAAGCGCTAATACCGCGACCCCGTTGCCACTGTCATATGTAACCACTTAGATCCAATTATTTGTGAAACTGCGAGCAATCTTGGGACAATAGTGACTATAATTTAGTGGGTTTCATAATATGGGTTGCAAAGAAAAAAAAAGAAAAAACCTGATCACAACCAGGAATCTAAAAGCTCTTATGTTGAGCCAATCGGACGGAGATAAAAGACATATAAGAGGAAACAGAGGGTGCTAAGGTAATCCAGAGGACTTCCACTCAACTGCGAAGGTATTCTTCTTCTGTTGCGAAGACACGATGGGTTCCATTACTGTACTTCCACTGTAACTTCCACACTTTATATTACAAACTAACACAGTGTTTAAGTAGACTGTTATCTGCTTTTAAAGTCAAGTTTCTGACTGGGTGCTGCTCCGGGGTATAAACGTTTTTTTCTTCTGTTACAACCAATTTTGGCTCCTCTTTTCCAATACGACTACAATTAACACACTAATAAGATCAAGTCTTATAAGTAGGGCCGTCAATCGATTAAAACATCTTGATTGTCCGTAGTTAATTGCAATTATTTGCAAATTAATCGCATGCCTGTGAAGGGGAGACTCATGGGTACCCATAGAATCCATTTTCATTCACATATCTTGAGGTCAGAGGTCAAGGGACCGCTTTGAAAATGTCCATGACAGTTTTTCCTCACCAAACTTTTTGCATAAGTTTGGAGCGTTATTTAGCCTCCTTCGCGACAAGCTAGAATGACATGGTTGGTACCGATGGAATCCTTAGTGTTTCTAGTTTCATATGACATTATCATATGAGCTTTAAAACTTACTCTACAACCTAAAAATCGCAAGTTGCGTTAATGCGTTAAAGAAATTA
Source organism: Sebastes umbrosus (assembly GCF_015220745.1). Lineage (NCBI taxonomy): Eukaryota > Metazoa > Chordata > Actinopteri > Perciformes > Sebastidae > Sebastes > Sebastes umbrosus. The sequence continues at coordinate 31,060,936 of NC_051279.1, forward strand.
GTGGCGTTGAAACAAATTTGCAATATCGCGGTAACTTTGACAGCCCTACTAAGCTAATTCATCAATTAATACCATACACAACCTCTACTACAACCGGATCAACATAGATCTTCACGTTTGCTACTGTGCACAGCCCTTCAAGCAGTTGGGGAGGTCAGTAATATCTGGTGATGGGTAATAAGAGCCACGGCTTCTCTATTCGCACAGTAAAAAGTAATGGTTTTTGATCCTAATGAGAAGAAATTGAATCAAATCTATTGCTGATCCCCAAAGTGCAGTTGTTGATCCATAGCTTAGGCGGTCAATGACTCTTAAAAGGCCAATGCTAGAGTGCAGCCACCTATTAATTTTTCCTATGACTATAAAACTTCTCCAAGCGAAGCCCAAACTTTTACTTATACCTCGCCGTGTTCAAGGGCTGCCAGGAAGACAGGATCCCAACGCAAGCAATGACAACAAGAGTAAAAAAAACAACAAAAAAAAACACATCCTCTTTGTAGTCATAAATAATATAAAAGCCATCACCCTTCTTCTTGCACCCGTCAATAACACTACGTCTAGAAGGAGACTATGTTCTTGGCATTGCACTTAACCACAAGACAGCCTTTCTCTTTCTGTGCACTATTAGCATGAGCTCGACCCGCTCCTAAAGGGCCAGAGGGGTCAGAGGTGGAGTGTTGTGAAAGCACAGGCTGTCACCGGCTCTTACAGCGCTTCCGCATCTCTGCTAACTAAAAGAGACACACACACACACACACACACACACACAGCCTACCGTCTAAACATACAGGAGCTCTGCTTTAGTGAGTCCCATTAGACACTTCAACCTCCACTTTAATGAACCCCCCCCCCCCCCCCCCCCCCCCCCCCCCCCCCCCCCTCCCCCCCCTGAATTCTCTCTCTCTTCTGCCCCCCCCACCCCCTTACAATCCCAGAGCCAGCCTTGCGGCACACTCCAATGTTAGCGACTCAGCATGTTTTCAGCGCGGTGCGGACGCGCTCTCAATCATCATTAGGGGTTTTGCGGAGTCCTGGGGTCTGGGCAACTCGCCAGGATGTGTAAAAGTTTCCATGAGGAAAGCCTCGAGTTGCCTTCAGAAGCGTCGGCGGTGGACGGAGATCCTCAGGAAGGTTAGAATGCCCTTTTTTTTTGTCGCCGGAGGGAGGGAACGAGGGAGACAACAACTCTGAGAAAACAAGCCTAGTAGAGTTTCAAACCTTGAATTAGGGAGGAAACAATCACAAGGAAAACTACCCGGTATAACACGAGGCAATCAGAGCACATATGTCAAATGTCAGAAAGCGGCAGAGGCTGCGTTGCACTCTGTGTTTTTCTTATTTTGGGGGAATAAGGGCCCTCTGTTTCCCAGAGAGGCAGCTGGTAGGAATCTGGCCCTCTGATTAGCACTAGTTCATTTTCGCTGTGTGCTGCATTCAGCTGCACTTCATGATATCACCCATCACAGCAGCAGCTAATGAGACAGGACACACGGCAGCAGCCTCACAGGACCGAACTACCGAGCACGGCCAGCACACTGATCCTTCTCTACACACACACACACACGCACACATCTGCAGCAAAACACCTATAAACACCAGGAACCAAGTGAAGGGTTTGCAACAAGTGGTGTGGGACTTTCCAAAAACGTTTGTGTTAAAAAAGCCAAGTCTAAGATTAAAAGTGTATATGTGTGTGTTTGTGTGTCTCAGTGGTTGTTTGAGACAAGAGGGGGTATGATGTCACCAGAATCACACGTGTGACAGAGCGTGCCGTCATTTTAGTATTTCTTTTTTTGGCCTAATTAGTGCGCCAAACTTAAACGCTGCAGACCGTGTTTTTCATAAATTCTATTGTTACATCCACTGATGTCATTTGACTGGCGTTTTGCTCACAGTTATGTGCCTCGTAAAGCACAGATAGTGGGCTGTGAGTAAGCACGAAATGTCTGAAAACTTTTTAACGTTTTATGTGAGGCCCACCATGCGTTGTTTACGACGGTGAGTCAACAATACGACCAGGCAGAGTTCTTCCAGCAGCGTTGGGGTGTTTCATCCTCTGCTGCTTTACTCCAGCTATGTGAAGCGAGGCTGCAGCAGGTGAGAGCCAACATGCCACTGAGTGAAAATGGCTGCTCCGACGTAGAGCTGACTGCCAACTGGATTCTTCCCATAAAACCTCATACCAGACAGCAGAATCCTCGCCTCGTGTCTTGCACTATAGTTAGTAAGCTTTTAGCACAGCAGAGGGAAGAGTTTAGCAGATTACAATGGAGACTGTGTACGGCAGTCAGGGGGGTTTGCATCCCAGACTCCCTCCATACTAACCCAGCTCCTTGCGGTACAGTAGCTCACCCGTTGATAAGTTGAGTGATTTCTCAGGGGCTGTGTAAAAACCCGGGCCCGGACCAGAGAGACACATTTCCTCTGGCTGATGAGAGCCGGAGGCCTCAGCGTTCGAGCGTGGGAGGCGCTCCACTCTTGGGGAAGATCAAGTGTGCTCCCGCAGACTCCAAATCACCGGCCCCCCAATTGCTGGGGAGGAACGCTACTCTACATGGCTGGCGTTAAATCACCGCCGCTGTGGTGAGGTCATCCGCTTGTCTTCCCTCTCTAATGGAGCGCTCGGCTCGCTAACATACGGCGGTAATGCGTGCGGACGGGGAGCGGGACGCCCTGCGAGCTGCCTTCCGATCTTATTTATTTTAGCTTAGGGCTCATTTGAGGGGTTTGGGATAGGGCCGGGCCGGGCCTGGGAGCAGCAGATGCTGTCGGAGTATGCTGTTACCACCACACACTTACAGGGACTCCGCGAGCTCACCACAGATGCTCGCGCAGACGTTAGGTGATGCAAATCGGCAGCACACTGAGGTTTTTCAAGCGGCTGCCTCACTGTCCATCGGTCAATCAATACACATTCCTGCACGTCCCTAATGCAACTGTAATCACTGGCTGAATACATTTGGCCACCGGGTTGGAGAGAGATGGAGCCTGCTAAAGTGACAGTGGATGGAGTAGTGGGGAAGAGAAACTAGATTACATGATTTCACCCTAGCACTGATGTCTAAATCTGGTATATCTTCATACTGTTGGGTGTAAAAGGACCTCTTGCCAACCTTACTGTATTACAAAACGCTAAATAAAGCTACAGTTTCACTTCATCCAATTAATGCTGAAATGAAAGCCTCTGCCTGCCGTAACTATTGAAAACAGTCAGAGAGAATTTCAATTGAGCAGATTTGTTTCAAATTAGATTTCTTAGAGCACATGAACTCAAGAAAATGAGGCAACAGAAAAGAAAAGAAAGAGAAAAAGAAACAGGAAAGAAAAGTTGGGAATCAGTTTATAGAGCTGATAACAGACAGACATCCCCCCCATCCCCCCTGTCTCTGTATTGTCTGTTTATGAGGTGAGGACTAATGGGACTCATCAGGACTGACAGATATGCTGACAACTGCATTTCAACTCAATTACAGTTCCACAGCAAAACTCCCCTGGTCCCCTCATGCCTATCACCCCTCTACTCCCAGGGCTGCTGATTGAAGCGTGCACACACTCATACACACACATACTACCTCAGTTTACTGAACAAAAGGTGCACAGGAAGGGTGATATTCCTGAGTTGTCTCCCCCCCCGCACCTCCATTTGGATACGGGGGGGTTTAACATTGCAAACTGGCGCAATGCCATTGACGTGTTCTATGAATATATATCATAACAGCAAGTGGAGCCTCTGCTAACACAGATAACAGGTTGCCGACCTGAGAGACGATGTGGCATGGACACAGGAGGCCGTAAAGTCGACCATATGGTCCCTTGGGTGTGACTGGTTTCATTACCAGAGGGAGACCAGTGACCCCGCAGCCTCCCCTGATGACGACAGCCGCATGGTGTCGACTCCGTGGGGAGAAGACGGGAAAACAAAGCCTCTGGCTTCCGCCTCCCGGCATGCCTCCCAGAAAGATGGAGGGGGGGGTGGGGAGGGGGGAAAGTGGCTCGGTTCAGGAAACCCCTACCCATTGTTTTGCTTCCTTCATTAGTCGTTGTGTCAACGGTTTGGTTCGCTACGCGTGTGCCACTGTTTTTGTTCTGCTTGCACCGCGGCTGACCTCGCAGCTCTGATGTTTTGACAGATTGTTTCAAAATCCCATCAAGGCAATTTACTGTTTTAAAGCAAAGCAGCCACTTGGACAACATAAGCCGGACCGCACTTTGCACAAAAAGCAAATAAATCTGCCGGGGTCTAAAATTAAACAAATGTGACGTCAATCTGCTGCCAGAATTCCATCAGGAAACACTGAGGGGTGCAGCAGGGTGCGGCTATGTGTGGGGGCTTGCAGATAAGCAAGAGGTGTTAAATAAATGTAACGTGCTACGCAAACAGCCATTTTTGGCACGGACAGGGAGCTCAAAAAGAGAAGCTTTCAAGTTGAAAAACAAAATTCCTGCCGCTATTCTAATTATCAAATGGAAACTTGCAACGTGTTTCTCGTAACTCACCATCATCTAGGTACATCTGGTCCAGTTCCCCGGGCTCCTGTTTGACGGTGATGGCCATCGACGGGGGGCTGGCGTCCTCAGGTAACAGGCTGGGTGAGCTCCCTCCGGCTGCTGCCTGACTGGGGCTGTAGGCCTGAACGAAGGGGCTCTCCGCAGTCCCACCAGGAGTGGAAGGTAGGGACACCGGGGAGGATGAGGGGCTGCTGTTGGCATAGATAGGGTGGTAACCATGGGGCCCGGGGCTGTTGAGGTGGATGGGGCTGCCCTGGGAATGAAGCAGCCCCAGGGGAGAGCTGTGGTCAGGCGATGCTGGGTGGGCGAGGTTTGGGCGGCCAGGGCTCTCCTGGATGGGGGGCGCCACGGGGCCCGGTGGTGGTGCCGCGTGGGTGGGGCTGTTGGGGAGGCACTTGCTGTATGCCACGGGGGACAGGTCGTGTAGGGTGGGGCTGGAGCTGGGGGACGACGACGGCATGGCAGCATGGCGTGGCGGGCAGGGAGGGTAGCCACCGACCAGGCAGGCGTCAGGATCGGCTACAGGCATGATGGGAGCGAGCCTGGGCCGGCTGTAATAGGGCTTTGAATGCATGGGCAGTCTTGCAGTCCCCAGAGAATCATATTCATCATTGGGTTCTGTCTTTATTATCGGCACTGGGGGGAAAAAAAGTAGAAAGAAAGGTGGAGATATTAAAAAAAACCTGCAGGGAATCCACGTGGCGCAGTGAGTGCACGAGTGAGGCTGAGTAAAGCAGTGAGCAGGCACAACTGTGGCCGCGATACCCTCCATAATCCAAACAAACAACCACCAGTGGATATGGGCTCCGTGTCAACTTGGCTGAGCTCTCTAACAGAGAAACCCTCACGCCTCCCAACCGCCACCCCTCTTTACCACATCGTGAAAAAAAAAGCAAAAGAATAGGGGGGGAAAGAAAAATGGATGAGTCATCAGTGTGGAAAGCCACAGCTGGCTCTAATAATGAATAAGACCTATTTTCTTTGGACTCTCCTCCAGCTCTGATATCCAATAAAAGACTACTTTAAAGCACTGGGCTGCTGCTGCTGCTGCTGCTGCTGCTGCTGCTGCTGCTCAAGGAGCCCAGGACCCCAAGGTTTCCTCCACACACTCTAGAAGTAATTGTTTCTCTCAGGACCAAAAGATAGAGAGAGAGAGGGTGAAAAAAAAGGGAGATGATTTGATTTTGATTAGGCCGCCTGAGCTCCTTAAGAGGCTGTAGAGCTGCGCCTGTGGTTTCAGGAGCTTCAGGCCTCAGCTAATGCAGGAGAGTGCAGTGACCCCACTTGATCATCCCACCTCCTCTCTTCTAGCTTCTAATCCAGTGCAGACCGTCTGCACCGTTTCCTGATTAGTCCTGACGGACAGGTATCACATGCTTCCTGTTCGCTGTCAGGAGCAGTTATTGAAAACAACTTTCTATTAAAATGAAAGTTTTTCAGGACAGAACTACACGGCCTGGGTCTAGAGATGGAGAGAGGGAGATCCACATTAACAGGCACATTGGTGAGTTATTATATAAGTACACACATGCGCAGACTGTGCCAGCGCAAAACTAACAGGGCAGTGTTAAAACACCCAGATGCGTAGCAAAGGCTTCTGAGTCACAATGGATGCACTGTTTCTATTTCTACACATTGTTAAAACATGTTAATGGGTGTGGTGAGCGTTTGATGCCAAACCATTAAGGTTTTTGGTTCTAAGTAACATTTACTCAAAGGCGTACACATGTCAATATGAATAAGACGTCTGTCTGAACTGTTTGTGTTTGAACACAATATAGAAGCTTTGAGCGATAGTGAAAGCAAAGGGTGCATATGAAATGTACAGTTTGAAGAGAGTGTTTTTCATTGTGTTATTATTTTTTTTCGTGGGAGTCGGATTTGATAGGACATTAATCGCGCCTGTAGCCTCTGGGGTGCTGGGATGCGGTGCGGTGATAACGCAGCAGGGAGCACATTTACGTCAGCCCTGTCTGCTGTCAGAGCCCAGGGACCGGGGCCCGGTGTCTGGGGGAGCATCGTAAGGCGAGTCCCATGATGTAGGGCCTCCGAACCACAGCCTGGGGAGTAACAAGCGAGTCACATGGTTCACAGTACATCCACCGCCACTTCCCCTCAGCGATTCCCTGCCTTTCTCTTTAGTGTGAACGGGTGGCACAGTGCCATGGAGCCGAGATGTGTGATGCCGGAGTTGTCATGTGGTTACGTCATAATCAAATTTGATCATTTTGACATTTTAGCTTCAAGTTCTGCATTGTCATCTGTGAGTTTGTAACACATTTTGACCTGTTAAAGAGGACCTATTAAGCTCATTTTCAGGTGCACACTTGTATTTGGGGTTTCTACTAGAACATGTTTACATGCTTTAAAGTTAAAAAAATGCTTTATTTTTGTCATACCGGCTGTGCTGCAGCACCTCTTTTCACCCTCTGTCTGAAACACTGTTTTGATTGGTCAACCAAACCAAACTCTTCGGACTCTGCTCCAGCTCCGCTCTAACTAGCTTTGTTTGAGGATGTGCCAAACTATCCGCAGGTATTATGCAAATATGTTACTTGGTGACATCACCACGTTACGGAAGAAAAGGCGGGACTTCAAGCAAGGCGTTTCAGACGGTTCAGGAGCAGAGTTTCTGTTAGGGAGAGTAACTCCCTTTGGAGTGGACTCTTGGCTTTGTAACTTTGCAGAACTTTTACATGCACAAAAAACTATATAACTAATTAAATAAAAGGGAAAAAGCACAAAAGCATAATAGGTCCACTTTAAATAAAGTTAAAACATTAAATTATCATCCATGATGGATCCTGAAGACTGATATACTGTATGTGTATGTAAGATTTTCTTACAGCTACAAAAAAAGTCATATTTTTAAAAATATCATGGTCTTCAGGTTGTACTTGATTTTTTCCAAAGGAAGTATGAAGCACACTCATATTTACCAGTCCTTCTGGTTAATGATGATATACATCACAGGGAAAAAAAGGGATGAAAGAGGCAGATTGCCTGATGTTGGTGACTGTCGCTCACTCTGGATGCCCATTAAACAAATCTGATGTACCACGTCACGAGATTTCCTGCCTGCCTTTGACCAAAACCAACATGAGAATTTAATTTAGGCGAATCAGCAGTATCTCAGAAGAGATGGGATGCTGTTGACCTTTGCAGTCCCACTTTGTAATCCAGTTAGAGTGTATTTCTGAAGAGCAGTTTGCTTTATCGCAGCTTCAACTTTTCATTCTCCAGTGAGGTAATTTGTCAACATTATTTTCCTTTATACCCTCTGACTATGAGCAAGACTGGCGAAACAGGAAATCAAATCACGTTGGAATAATGGCCTTTCTTTTAAGTTTCAAACTTCTTTTTTTTTTTGCCTGCAGATTCTCCCTCCTCTGCTACAGATATAAACAGAGGTCTCCCTCCAGCTCCACCCATCCATCTGTGTGTCTCCTTTCCACTTTGTGTGAGAGCTGAGAAAACAGATTCACCAGGCGAGTCCCAACTTCAGCTGGCTTCTATTTCCTCCCAACCTGTGGGTTATGGCCCACAGACAGTTGATGTTCTGCACATGGTTTTCTCTCCATCTCTGGCAGTTTCCCCTCTGTCTGCTTGTATTAAACTGATCAGGCCTGATCTGGGTATTTTATTGAGCGGTTGTTTCCTCTGAAGGGGAATGGGAATCGGGACGTAGATGTGCGTAACAGTGTATTTGATTAGGAAGGGCAAGCAAACAGGGCTTATGTAGATTTGCAAATTTCCTTCCAAAGGAGACCCTCTCTACTTTTAGCCATCGGGCAAGAGGGATTATGGGATGCAAAAGGTTCTGATTCTCATTTCCATCGCTTGTTGGCTGGGATATGACATTGTCATGCTGCTGAGAAAAAATCAGGGATTGTCGTGTTGAAGAAATGCTGAACTCATCTTATTCTAACGGCGTGAATCTGCAGTGACATTTAACATGGAGCAGGTGGTAGTTCATTAACTCAAAGGTACCTGGTGCACCATGTCCCACTGTGTAGCCAATCTGGTCACCCAGTATACTGTTGGCCTTAGTGTGCTGTAGGTGAGTCTGACAAAGCCACGAGCTCTAGACATAAGACAGAAACAGTTCAGTCTTTGTCCGATTTTCGGGAAAAAGAAAAAAACATGACTGTGCAAATATTTACAAAAAAAAAAGAACAATGTGTGGTTCATTAAATTTTTCCTGTATGTGTCATAGAACATGTTTCTGACTTTCTTTCCCCCTTTCCAGCTCCGACCACAAACCAACGCAGCGGAGGGAGTCGGCACCCGTTTGCGTTAAGAATAGAACTCGATATTACAGAGGAATCTCCAAACGGCCTGTAAAAATAAAGGGGTTCCGAGAAGTTCTTCGCCCGAGCTTTCGGTCATTGCCAGGACTTTCTTTTTTTCGCCGTTCGTTGTTTAATGTGGTTGGTGAGAACTGTTTCTTATTTGAAGAATGACACGTCACGTCTCTACTCACACAAGAATGATTGGAAGGGAGCTTGGAAAAAGAGGGGCTCATTCCGGGAGCCAGACAAGGACACTTGTGCTGCATCTCAACATCACAGACAAGCAAACCCCAAATACTGCTGATGGTATTAATCAACAGCAAATGCCTCCAAGATCCCTCGGCTGAAAACAGCTTTAGCTCATATTCAGGAACTCATAATCAGCAGAAAATTGATATAATTGGCTGAACTGTTTTTATTAGGGCTGTCAATCGATTCAAATATTGAATCGGGATTAATCGCAAATTATTTGCACATTTTTATCTGTTCAAAATGTACCTTAAAGGGAGATTTGTCAAGTATTTAATACTCTTATCGACATGGGAGTGGGCAAATATGCTGCTTTATGCAAATGTATGTATATATTTATTATTGGAAATCAATTAACAACACAAAACAATGACAGATATTGTCCAGAAACCTTCACAGGTACTGCATTTAGGATAAAACAATATGCTCCAATCATAACATGGCAAACTGCAGCCCAACAGGCAACAACAGCTGTCAGTGTGTCAGTGTGCTGACTTGACTACGACTTGCCCCAAAACTGCATGTGATTATCATAAAGTGGGCATGTCTGTAAAGGGGAGACTCGTGGGTACCCATAGAATCCATTTTCATTCACATATCTGGAGGTCAGAGGTCAAGGGACCCCTTTGAAAATGGCCATGCCAGTTTTTCCTCACCAAAATTTAGCCTCCTTCCCGACAAGCCTTAGCTTTTCTAGTTTCATATGATGTCCAATATCTTCACTCTAGCTTTAAAACTGAGCTCGCTGCAACCGAAAGATCGGCTGCGTTAATGCGTTAAAGAAACTAGTGGCGTTAACTCTGACAACCCAAGTATTTAACTTTAATAAATTGCTCATGAAGACACTTGACCTATGTGCTCTCTGACATACTGTACAGTGCTAACGATACATTTCAAAGAGGATTTCTGAGCGGCTCAAATCCTGTTTTAATATCACAACGGCAATGTTTCAACAGGTCTACAGCCCCCCTCTACTCATATCACAGAGGCTTATCTTTGTCTGTCAGCTAGTGAGAGTGAGAGCGGCTGTGACTCCACCACAGACTGCATCTGATAATATGTTATAATTTCACAGGGCGAGGCCGAGGGGAAGATAATAATCTGTTTACACGTCTGAAACAATACCGTCTCTATTGAAATAATATTCTCATCTGAGCTGAGTGGGAACATGCAGCATAGTGAAACTATAAGGCATCGGTGCTAGTTAGGTGCCGACCACATTTGCATTGAAGAATAACAGGATGGTCACATGACCTGAATGGAAAATAAAGGTGGTTTTTCACTAGCATCTGTGTCCCAGAGTGTTTGCTTCATCCTTCCGCTGTTTCAAACAAGTCGAGCTATTTAAAGGGTCGGGTTTGCCTTTTTATAGATGAGCAGACAGCAGAGTGTGAAAGAAATGTGCTCTCTAAACAACGTCAGCGACCGCAACTGTTCTTGAAGTGGGACAGCGGGCCGGAAGAGCCTTTTCATACATGTGTTGACAACGTTGTGTGTGTGTGTGTGTCCTCCTCCGCAGCCCACCCCGAGTACCTGGCCACAGTGTCGGTTGTTTCTCTCAGTGTTGACACACACGCGCACACACACGCACACTGAAACCCTCAAAAGCAAACAGCTTCACTAGGATTTCCTCATTCTTTGTTGCTGAATTGAAACCATGAATGTAATACAGTCATCATTGCCAGAGAGGGGGTCTGTTTACACTGATTACAACCTTTATACAGTATTCTTTGTGAATGCTTTTCAATCAGTGAGCACGGATTAGTCGTCATGAATAAGAAAATGCATTTCACTTCACATGCATTCATAATTACAACTACAAACTCTGTAATGATACATTAGCCTTTAAATCTCATTGACAAAGTGTCAACGGTGCTGGAGGTTGCAACTCTGCTGGCTGTGATGCTACTTCAAAAGAGAAATGTGTTTTTTTTGGTGTCGCCCACAGACGTTTCCTCACTGAAATACAATTACTTCTGCACCCAGAGCAGCTCTGCCTCAGCTGTTATCCAACACAGTTGTAATATTACACTCTAGATTACCTCTTTGATTTAAATACAGATTGTTTGTTTTTTTAGAAATGTTGTATATTTTAATGTGCGTCTTCAAAAAGCGTGGTAAATCTCAAAATAGAACTCAATAGCTTGTCTCTTTGGCTGTAACACTTGTGAGTTAATTATGCTCCTTTTGCGAAGACATTAGGCCCGCTTGTGTGGTCCACGCTGTATTTTGCGGTTTACTTGGCAACAAAAGAGAGAACACAACAAGTCATCTTTTAATTAGAGCTGTGTTTATGCTCAGGGAAATGACTTAGAGATGCATAGTGGAGGCTGATAAGCCTCTACGTCTCCCCTTCTCTCTCTCCCTCCGTGGAAGCAACGGTATATGAAATGGATCTGCTATATATGGACACGGTTTGTCAGCCCCTCACTGGTCCAGTTACCCACGATGAACTCGTTCATCATATGATCAGGCATCTCCAAATAGGGCCTTGCTCTACTTTCTCTCAGAGCCTCGTCCAAAATCCCAATCACTTATCTCCTGTGGCCGTAAATACATCTGCTGATAATCTAAATGTCACATCTTATTAACTTAAAACGCAATGCACGCTCCTCCCAGCAGCGTTAGACCCATTAGACACTGATCAATGAATACCATTGTTTTGACCTTATGGATTTTCGCTGGTTATCAGGAAAGAGGGACGCAGGTATTGCAAATAGAAGGTTGCTGGTTGGAATCCTTAAACCAGCTGGGACGATGTGGGAAAACCCGCCTTCAGCAACTATTGATCAGGTGCCAGAAAAGTTAAGGCACTTGAACTCCTGAATGCTTCAGTGAAACTGCTCCACAGCAAACAAAAAAAGGGTTTTGGCTCCATAACTGGGAGGCATTGTTTCGCTGAAAAGAAGAGCAAGCATGCTTGGTCAACTTTCTCTGAATACATAAAAGATAAAATAACAGTATTCCAGTGGTTGGATGGTTGAAAGTGATACCAAAGCTGGTATTTCACCTGCACCCATTGTGAAAAAGTCAATAGCTCGCAATGTAATTCTTGAGGCTGAACTCTTCTCTAAACTCTCAGCGATACATTCTTCAAATTCCAATGTGAAAGCCATCTATAAACACTGAGGCCATGGACACATGATAAACACAGAGAGAGAGAGGTATTCCTGGGTTTTCAGGTTGTTACATGAATGACAGGGCAACGCACCGCCTGGTAGATGCACGTGTGTGTGTGTGTGCGTGTGTGTTTTTGTGCATTGGTGAACCAGAGGGGCATTGTGTGTGAGGTTGGGTGTGAAAGCCAGGTCGCCGGGGGATTGACTTCTCTTCATCAACAGCGCTCGGAGGCTCTGTCACTCAGCAGGTACACCTCATCGCTGGGGAACGCCGTCTCACTACAGAATAAACACACCTCACATCTTCTGCTCTCACTCACGGGCCACGGGCCATGCGGTGCTAGGCGGAACGTCAAAAACGCCGACAGAATACTGGCACGCGAAATTTCACATGGCATGTTGACGGGCTGCGGTAAACTACAGCCGATGGATGTCAAGACCTGGAGAAATACGCTACGTGATGAATGCAGAGTGTGTGCAGCTTGTGAAATGCATACATGTCTGTCAGTGTCGCAGGTGTTTAAAAAAAAAAAAAAAGGTGGGAAATATTTATGATGATTACCGTTAGGAGGCAGGTAGGTGAAGCGCTGGTACTGGCTCCTCTTCCTCTTGCCGTTGCAGACGTAGAAGTTAACCTGCACCGGGCTGGATATTCTCTGGTTCCTGTACGGCGGGATCTCCACAACAACAGTGCTCTATAACACAAATAACATACAATGAGATATTCTATGAGATAAAACAGCTGCAGATAGCATCAACAGATAATAGTGCATTAGTTGTATTTTCTCATCTGATTTCATGGCACTCTCCAAATGTACGTTTGTAGTACGACTTCCTGCAGCATATTAATCAACAGCTATGTTTATTTTACAGCTGGCCTTCATTTAGGGGTAGTGTTTCCAAGAGGCTGGACTGGGAGCAGGTCTAAACGAGCTCGTCTGGACTGTGTAGACACAGCAGTAGAGCCCATGAGGTTGGTCCAGTGCCCGTGTTTGTCTCTGAGGAAAACCCCAGGGCTTTAGCTTTGTACAGCACGAGAGGAGAGAGAGAGAGAGGTAGCCGGTTTATTTGTTTGCACAGCCATGCCTCCCTGTGGAGAGGCTCGCCTGTCCCCCTACCTTTCCCCCGGGCCAAAACTCGGCAAGTCTGGACGGATGTGAACTTTCGACCGCTTTCTTTCTGACAGGGGAACACGGAGGGAATTAGTCCGATTCCTGGGATGGCTGTCACTCTCGTGGGGGTCTGAACGGGCCAGAATGACAGGAAGCAGGTTTTTGTTGGTCATCACTGTGGACGGAGGCAGCCATATGGGGGCGTGGGGGGTTTTGGAGGTGAGGGGCCTCCGTCCTCCGCCCCGGTCTGCCCTCCAGATGACGACAAAGAAAATACGCAGGTGGCTGATTGAGTGTGTTAAATGTGTGTATGCACATGGCTTTCCCCTCTCCATCCTAAGCAATGAAAGTTAGCACGCTCTGGATGGCAATAAAAACACTGTCGGGCAGGCAGTCTGGAGCACTTTACGGTAGTCTGGTGGCAACTGACATGAGAGGAAGGCCAGGGCTCTCTCGCTGTCTCTCCCCACTTGTTTGTTAGATCTACAAATAAACACAGTAGTATTTGTCTTTCATCGACCTCGCCTCCTCACACCGCCGCCCCCCGGCCGAGCCTTTCACGCCCACTAATTTTCCAGCATCTGGGACTCCAGCCACGGCACATCAGCCAGCCCTACAGGCCAATTAGACATCAGAGTCCGTATTTACCCTCCAGATGCAACCGAGTCATTTACCTGAGTGAAATAGCAGCAACAACAAGGAGGAAAAACAACCTCAAGTTGCAGCATTTAGATGTGTGTGGTTTATTTTAGACCCCGTGCGAGTGTAAATTGCCTCGGTTAGTTTACACAAAAAAAGGAGGGGGAAATGGGGGGAGAGGATGAGACGCCGCTGATGAAAGGCGTCAGCAATGCAAAACATACTGTCATCACGCACAGGCAAACAGGTTTTCGCAGATCCTGTACTGAGAGCAGACCTAACGAACCTCAGTGAAGTCTTAATTAACTCCAGAGCACAACCAGCTCTCTCTGTGACACGTAGAACAACATTTGCTTCGTTCCCTCTCTTGATGATTCCCTTTCACTCTCCGTTTTATATTAACACAATCAAAATGTGTGGCAGAGCGTCAGTAAAAAATGAGTGCGCTGGTTTATTTTCTCATTACGACCCTCATGAAAAGCAGCAGGTAAAAGCGGTGGGTGTAATCCACTCTTGGCTGCAGGATCCAGGCACAGACGAGGTGTTTTAAGTCCAATTCACCACAACACACAACACTTTGCTGTGAACTAAACGTCTGGCTATGCTGGGAGGATCCACATGTGTGTGTGTGTGTGTGTGTGTCTGTTTTTGTGTGCGTCAGAGGAAAAACAATATGACAGCCCGTGTTTACTCAGCTAGGGTACAGAGATTTTGTGAAAATTCCATTCAGGATTGCATGGGCTAATCATCATTGTCTATGTTGCAACTTGTAATGCCTTAGCAAAGGTTACATCATTACAGGGGACAGATGAGGAGGAGACGGAGAGGAAAGGAGAAAGTGTCAAGGGAGGGTGGGACTGAAGACGGCGGGAGCATTTCCAATGAGTTACGTCGGTGAGGCGCACTTACATTTTTGACGGAGTCCTTGTCAACTTTGGCTTCCGTCTCCCACAGATGATGCCCATCTATTGGCAAAAGAATAAAACACAATATTTAGTATCATTATACAAACAAGATGGACCTTTAATGGAGGGCGGCTACAATCTGCAGATGATACTCGTATCGGTGAAGAGGAAGAGATGTGTGATCTGGCGGTGGGTTAAGGTATTTTATCATTTTGTTCAGTGTAGTTATGAAACATTATTTGATTAAACAAGTCGTCAGTAATTTGAGAAGTGATTTATCAAGCACAAAAGCAAAGCATTTGCTGGTTTCAACTTCTTAAATGCATTTGCTGCTTCTCTAAAGGCCTTTACACACAAATAAACGACAAGAAAATGCGAAATACTCGCCCATATCTAGGGCTTTTATTGTGAAAGGTAAGAACAGAAAGACTGGTTCTGGTCTGCGCTGCCTTTGTCAAGGTTGAAAGAAGTAATAAAGTTTGCCGTCCTGGTTCGGACTACATTGTTTCATAAATATACTGTAGGTGTAACTAAACACGTTTTTTAAAACTTGATTTTTTTGCTGTCATTCGCGGTGCGAAAGCTCAGAAAAAACATCTCTTTCTGGAAAAAAATTACTATTTTTTTTTGCTGCGAAATATTCATATCCTGTGTCAAAAGTGCTCATGAAAAAACAACAGTTCTAAAATATATATTGACATGCAAATGGTGTCTAAAGGCTTTAAATCTTTGAAAATGTAAAACCTTTAGGTTTGGACTAAAAGGTGTAATTTTAGGTTTTGGAAAATTGTGATGAACTCATGAAGTTAAGCATTAATTGCAGCCATAGGTCAGATTTTCAACTGGACTTGCCAAACCTCTCTCCGTTAAATGTGTCACTATTTTTGTCCCTTCATTAAATCCTTGATTAGATAGACTCTCCTCCCTTATTTCTATTCTTAACTCTGCTCTGTGAAATAACAAAAAAAAAGTAGCAGCTTTTGTTTGTTCTCTCTTTCTTCTCATCTCCATCTTGTTGTGGTGAGGAGGTTTCCCCCCGCTGCCATGCAATAAAAGGCCTGTGAGCTACTGCAGCTGTTGGGAAGCCTGCAGAAGCTCAGCTCACATTCTTTGGGTTTTCTCTGTGATTTCATGCCACACCTTAGCGAACAGACTCTCTGGGCTCTGCTAGGGCAATCAGCACCGACCGCAGTGCCAGAACCGATGACTCATTAGGGCTGTCAGAAATAGAAGTGACACAGAACAGTCTTTGTGTCAGTGGCACACCATGTGAGGCAATAGCATGGTCACCGTGGCACTGCTACCGTACCGTATGTTAGCCGGGGTAGTGAGCAGCAGCTGTGCTTTTAATGCTGCTGAAACGCTGTGCTGTGCTTCTGGGACAGGAAGCCATCAGATAATATGATCAGAGCCAGTTTCCAAATAACTGATAGCAGAAGTCCAGCAGCTCTGGAAGATGTAAAACCTTTGTATTTTTTTTTTCAAAAGCATTATGTTTTTCACATCACGCAGCAAGTGAAAGAATAAAGGATCCCAGTCGCGGCTGGCTTATTATTGGTGAGCTGTGGCAGTTGGGGCTGGTGGTCAGCTTTATTATTCAGAGGGTGAACATCAGTAGATATCTCTTTCCAAAATGGCCATATTAAAAGTCAGGAAAGGAGAAAAACAGACGGTGAACAGATCAGATAAGGGGTTTCTATTTGAACTGAGGGAAATCAGAGTTGCATATGGAGAAATGTGCCTCGCTGTAACGGAGATGATGTGGATGACCGAGGGAATAGAGAGAAGCAGGGTCGTATAGGGCTTGCCGTGTGCATGCATGCGGCAGGTGATTGAGATGCTCAAAAGAATGAGAGGTGCACGTAATGCTGTGAATAGACTCAGAGCATGGAAGGGCAATTAGAGCGAGCGCAGACAGGGAGAAGGTCAGAGAAAGGGAGACAAACAGAGATGAGCGTTCCTCATGTTACGTCTAGGGGAACCAAGAGGGAATCTCACCCGCCTCCGCTCTGGGAGACACTCCAAGAGGGAAACCTTAGACTACGACGTCAACCCCAACCTCCACCAGTAAACATGTTTTTCAAACTTTTCTTCTTCTTTCTCTCTACCGTCCTCTTGATCTATTCTCTCTCACCTTTTACACCTCTCTGTCACTTTGTCACACTCCAAACTTTTCAATGATCAGCAAATCTGAAACTGAGACTGACTTGGGACGGGGCCACATGTGGCATACCTTTGCGAGTCACAGAGCGCCGCACCACTGATAACCGCAGAACTTTCCATTCACTCCTTCTTCCCTGCAACATCTGCAAAATGCTTCTGTTCCTGACAACACCTCCTCCTTCACGCGGCCTCCGCCCACGCGTAATGCACACACACACACATGCACAACTGCAGGAGCATGCACACACCGCAGCCACAGTATCCTCCACCTTTGTTCTGGCTTTCAACTTGAATGATAAGAAAGGGGTATAGGAGCTGCGTCTGGAGAAGTCTTGCTATAATCCAGTCACATTGAAATGAATGAAGGCACACGGACGTGTAGAAACACTTATTCTCAAATGTAAACCAACCATCTGCCCATTGCTCTGCATGACTCACTTGTGCAAATGATATCCACAAAGACTAACACCAGCACAGACAACCAGGACAACACACTCATTCATGAGACAATTAGACCACATGTAGGGTGAGGCTTCTTGGAGTCAGGTCTTCTCTAATTCTTGACAACGAATTATGTTGAGTAAATGGTGGTAGAACACAGCAACAGTGTTGCTGTTGTAGTAAATCTCACACAAACAAATCCTCTCATTTGTCATATTTTCATGGACTGAAGTTTGGTTATAACGATAAAGATGTGTGTCCTCCATCTGGTGTCATCGAAAGGCAAACAACTGCTGCAGACACCAACGATTTTGGGCTTCACGAAGCCACAGATAGCTGATTAATGGCATCTCTGTCCACATAATGACCTTGCAGGTTTTGGTTTTCCATAAGTGATTTTTTCCTCCTAAAAAGTGTTATGTGTAGTGCACAACAACTTCCATTGACCGAAGACAAGATTTTTTGAGAATGGAAAATATGATTCACGTGCTTAATTGCGGAGGTTGTCTTGTGAAACAACCCAGATGGATTTTGCAGCTACAGTGTGTCTCTTTTCCAGAGAAGATTTTCAGGAGTATTTCTCTCTCTTTCCTGTTTACATACGTCAAGTTTATTTTCCGTTTAGTACCGTCCTGCTGCTGCTGCTACCTGGACTGAACATGCTTCAGTAATTTTACGCATATTTTCACAGCGATTACATTGTTGTCCAATGAGGAGCAAAGCCAAAAGGCCAGAAAAAGGGGTTCCCCGCGCGACTGATCCCCGAGGTGCAGCTGCTTTCCCCTCTGAAGCACCTGACCTCTGCCAATCTCAGGAGTGGTGAAACTGGAGAAATGTGGGTCTGCTTCAGATTGAGAGGCTCCTGTATAAATTATGACCTGACAGTAGATCCGTGATGGGTTTATAGTCAGGAAGTGAGTTATTCTTGGTGTAAAACAGGGAACGCGTGAGCTGACTTGACCCGTGGGTGCAGGCCGAGGAGGACGGCGGCCAGTAGAGACGGATTTTATCCTTTTATCAAGACTCCAGCTGTGTGGCATTGAGTCTGACAATGATCTAAAGGCTGAGAGGGATGGCTGGAAGATCATCCAGACTTTTACATTTGTATAATATTTGTGTTCACATGGAAGACATTAAGGTTGGTTGCTCTCCATGGTGTGTTGCAAAGGGTCACTGCAGGACCCCTCACTTCTAACTCCTTAAACTGACTGCATGGTGAAGAGGACTGCAGGTAGATGCTGTTGTAGTTTTCATGCAGGGTCTCTCTAACTGTTTGCAGCCGTATTGGACCAAAAGTTTCATGCACAGAGCAACGCGTCAGCAAAATATATCACTATTCTTATTCCGTGGAAAGAGCATTTACCCCCAGAAAAGGAAATGGAAACAATTGTCTCCCTCTGATTTGAACCACTTCTCTGGATATATAACTTGTTCAGACAAGTCTTGAGTAAGGGTGGAGGCCACAGGACAATCTAGACATCTTTCTGTTATGATACCGGGATGATTCAGACGATCCCTTTGATGTATAGACGTGCCCAAAGCAGAAGCATTTCAAGACGGAGCACTGGCCTGTTGCTGATGAAACTTTACATCATGAAAGAAAAGACATTTTAATGAGCCCGAGGCTTTGAGGGTGAAAAGCAAACGTTCAGTTAGGTCAGAGCTTCACCCAATAACACTATAGGTTTAACTTTGCATCCTCACACTGAAAATGTGTATATTACCCCCTCATTAAAGCGGGCAGTGACACCTCCCCCTCCAATGCCTTATCAAGGTTCACTCTTTTGGGGGTATTGACCCATGCATTTCCCTTCGGTACAGCCTCAGACCTGCAGTGGTTAATGCATGCTTTATGAAGGAATGGCAAAAGAGCATGAGAGGTTAAGCCCCTACAGCTCTGTTAGAGGGCTCCTCTACAATTATCATACATAATAATTGATTTTGGTGCGGTACACCATCCCAATTAGACGGGATACTGTAACTCACACTTCTCTAATCTCTAGCCTGAAGCAGGGGTGGAGGGCGGCTGACCTTAGACTGCCATATTAGCAAAATATGAGCCAAGATTATGCAGGTTATCCTAGCCTGAAGCCAAAGGGCAGTCTAGACACACCGCTAGAAGTACAATACATCGACCGATTTGTCTGGTGTTTAGACTTGCCCACGATAGAAGGGTTCAACCGAGTATAAACAGTCTCATGAATGAACTCTTAACAGCACAGATCACAGTCAGTACGGCCTGCGTTCTTTGAATCATGAAGGTATGAGGATCCAAATATTTCAGCCTGTTGCTGAGGAGTTTCCACATGACAAGAGAAACAGCCTAAGGGTATTGTTGTGGACATGTCCTAATGTTACAGATTACACTGTAGCTCAGACTTCTCTTAGTCTTGGCCGTGAGCTGGACCAGCCTGAAGCAGAGGTGGAGAGGACCAGACTTCTCCCTGCTGCTGCAGCAGCCCAGGCGTGTGTGGTGCTGCCGAGCTCCAGGCAACGCTCCAATCCGACCAGATGTAAAAACTATCCAGCTCACCAGGGAATTCCCTTACCTCCCCTCTGAGTCAGAGTGTAGGCTTTCCCCAGCTCTCTCTCTCTCTCTCTCTGTTTGTCTGTCTGTCTGTCTGTCTGTCTCTCTCTATTTTCCCTGCCT
Organism: Sebastes umbrosus; assembly: GCF_015220745.1. Taxonomy (NCBI): domain Eukaryota; kingdom Metazoa; phylum Chordata; class Actinopteri; order Perciformes; family Sebastidae; genus Sebastes; species Sebastes umbrosus. The sequence goes on from NC_051279.1 coordinate 31,081,015, forward strand.
CTAGCACTCATTCCATCCATGGAAAGCAGGGCAAGCCAGAACGCACACTGCAATAGGTGCGCCAGGTATGTCCTCCTACTCCTGCGCCAAAAGAGCGGTTTGGGCAAACTGAAAACACTGACACAACCTCAACAAGTACATATAATAAAAAGAGAGCACAGCTATGCAAAAGCAGATGGAAAGTTTCATAAATGCCCACATTGCGGCTACGTGGAGGGTACGACTCTCCACGGTGGAGAAAAAAACGATAAGGCCTATTAAAAATACATGTCAACAATAATTACTGTTGAGAAGAATGTTTACATTACAGCAGAAACAAAAATGTGGACTTGAGGTTCTTGAGTCTATCATTATCTAGCTTCAGTCTGAGTCATTTGCTCTCCCTATGTGTGGTCTGAGATGAACTAAAAAACTAGGAAAAGCTGTTATATTAATCATCCATTGAAGGAATAAATAAAGTTTATTTACCGTATAAAAGACACATGACCCTACTCATGGCTTTCATTCACTAAACAGCATATGATAACTTCTATTCTCCGATGCCTCAGTACACAAGGTCACAAGCAGGATTTCTAAGGAAGCCCCGTCTTCTTTGCCTCCCCTCTTCCTCCCCTCCACCTACCCTCTGAGGGTCTTGCCTTTTCCGTTTCACCCCTCCACAGGGAATCCCTCGCGGATGACTCACTGAAAACACTTCCTACTGAACAACGCAAACAGGCCCGCAGGCGACCTGCGATGGCGCGTGCCCGCGTACACAACAACAAACACAAACGCACACGCAGTGGATGCACACAGTTTGCATCAGTTCTCCTGTGGGTGATGAAGTGGAGCAGTGGGGACGGACGTGGCATTTGAAAAGTAGAAGTAATTATTTTTCAAGGCGCATTAAGGTCTCCCGCAGTGGCATCAGCTATGAGCTCTGCTCATTTGATACTGAGGATGTCTCAGGAGGGAGGACAGCCAGACAATCAACAACAACATAAAGAGAAGGAGAGGTGGATTAAAGAGGCAGCGAAAGACCGACAAAGGGAAAATATGATTTAACAGAACAGCAGGTTAAAAGAATACATAGAAGCAGGGTTTCCCATTTATCTACTCTCCCATTAAAAGATAACACCACATCTGCCCTTCAAAGATCATTTGCACTGGTGAAACATGTAACTATTAAAGCACACGCTACTGTATGTTCACACCAGAAATACTAATAAAAGGCAGATCTATGAAGTACACCTTACTTTTAACCAAGAAAGTACTTTTTAAATATTTAACTTACAATTTAACTCACTTGTAGATGTAGCCAAGTTATTTATTTGCCTTTTCATTAATATGTTTCTAGCTTTTAAAAAAATATGTATCACCCTGGTAGATTTTTCAGAAATCTCCAATTAAGGTTACTTGATGTTTATAACATTTTATAAGAATTTTTTCACTTTTAAGATAATGCCAGAGGCCCGGGTCCCTAAAACAAGCTTTAACACGGAGCACCAGTGTCAATGATTTGCCAAGGACTAGTGGATGTTTTTGGTGTCTATGTTCTCATCACTTAACCAGAAAACTATTAATGGGACAATCTCTAAAATGTTGATGTCATCCATTATTTAATAGTCTAGTAATGAATTGACATCTGCTCTTGTTGTTTTCAAGGCAGGCGATTCCAAAACAGGCATTTGGGTATGTTTGTGCTAAAAGCAGCTACTTCCTTAAGTGTGTGTGTGAAAGCAATTGGAAACAGTTAAAGAAATACATGTATTTATGATTCATGGCTGTCTCATTTGGGCTAATAGGCTTTTTGTGCTGTGTGCGATCTGCCTCCGACTAAACTTGGACGGTTTAATCATTCACACAAGTTGGAATTGGGACACTCGAAAACCGTCTGGTGCTCCTTAGGATTTGTGGAATTTTCTGGAAGGTGTTTATTGGAGTCAATTTTGGAAAATGAGCAGCCGTCCTGACCTTCGATGGCAGCAACAGTAATGGCTGTCACCACTGTGGCAAACGCAGTGATTGGTGTTGTGCTGTACAAAGCGCTCGGCTGTGCGTGCGCACGTGTGTGTCCCACTGTGTGTGCATAAGCACATGTCTGCGAGTAGTAATTATTGCGGTGCAATGCTCTGTATTTCATGGGTGCGTTTAGTCATGAACTTTTCCAGAGGAAAATAAAACCAAAGTTATAGAATAAATCTGTAATATAATTATAATTTTATTGGTTTCTTTTTTTCCTCATTCCAGTTTGGTCCTTCTAAATCAACAATCGGGAGAAATTTTAAGTCTGAGAATCTTCATGAAACAGCAGGATTCTCTGATTAAAATACCAAAAGACAATATTTTGCAGTATATTTGGGACATAAGTACTTTTCCACACTCCATACTTGCTCATAGATAGTTGCCATTAGTGAGTAATGTGTGTGTGTGTGTTCCTGTGTGTGCATGTGTGTTGGTCTGTCTGTAATGGGCTTTCTGACTTAGGAGACCCTGGAAGTGGTGGGTCATTAAAGTTTACATAAAAGCAGACTAAGTAGTAGACAGACAACCTCTCTTTCGATCTCTCTCTCCCCTTCTCGACACCACAGAGACGGAAAACAAACCGCTGAAATGTCGATGGCAGGCGCGAGTGTGGGGATCCCGCTAGCGCAGAGCTGCACACCGGCTAATGTCTTTAACGGGTATCGAGGATAGAGGTAAGAAGAGCGGAGGATGAGGGAGTGAAATGAGAGAATAAGAGGAAACAGAGAACCCAAGGTTGGCAGTGAGGAAGAGAGAGAGAGAGAGGGGGTGAAAAAGGGGTAACCCAAACTAGAAAGGGTCAGGAGTCTCAAATAGCGGGGAGTTGAGAGGCGGAGGTGTTGTGTATGTATGGGCTTTCCTCTCCAGGGGATCCCCCTCATGACTAAGTAAAGCCAGGAGGAGGGAGACCCCACATTACCAAGTTCATCCACCTCCCCTCACCCCATCTCTACCTATCCCTTAACCCCTGAGGTGCTTAAGAGTTCTCTCACAGGGTGAGGCGAGGTAGAGGAGGTGTTATTTTTTATCTTGTCTTCTTTTTTGAAGTCACTGAAGAACAGCTTTATGAATTTGGGGTGAATTAAACACGACTCAATTTTGCGTGACATTTGTTGAAGCAGTGACAAAGTATGTTCTACTGATTTAGGCAGTGAATTCAGTAGTTTTCTAACCAATTATTAAACTTAAACTGTATTACATTCGTTATATAAATACAGGTACATAGGACGACACTTGACAAGTAAACAATTTAAAGGATTCTATTCAATACTGAAATATATATGTGAAGTATTTACTCTGATTTCTCCAGCTTTAATTTGCAGTATTGTCACCTACACCAAGGAGGTTATGTTTTTTGGTTTGGTTTGTTTGTCTGATTGTAAACTGGATTACGGAAAACACTACTGGTCCGATTTTCATGAAACTTGGTGGAAGGGTGTTGCACGGGCCGAGGAAGAAAGAACCCATTACATTTTGTGTGTAGTGTATCTGAATCTTGGGGCGGATACACAAATCATTTTTCACTTTCGTCAACATTGCGAGATAGGGCACGGTCTTGCACTTCTAGTTTTGAAAATGTAATCGCAGCAATCTGGATCAGGCTTACAGTATATGAATTGTGTGTCTTGTAAGCCCATGCGAGTTGGACATGACACATAATAATAATATAAATGCATGTAAAGAAAATGATCATCTAATATTAGGAGTGTATGTTTTGTCTTTATTTTTTATTTCTGATTAAAAACCTCTTGGTCTAGAAAGTGTTAAAAAAAGTAAAAGATGAAAGGGTGCTAAGTATTTTTGAGTGCAACTAGGGAATTTCTAAACAAAATCATCAGCAGAAATGATGAAATGGATGATTATTCAGTTAGATATTCAGGATACTATCAGAGATGTCTCCCTCATCCTTCCTTACTTGTTACTCATCGTCATTGAGTTTCAACAGACGTCAGAGGTATTACTGTGTTTGACCTTTGCTTTGATTTAGTGGGTGCAATAAAGGAAATGATCATTCGCTTGCAAACTTCATCAGCAGTGTTTTTACCATTGCTCCCTCCCACACAGGGAGGAAACGAACGGCCGAAAAAATCTGGACATGAAAGAAAGAAATAGCCTCTTAACCGACATGCAGCCACGGTGAGTATCCGGTAGAATGGGAGGAAGAGGGAGCTGCCGTAGTGAAAGTAAGAGGGAGAGCGTTAAATGTCAAAAGCAAGGGAGTCAGGGAGGGAGAGACAGCGAGGGAGAGAGAGGGAAAGTGAGAGAAAGAGACGTTGCATATGCCCTGGTTGTGATTCATTCCTTAACTTGTGGCGAGCACCAGCGAACAGGCAATGGAAACTTCAGCAAATGTAAATACGCTTTGGTTAAAAATATAGTGGCTTAATGCACACCACATGTGGCTCTCTGGCAGGGCCTGCTCTATTTTGACGGGAGGAGAGGCCGAGGAAATGCGACGGAGGCAGAGAGGGAGAGAGAGACGTTTGAAAGAGATATTAAGAGGGGGAAATTGAGAGGCAGTAAACATTGCCCGGTGATGGCAGCTCTTACCCTGGGCCTTCTCCACGAACACCACCTTGGAGTCGGGGAGGAAGTTGAGGCCACTCAGGAGCATCATTTTGCCTCCGGTGGCGGGGTAACTATCCACACTCTGCTTCTCCACCAAGGGAAGCTCCTGAGCTGAGCGCTGGGCTGTTGGAAGGGGGGGAACACACACACACATTTCAATACAGTGTGTGAGCCTACATAAACTCACTGCCTGATCTCCATCCACTCCAAGAAGCACAAGCCCGGCGCAAAGCCAGTAAAACAGCAGTTCTTGGTTAAGGAAACAGACTTATCAACTTTATTATGGTGATTTCATGACCCCTAGCTAAGAGGTTTTCAGCCAACAGCAGCTCTTTAAATGACAATGAAAAAGGCAGACAACTGAACATTTTCATGATCTGATTCTTAGTCATTATTTTCCATCAAGAAGCCTATCGCCAACCACCTGTCTCTGCTTTCTGTAACTGTGGCTAGCTAGTCTCCTTTAGCCTCTGGGATTTAGTGATCAGATTCACAGCCAGAGTCACATATATTTATTATCATATTACTGTGCATTTAATCCATTATCCCATTGCATCATTTTAGAATCACTAAAGCACAAAAGAAATCTAAAATGCACTGTATAAACCTTCTCCGTAATGATGAACCAACCAACTCAGATTAACATCCACTTTAGGCTATAAACTATAAAGCCAGCATCTAACTTTAATTGGCTTCCTTGGGTGCAAATAACATCACACCTGAAAACACAAACGAATGACAAGGAAACAGAGGTTTCTTTCAAAGCGCTCATTCAACCGTGCCAAAACTGGGGCTGGCAAATGACCTTTGTGGAACCTGTGCTAATGGGGTAGTCTTACCACAATAACTTGTGCATTCAGTCATAAAATGGGAGCTGAGATAGATAACACGTGTGTCTGGCATCACGCACAATGCATCTATTGCCTTGGCAAATTGCTTTGATCATATAAAAGCTTATTGGCTGCAGAGGCGCTGAATTCGCTCCAGCAGGTAATAAAATAGTAGCTCAGTTTATTGGATTACAACAATAGATGCCACCTTTTGCTAAAGTGGAGAGCCAGGAGAAAAGCCAGTTTATTTCTGTGAGACTTACAGCATTCAATGGCGTTCGAAGAAGCCTGCAGGGACAACGTCCTGCCGTTGGGCTGGTTGATGTGGACCCGAAACACCAGTCTCACACGTGTGTTTTTACGTCCGATGTCGGTTTCTCCTTTGCGAAGCTCGATGTCCGAATTGCGCAGCTTCAGGATCCCTGCACAATCAATTCTGGGACAAGAGGGTGAAGGAAAAATTTAACACCACATTTCAAACATGACATTATGTATTAAAGATAAGTTTTGTTTTTTTGGTTCAAGGCAATTAAGATTATTATATGTTTTAGAGTAATTACAGCTATATTATTACATCTAAGTTCTTCTTTTTCTTACAGCATGTTTTTCTCTCCAATTCTTGGGCATGTGCAGGTATTTGCACACGGCACAACACCTGTCCTATAATGTTAGGGGACGTTACCTATGCTAATACCTTCCCTTAGTATTTAGGGGGTGCTACCTATGCTAATACCTGCCCTTAGTATTTAGGGGGCGTAACCTATACTAATACCTTACCTTAGTATTTAGGGAGTGTTACCTATGCTAATACCTCCCCTTATATTGTGTTTAGGGGGCGTTACCTATGCTAATACCTTCCCTTAGTGTTTAGGGGGTGTTACCTATGCTAATACCTTCCCTTAGTGTTTAGGGGGCGTTACCTATGCTAATACCTTCCCTTAGTGTTTAGGGGGTGTTACCTATGCTAATACCTTCCCTTAGTGTTTAGGGGGCGTTACCTATGATATTATATACTCTTATATTGTGTTAGGGGGCGTTACCTATGATAATACGTGCTCTTATATAATGTGTTTAGGGGGCATTACCTATGCTAATACCGGCAAATATATAGTGTTTAGGGGACATTACATATGCTAATACCTGCCCTTATATAGTGTTTAGGAGGCATTACCTATGATAATACGTGCTCTTATATAATGTGTTTAGGGGCGTTAATACCTGCCCCTTAGTATTTAGGGGGTTTTACCTATGCTAATACCTGCCCTTAGTATATAGGGGGCGTTAACTATGCCAATACCTGCTTTTATATGGTCTTTAGGAGGCGTTACCTATGATAATACCTTTAATTATATTGTGTTTAGGGGGCATTACCTATGCTAGTACCTGCCCTTATACAGTGTTTAGGGGGTGTTACTTATGCTAATGCCTTCCCTTAGTGTTTAGAGGGCGTTACCTATGCTAATAATAAACAATCAGCCACCAATATACAATCAAGTGAGATTCATCATTCAGCACACCTGGGTAAGAGCAGATTTGGATGGTTAAGAACATTTGGTGCATCTGGAGTTGACTTGTCGGATTTTTTCGCTTAACAGAAAGTTGAAAATATAAGAGCAATTTAAGAGAATGTTGCTGCATGAAGCCCAACGTGTAATCACACAGGATGCTTCCTACACACTGTTTTCTACAGACGGTACAGTACTGTATGGATAAAGGCTGACGGGAGCAAATTTGATGACTCTGGCTGTTTAAACTGAGACAGCGAGCCGAGTAGCTGCACATGAAGTCCCCGCTGGTGTTACAGATCACTCACTGGAAGTCCACCGGAGTGTGACCGTGTCATTATTAATCCAGCATGTCATCAAAGACAGAATTGGACATTAATGACTTCACATCACAGTTTTAAAGGGTCACGGTGGTTTAAGAATTAGCAGCTCTCCGGAGGAATCCTCTGGACTGACTGAGCACACCGTGGCTTACCACCATCAAACAAGGTCCCATCAGCCTGCAGTCTGTATACACTAAAGTCACTTTATGGCTATGTGAGCGCACCAAGCCTCTCCAGTCCCTTCACACCATTGAAGCCTTACACTTCATATGTTTAAAACCTCTGTTAATCATTGCCACGTGTAGCGTTCGACTCGTTTCTAAGCTGTCTGTCTTTATTTTATTTCACAATTTGGAAGGTATAGGGGTACATTTTCTTTCCCTTTTCTTAGTGGAAAAAGGCATGCATTTTCAGACGTGGCCTTTCATGAATTTAAATAAAACTAGTGTGGCTGGTAAAAAAAGTGAGGGAATACGAATGGGATTTGGTTTGGCATTTCTATTATTTTACATGGTAGCTTTTTTGGCTCTATTCCTGGAACAGGGTAAATGTCAGGTTTTATACCAAACGATTTCTCCCCTTGACTTTGGTTTGGACAGTTTGAATAAATAATATGCAACGCTGACTACCCACTCCTTATCAGCCTCGCATGATGTAAGTGTTTTGTGGTGCATGTAGTTTTAAAACAAACACAGGATGAATCTCCAGCAAAGGAATGTTTAGACTAGTCTTCTAGTTTTTCTTATGAATTTACAGAAGGATATATATGACTTTAAATTAAGCTACCGTATGTGTATGAGATGGATTTTCCTAGAATAAGAAAAGAAAGACAGATTGAAACTGTCTGAAAGTTTGACTGCAGTTCTCGACTGTCTGCATCCCACACAGCGAGCAAATGATTGCTGGCACGAGAGCAGAGCGATGGATGCTGCGTTATCAAGACGACTGTTAAACAGTTCAGTGGAAAGAGACAGTTAAAGGCTTTTCTTTGACCTTTCAGATGGTCGGGGGAGAAAGAGAGAGCTTTCACTCCTCTTCCTTTGGCGTGTGTGCTGACGACAGAGGGGAACAGAAACTTCCTCTTGTAATATTTTTTCAATATCGTTTGCATCCTGAGGGACACATTAAGTCAAATGGGTGAGGGGCGACCCTAAATATGATACAATATAAGGGATATTGTGGTATTGTTGGAAATGATATTGTAAGGCAGCATGAATGTTAAAATCATTCATGCTCGACCAAAGAAGGCCAGTGTCCAGTCAGGAAACTCGTATGTCCTATAAATATCTTTGCATTTATGCACTTAAACAAACACGAGAGTAAAATAGAGATGTATTAAATCATAACTGATTCTTTTTAGGCACAATTTAAGTACTTTCAACTTTAAAACAAGGAGAAGGATAAACTTGAGATGCGGTGAGAGGTAACGGTCTTATGTAACCTATGTTCGGATATAGCGGTTTTTATCCATAACCCAGAGTCCTGGGCCCCAGTCCAACTAAATCCACTGCAGCCTAGTCTGGATGGAGCCCCAGGACAGGAGCTACTGCCTGGACACACCGCAGAGCACAGTCCCCTGGACTACTGCGAGTCCAGAGGAAGGATGAGGCTAAGGCTCATTTACCTCAGCCTAGCAAACTGATGCTAATGTTTTTAAAGATGGACTATTCAGGAGAGTACTTTGTGCAATTCTAACCACACTTTCACAAAGTCAAATATGTCAGCTAATTTCTGTTTGAGCTCACAGACCACCAGAACTCAAAATGAGCAGACATTTACATTTACATAACATTTACAGTAGAAAAGCAGGTAATGGCAAATTGTGTGTTAGCACAACCTTTAAGTGTTTCAGAGTTTGTTAACAATGTTACTGTTTGTGAGCTTAAGTGGATGTAAGTGAAACACAAGAGCTACTTCCTGTTGCACGGCTTACAGTAAGTTAACATTTAGCTAAATTCAGCTAAAAGCTAAACGTTTTCAAACTTCTCATACTTCCACTCACATAGTCTTTTCCTACAAGTCTCTTGCTGGTCATGGTGTGACAGACTGCCACTGTTGTCTATCAGTTGTTCATTTAGAAAAAGAGCTTTTTCACAGAAGACAGTTTTGACATGTCACAGTAGGAAAAACACAATGATATCATGTCATGGCTGACTGGGACCCTGAACGCACCATCGGTACTGTTATTAGCAACACCTGTGGTTTTCCTACTATGACAAATCTAAATGTCTGCTCTGAAAAGGGCCATATTTATTTAAGTTTACTAAGCATATGTGTGCATTAAAGACTTAAAGAGTAATTTGTGCACTTTCTATTCCTTTATAGATCTTAACGGTCATAAATTGACATTGTTTTGCTATTGCTAAATGGCACGCCCCATTACTAGGATCATAATTTATGTGTAATGCAGTGGTGGAATGTAACTAAGTACATTTACTTAAGTACACTTTGTAGTACATGAGTATTTCCATTTTATGCTAATTTATAACTGAACTTTAACTTCATTAAATTTATATTACAGCTTTAGTTAATAGTTACTTGACAGATTCAGATTTATATTACAAAATATATATCAACTAATACATTATTGAGCTACCCAGCAGTATATAAAGTAATGTAAATTAGCCCAACTTTTACCAGCTGCAACATCCAGTAATATAATACACATGATTCTGAAAAGGGCCATTCTGCAAAATGAGTACTCTTACTTTTTGTTCTATTCTAATGCTAATACTTTTTGTACTTTTACTGAAGTAAGATTTAGAATGCAGGATTTTTACTTGTAACAGAGTATTTCTACACTGTAGTACTGCTACTTTTACGTAAGTAAAATATCTGAGTACTTCTTCCAGCACTGGTGCAATGGCTCCTGGTCGGACATTTATTTTACAACTGCAAGCCTGTAGACTTTAGAGTCCTAAGTGACCCGTGAACTCAGTGTGTGGACCATATGGTGTGGACAATGAGTACTTATTTCACTTCCTTAGAAACCATGCATCTCTTGGGGTGAAAGCACAGATCTCAGTTTTGAAGGCCTACTCAGAAGTGTGTGCTGTAAAGCACCTATCATCATGCATTCTGTTTGTAGAGCTAAAGCAAAGAGGAAGGTGCTGAGAGAAAGAAGAGTGTGTGTTTTTGCGGGTATATTTTAAAGTAGAGGGTTACCAGTGAAGAATGTGGAGAGGAAAAAAAGATTGATAGGCGACTTTTGAAGGTCTAAGAGCACTCACATGGCTCTCATGTTGTTCTCAGGCAGCAGAGGGATCTCCAGAACTTTGGTGTTGGATTGCATGACTTCATGGCTGGCGGTGGAGACGGTTTTGCCAGTGATGCGGTGGACCTGGTAGAAGGCATGTGGTCGCAGGAGGCGGTCGTCTGCGGTCCCTATGAACAGCTGCAGGGTGAGCGGCTCGCTTTCCATGTAGCCATAAAGCTGGCGGGAGAACAAAGGGACCCAGGTGAGAGAGGCAACATCGGGTTTTAAGGCCCCCCCATCTCAGGCAACCCCTCATTTAGGAAATAGAGATTGAATGCACATCGGCTACTGATAGTTAAGGGGCCTTTAATGATAGCTCTAACATGGTAAAGGGGCTCTTTGTTTGTTTTTTGGTTTGGTATGAGACCCTTTTTCAGTGGTCTTTGTTGTTCTTTTTTCTGAGCTAAGTCTACATTCCTTCAGGGGAGGGTGAAAAAAGTTTTTGGATGTCTCGGAGTCTGTCTGTAATAGGGATCTCCTCGATACAGAGACACAGAAGCTAATGGAGAGGCCGGCTTCCCAGCACTTCACTGTTCATTAAGATCTCAGAGCTGCTACTTACAAAAGTGCCTACAGAGAGCAGGCTGATCTCATGCACCGTTGGGAGCTATAGCTACAAAAAGCGATGTACTGTAATTCGTATATAGCCCATGAAATCAATTCGTACGGGATCCACGTAACTGTGAACCAGGAAGTATAAAGAGCGACAAACGCTGCATATTGAGGAGGTCGGGGTGGATGGTTGGCTTAAAAAATACTGGACTTCCGCCTAGGGAAACCAATGCTCTTACCCCGTATGAAACCAGAAATCAATGTTGATTTATTTGTCACGTAACTTCTGTGTTTCCGTTCTTCCATACGCCACTTATGGTGTTAATTTAACCCAAATCACGATCTTTTCCTAAACTTAACTAAGTCGTTTTGTTGCCTAAACCTAACCCAGTTGTTTCCTGTGAAGAC